>NW_009649316.1:2284494-2318028 GCF_000708025.1 Charadrius vociferus | reverse complement strand
GATGCGATTGCACATTGCTGGCTCATGCTGAGCTTCTGGTCAATCAGCACACCCAGGTCCTTCTCCTCAGGGCTGCTCTCCAGCCATTCCCCACCAAACCTGTATTTGCGCTTGGCATTGCCCCGACCCAGATGTAGGACCTTGCACTTGGTCTTGTTGAACTGCATGAGGTTGGCTTGGGCTCACCTCTCCAGCCTGGCCAGGTCCCTCTGGATGGCATCCCTCCCCTCCAGTGTGTCTACCTCACCAAACAGCTTGGTATCATCGGCAAACTTGCTGAGGGTGCACTCAACCCCACTGTCCATGTCCGCAACAAAGATGTTGAACAGTACGGGTCCCAGTGCCGACCCCTGAGGAGCACCACTTGTCACTTCTCTCCACTTGCACATTGAGCCGTTGACCGCAACTCTTTGAGTGTGACCATCAAGCCAGTTCTTTATCCACCAAGTGGTCCTTTGTCAAATCCATGTCTCTTCAATGAAACCTCAATGTACAGTGCACTGAGCGTTGTTTGGGTAATGTCGATAAGGCTTCAACTTTTATTTGGACCATGGAGCTTGGTCTTTAGATCCCAGCTACTTTTGCTCGGCATGGATAAAGACTTATTTTGTTGTGTTGGTCTTAAACGAAAAACGTTGCATTACCTAGGTGGTTTTGGTACACTATGTAGTGCTGCCTAATGCAAGAAGTTTACAACGTATTCCCATCAACTTAATCTGAATAGTCAAAAAGCTGAGCTATATGAAAACTTATGACCCAAGAAAAACAACCTGGGAGACAGATATGTGTGTCTTTGCTTCTTCTAACGTTTTGAAGTTGTCCTTGTTTACTACATAGCCTAAGGGTCTTTACTCTCTTATCAGTAGATTGAGATTGCTGTGTTAGCATGAAACATCTAATAAAATTAATTTTGCCTGATTTGAGAAACCTGTGGATTTTTTGAATCCAGGGGTTCAGAGATGTACCCAAACTTGTGACCACAGCAGACTTGCACCACACTGCATATTTACATTCTTTCATGTGATGAATGTGAACCAAATCTCTCCCTATCACTTTCTCCATGCAGCCTTTTTGAAGAGGATATTATGTCCTACATACCACTGCAGGCTGCCTTCCATCCAGGTTACAGTTTCTCTCCTCGCTGCTCACCCTGTTCATCGCCCCAAAATTCTCCAGGTAAGGGGATGGGGAAAATAATACAAAATCTTGCATTTGTGGTATTTCTCCTAATAAATATAAAGGGGGAGATTCAGAGCCAGCATCAGTTGTCAGCCTGCTGATTCCAGTGCCCACTCCGAATCTGACCCCAGCTGCTTTTTTGCTGGATCAGTTGCCATTGCTGTTACATATCTCTTGAAATGTTAACTGTAGCTGAAACACAGAGATCAGAAATTGCCCATATGGAAGAATGTATTTTCCTGCTTTTTATATAGTTGGAAAAGATTAGGATAAGGGAATAGTGCACTCCAAACATAACTCACTGACATGGAAGCACATTAATGTTATGTGACAGGAGCAAAGAGCAGCTTTCAAGTCAAAGGTGTATTGCAATACTTCCAGTGCTCCCGTAAAGTTCAGTCTCCTCCACTCGGTGTTCCAAAGACTTCTCTTCTTCCCAAGACTCATCTACTTTAAGACCTGAGGGGATCATCTTGATCATCTAGTCTGACCTCCCGTGTTGAGCCCATTAACTTAGGTTTGACGGGAAACATTTTCCAGAAAGACATGCTGTCTGAGAAGGTTATTTCCAGCTGTGGCATGTCTCTGTAGTTATTGTTTATGCTATAGAAATTTGAGGAGCTAATGTCTCCCTTTTGCCAAGATATACAACCCCCACCGCGGTCTCACTGCACGGCTGTGTGCAGTGGCCATTTTGAGAGAATCGACAGAAATGTGATCTGAAGAAATCCATTTTTGGCTGAGCTTTTTAAACATTAATTTAAATTATCTGGTTTCAAACATAATTAATGGACAAGAGACATTCAAATCTCGGAGGTGGCTGTGGAAAATTGAAAGGTTTTTTGAAGTGAAGAAGTTAAATGCTGAACCCTTGCCTACAGGAGGACAGTATTTTGTCAGAATGTCCTCTTGTCATCAATGAGTTGGAACACCATTGTAAGTACAGTTCCCCTCCTCTACATCAGCATCAGGACAGATCAGAAACAAGTCTCCTGCAAGCCAAAAACCTAAATATTTGTTGAGAACGTGACTTTGGAGAGTGTTAAAAGAACTGCACTGATCTTTACGTGTTCTTGAGAAAAGACAAGGGCAAATATTAATTTCTGGCAACATACTGTCTGCTTACTTATTTCTGTCACTGGTTACATGGCCCATGAGAACACCCATTCTCTTATATCCCAGGGGAAAAAAATCTAACAGAAGAAGTGTTGCAAGGGACTCTCTGTGCACTGCATGTAAATACGCCTTTCTGTTCTACCAGCAGAGACAATTAGTAAAGTCCTTCCCTCCTGGCAACCACAATACTTTGTCCTCCCACTAACTGTGTTATTCTTTTTTTTTTTTTTTTCTCCTTCCTGTGGAGGATTTTCTGCCAGATTTCTCATAAAAGGGCTTGTTTTTATTGTCTTCTGTAATGAGATAGGGAAATGGGATTTCATGGATCCATTCTTTGACCCTTTACGGCATGGCACTTGTTCATACAAAAGGACTAATCAGCTACTTGGAGAAGGCAGACTTCAAAACAAAACAGGTCCCAAATTGCTAAAAATCTGCTGTATGTGTGAATCGTAGTAGGAAAATGTAGCATTACTTGCTGCCAGAAATCCTTCTCAATGCCACAAAAGGGGGCTTGTGTTGATAGCTGGAAGTGTTTAATATACAGTCAGATTAACTCGGGGAAACCCAATTCCCAGCTTGGCTAGGGTGCTAGGCTCAAATGAGAAGCGTTGCTTTGAGCTTTGGAGGTTTAATCCTGCCAAGGAAGGAGATCTCCCATACAATGCAGAGGAGAGAGATCTCTTAAAAGTGCAAAAGGAAAAGAAAACCTAGATACCTTTGACCATGAGTGGGAGTTACACATGTCAGTCCTCCTCATGCCTTTCCGATGCTTGAGTTTCCGTTCCGATCAATCACAGTTAAAGGCTGAGTCAGCACAAAGGCACACACAAGACAAGCTTAACAGTTCTTTTAGTGAAGAATATACAGCCCCTGGAAATTGCAATCACTGAATTATAGAAACTTACAACTCCATTAATGCCAGGTAGAACAAAAGTAATACTGAGTGCACAGCATACCTGTAAAAATTTCCAAACACATTTGTTAGCCAGTTCTGTCTGGCAACATCAGCTGTATGATTTGGAAAAAAAATTAAAGCCCCTTATGCTTTAAGATGCTGGTTAATTTTCCCACCAGGACTGCAGCGAGCAAGTGCAAGAGCACCTTCTCCATACAGGAGGGACTTTGAAGCCAAGCTGCGCAATTTCTATCGAAAACTTGAAGCCAAAGGGTATGGGCAAGGTCCAGGTAAAATTAAGTAAGTATTATGACAAGTAACTCAAATAGTCTAACATGGTGTAGCTTTGTCTTTTGGCATTATCCATGAATGAAGACACTGATAGGGAATGGGAAACACACCAGAGATTGCACTTTGTACATGAACTACCAGGGCAAGATAAGATCTTAGTATATCCTGCAAAACAGTGACCTTCAAGAGGCTTTTGTGTCTAACTTTTATTTCTTATAGATTCATATTCTCTTAGACTCCCATTCCCTACCTATTTAACAAGGATGTCGGTATTCCTACCTATAATTTGCTAGTACGAAAATCAGCCATTCAGGCAAACCTCCGCCAGGGATTATTAACAGCTACATCATTGTAATGATGGAGTGACTCCAAATCCTTTGGATCTACATATCAGTATAACTCAGAAGTTAGCCTGTACATGCAGGCTTAACTTTCAGTAGTTCTTTGTGTTGGTAGCCCTCCTGGATTAGAACTAGAGAGACTTCTGCCTCTCTTCTTGTATTTTGGGGGATCTCTGTCACTTGGTTGTGGAGTTTGCTTTCCAGACATCTTGTTAGTTGGCTTATGAGTCTGTACCTACTTGTGCTTAATCTAGTTATCCAGCTTGGCCAAAGGACTATGTTTCTAAGGTATTTCCTGGGCATCTGGTTGAATTTATGCATCAGGCTGGCTTTCTACCAAAACACATCTGTTGTGGAAAAAAAAAAAAGTATGAAACCAAACAATTTATTCCAGGCAGACATCATCATCAAAGTATTCTTACAGAGCTGGAGAGTCCTAGCCATTGATTATCCCTTTTGGTGTCCCGCTAAGTGGGTCCAAGGCAGACATGAAATACATTTCAGAAGGCCTGTCTTAAAATAGCCATGAACAAGAACGATTTCTTGCACAGATGGTGTTTAAATGTACTATTCATTAAGTTGTTTTAGAGATTGGCAGGGGAGTGAGAGGTGTGTTGTATAAACAGAGGCTGATACTCCCTTTGCTTACCCTGCTACAGAAGCAGTAACTCCATGGAAGTTCACTGGATTAAATCCAGAAGGCTGTGACCTCATATACACAGGAAACTCACAGCCCCCCTTTACCATACACATTTTTACATAGAGGGTGCTACAGAGAGTCTTGGCAGTAGAGCAACACTTTGAACTTAATCACAGCATTGTGAAGAAATTCACCTTTGAGGCATATAGAAAAGCCTAATGAAACAAGTTGCTGAAAACCCGTAACGGTCAAGTAGCATGCACACCAGTAGATGCAAGTTTATTAAGTTCTCTGAGAATGAATGTCTCTCTTTACCAGCTCTTGTTTACCTTCAGCCTCACAGGCTCACACAAGACTCAATCGTTAGATCTCTATTTCTGCCTCCCTTTGCAGGTTAATTATACGACGTGACCACTTGCTGGAAGGCACCTTCAACCAGGTAATGGCATATTCACGCAAGGAGCTCCAGCGGAACAAACTCTACGTCACGTTTGTTGGCGAGGAAGGGTAGGGAACCACTAAATGCTATCAGTTTTGAAGTAGCTGTTATGTTGCAAAACACAGAGTTGACCAAGGCTGAGCCTCTCTTGTTGTGTAATGTTTCTTTGGTTTTGTTTTACCTCTGAGTAAGTGATTCATCTTAATCAGCTCCAACATTTGTTAAAAATAACAATAGCAATAATGCTTCATTTTCCTATAGCACCTTCCATCTAGATGTCTCAAAGTGACAATTTAAGTGGTTAAATCTAATGTCATCTTGTTGCCATAGGTATTTTGACTGGCTGGAAGGCAAAACTGAACTACAGGCCCGTGTTTACACACTGAATCAGTCTTGGGACTGTAATTAGAGGCCAGACCTTTATCCCTATTGTTACTCAAACCCTTCAAAATGGATCTGGTTTTGCTTCAAAAATTCTTGCTTTGCATGCCATCTAATGATCATTTGTTATCCATATGTGGACTTCTTGTTTCTGGTTGAAGTGAGAAACAGGAATGCTGTTCAGTCCTTACAGTTCAATTCACCCACTTGGAAGCTGAAAGTAATAGAAGGCCTTCTTGAAGAAGGCCTTTTCTCAAGGAGACTTTTTGCCAGCCTTACAATTCCTGAACCATTCTTGTACGATTAAAGCCAGCCCCTGACCTTCTGTTTCCAAATCCGTGCAGAACCTTTCAAGACCACCCTGGCTCACCTCAAGAGCTATGTTGTAATTGAGGCTTAATCCACATGCTTTTATAATGGAAAGACCATTGTGCATATTGCCCGTGTTCCATATAACAAAGGCTTGAAATCATATTTCAATAGCTTTGCATATAAAATTTAAACACACAACCCCCCCCCAAAAAAAAAAACAACAAAAAAAAACCCCACAAGAAACCAAAACTACATGGATAGGATCTCCACTTCAAAGATACCAGAATAGTAAGGCTCTGGGTCAGCTCTTGGGATGTCCAACAGCTGCTGACACTATCAGCTTTGAGGTGGCACATCAAGAGAAAAGCTTCTGCCAAACTGAATCTGTCTGGGGACACGTTAGGTCCAGTGGAAAACAGAAGTCGCCAATCTCAAAGAGAGTCCCTCCGTATCAGGAGTTTTCATAACACTTACTTTTTATACTCCGTGGAGTCAGTATTATTTAACAGAGGTTGTCTTTCACAGCTGGTTTTGCCTCTGGCTTGCAAGTAAAGCCTAAACATGCAGCATGCCTCAGTTTGTGTTTTTGGAATAGCATTCTAGTATGCTAACCCTGGCCAAAGTCATGTTGTTTTCCCCACATCTCTAATAACTTTTACCGTGTGTGGCACATTATCCTCAGGAGAAATTATAAACCAATTTGATTTGCAAATTCATTCATTCTTCACTGATTCATTTACATCTGAAGATACATTCCCCCAGGGTTTCTGCTGTTCAACGCTAATATAGGTTCTGCTGCAGGGACTCCAGGATACCAGTTCCCTACTGAAAAGAAGATTTGGTGCTATATGGCCATGTGATGCTGTATGGGCACAGCTTCCCACATGTTTCAAAGCTAAAATGACATTGAAAATGAACTATGAAGGCTTTATGATGAGTTAATGTGTTGCCCAGAAATGCAATACCTAGTCTCTCCTTGGAGGTTTTTGAATATAGACAGGTGTTGTTTGTAGTTCTTTACTCCAGCCATCATCAGGCTTAGCCCAGTATTTTACTATCTATTGAACCAGATCTGTTACATGGTTAGCACTAGTAGTTCATGGGGGCTTATTACCCTCCCCTTTTGCTGTTGTGGCTTTAGTCTCACCACACGATCCTAGAATTAAAGCTGCTCAAAAAGAAAAGTACTGAATCTCCAGATGTAAAACAGAGGAGGATGGGCCAGCCTGCCCTTCATCATCTTTCTAGTTGCCCAAATCAATCATTCAACCCCTTGTGGTTATGCTTCCATAACTTCAAACATAACACAGAGCATTCTGATCCAGTTGCAGAATTTTCCACTTACTTTACAATTGTTAAGTAGAAGGAATAGTGCCCGCCTCAGAAAATCGTTTGGCACAGGTGATATGTGGCTACAAATCATTTGTTCTTGTTGCTACATGTAGATTTATTGTAGATTGTAAAACCTATCTACCATTATTAGAGGATGATCTGTTTTTAATAAATCCATCACAGTTGAGTTTAATGCTTTCATGAAGCTTTTTTGGTGGGTTTTTTTTTCAAGTTGAGATAATTGGAAACAGCTTGATTTAAACATTGAGTTAAAAAAAAAAAAAAAACAGGGAAAAAAGGTGACTCTCTACAGAGCAAAATCGTGCAGCAGCAAAGCACGGCTTAAGGTGTACCACACGAATTTGAAACCAGCAGAAAAGTAGAAGAGCTCGGATGGAACAACTGAGGAATTGCCATTCTGTCTTAAGAGACACAGTTCTGTTGGGACTTGGTCTTGTTCAGCATTGACCTTTAGGTTATACCAATAGCTAAGAAAGCATGCTTGGGGCTAGATTGTATCTTTGGTTACATGTCAGTGTAGGAGAGTAAGAGCAATTTCTACTTCAGTCTGGGCTGTGAATCCAGGTGTTCATAAGCTTTTCAAACTCACTCACTAAAAAGCCAGCCCTCTGCTAGCCAGCCAGCCAAGGCAAGGCTGAGCTTTGTACCTCTGATTTACTAAACCTTTGGAACAAAGGAAAAGAAACTACTTAAGCGATGTGTCTGAGTTACGATTCTTCCCAGATCAACCTGGATGCTGGTGAAATTTCAGCATTGTGACTTGTTTAGGGCTCAGAATCAAGTTTTGAGAGGGGAGATACACTGTGTTAGAAACACTTGACTGCACAGGGGTAGGGGTTAGACAGCAGCCAATGTTGGCAAAACCCAGGAAATTCACTGAAATGGGGATGAGCCTCATTTTATCTTTTTTACCTTTTCCTTTCCAGGTTGGACTACAGTGGCCCCTCCCGAGAATTCTTCTTCCTTCTGTCTCAGGAGCTCTTCAATCCCTATTACGGGCTGTTTGAGTATTCAGCCAACGACACTTACACTGTACAGATCAGCCCCATGTCTGCCTTTGTTGAAAATCACCTGGAATGGTAAGGACATTTTGTGCAGAATGGAACAATCCTTTTAGAGCAGTACAGAAATGAAAATGCAGGACACAAAAGCTGCCAGTTTAGACTAGACTACATACTAATATCATTGTTTCTCCTGGGAAGAAGTGGGAAGTAGGTTGGGAGAAGAAAGAGAGGGAGTAAGTGTAAATACAACAACAGGCTCTGGAAAAGGAGTTGTGATGAAGTCCTGCTATTAAACTATCCCACTCGCATTACTTAGAACTTGATGTTTGTGTACTTCTGCGTGAATGTGAAACGGACAGGGAGACGAGCTCTGCTTAATCCTCCTCTCCTTGGTCCCTTTCTAAGAGTAGCAAGTGTGGTCTTTCTGTAGATCAAGCAGCATTGTGTTTGGAAACTATACAGTGTTCTCCAAGAGGCTCATTGCTGCTCTGTACCTACTACAGGCCTTAAAAAAGCCTCAGTGAAAGCAGTTCCCCGTTTCTCCCCTGACAGACTGTCCCTGCTTGTGTGCGGCAAGGCCAGCAGGGCAGTTAGGTATGCCTTACCAAGTATGTGTGCAAACAGACAAATTGTTGATCTTGTTTCTTTATCAGAAATTCTGAATGCGAATTGTGATCTCCTCATTTTTCTATCTGCCTCCAGATCTGTCCATCTTTGGGAGTTGTTTTCCCTTTGATAGTTTCAGATGTGGTTCAGTGAAGCATGGGCTGCCAGCCCTGGGCGTCGTTTGATCCCTTGTGGGATTTCATTGTGTCAAAGAAGTACTGCCACATGGGTTTAGTCCTATGATGTTTTTCTTTGTCTAACCAATCTCACTGGCTCCTCTGAGAGATCCTTTTTTAAAATGGAAGGCAGTTCACGGCCCTTTTAAATTGCAAATAGCACATGCCCTTCTATTCTGGTAAACAGGTCCTCCTTTGCTTTGGCTTTCAGCGGGCAGGAGGTCAAGAAGAACTAAATGGTTATACCATCACTTCTATTAAGGTTGCAGTGGAAAAAAGGGTTGTTGCTGGGACCTAGCGTGGTCTCTAAAGGTTTGTTTGTTTGTTTGTTTGTTTGTTTTTGCATTATCACTTCCAGCAGTGGAGCCTTATGCTAACAATGATCCTTGCATTAGGCTGTTTCTCTGCTGACATTGGCAGGAAGAGAGCGGCTTAGTTCTTACAGCTTGTCCATCTCCCACTGCAGTCCTAGTTTTCAAGAAGAAATATAGTCTGTTCTTTGTTTGGCTTAACAGGCAGCATAGATAAACTTTTGATTTAGGAGGCTGTATTTGTGAAGATACATTTTCATTTCAGGGCACAGGACTACTTAGGCAGGTGCAAACCCAAGATCATTCTGCCTGCACTGTGAACAAACTGGATGCAGGCTTCTTTCTCCAGAAATGGTGTTGCCATGTTATCTCAGTAGTGTTTGAAATAGGCCCTGACTCTTATCTGTTATAAATACTGTTGTTGTGAAGAGTTCAGCTGCAGTTTTGTTCCGTGATAAATTCTGCTGCAAAGAAGTATATACTTTGTTTGATCCCCTCATTTTGTTCTTCTGTTCATTGGGAGATTTCAGCATGGAAGAGGCAGATTTTTAAAGGTATCCTGAGCACATAGAGCAGTGGAAAGACACCTAATATGATTTTCTATAGCAGTTAGTATTTGACTCAGAAACCAGTAGCAGTTAGACATTTAGGATAATATTTCTCCAACTCCATGTACCTGTACAGGCTTCTTGTATAATTGCTATTTGGGGTTTGGGCATTTTTGGTTTTATTGTTTTAGAACAGAGAAATTAAGTCCCTTGGCCTGCAGAAGGAAATAAATGCTATGGACAAAGAGGGTTGTACATAAAGTAGTGTAAACAGGGCAAGATTGCAGAACCCAAGGGAAGGATAAGCAATCCAGTAAGCGCTTGGTAATGCTTCTTGAACCTGTTATGGAAATAACTGGCTGAGTCCAGCAGTTTATAATTAGCCTGATAGGTTTCATGATTGGCTTGTTAGATATCTAAACATTCTAAATGTTTTTATGCTGTCTTTGTCGACTGATCTCAGCTATTCATGTGTAACCCTATAGTACTGTATTCAGAAGTCTGTGCACAACTAAAATGGGATTTGGACCAAGCTTTTTAAAACTCAAAAGAGTTCGATTCTCCCATAAAGGCTTTATAGACTAACTTCTCTGAGGGCACTGTACTAACTTGCTTGTCATTAGTTAGTCATGAGGAATAGGGTTTTCTGAAGTTCTCGGTCTTTCTCCAACTTTGTTCTCATCAAAGTCAGCGCTAAAACTTCTGTTTCTGAGATTTACTTGTTGATATGATTCCAACAGAGCTGCCTCCCTCTAACATGCAAGAAATAAAGCTTATTTTCCAGTTCCCAAATCTGTTATGAGACATCAGTTAACATAGATGGATGAATCAGTTTTGAGTGTCCCAGGGTCAGAGAAAATTAATATTCATAGTCTTTTCAAAGCTTGTCAGTCATGAAAACCACACAACCACAATTGGTTTAGATTTGCAGATTTCTTGAACTGTATGTCTTTTGGTGCTGTGGGGCGTATCATCAATGTGAAACCTACCCTTGACATGTTTTTCTGTATAGTAATTCTGCAAGACCTATCCAGACACAGCTATATTAAGAAAAAGGGCTAGCAAAAAAAAAAAAACCCTCAGAATTATTTTACATTTTCTCTTTCTTAAGCGAACAGTGGTGAGTTTGAGATAAATACAACAAAATGCAAAGATGTGAAGTTGTGTTCATACTGGCAGAATTGAGAAATACACTGCTCTTTTCCCCTGGCCTAAAAGTTATAGTTCTGCCCCTGTTAATGGTTTATTTCATGCTTTGCTCTTTGTACAAACAGCATTCCGAGTCCAAAATGAGCACATCAAAGCACAGAGTAGTTGTATGTGTGCCAAGTTAAGAAAGAGACATAATGACTGGAAAATATTTCTCATTTATGGAGAAACTGAGATTTAACACCTTTCCTGCAAGCATCTATTGAGTAAGACTTTTTCCTTCAGTTAACATATGTGCCTGCTGAACACACAAAAAAAAAGATATCACACATTTTCAAACTTTAAAGAATTATTTTAAATCCCCCTGTATCTGAAGGGACACAGTTGTATCTCTCTAGAGCTAAGAAGATTGATGATACACATTTTTATCTGCATGCCACAGGATGTACCCAAAGCTCATAGCCAGAAGAATTGCTTTTAATCCATGCCGATAATGAACCATTCTATCTGATCTAGGTGACATATCTAGCTCTTTGCCTGGATATTTGAAAACATATTTTAAAATAATGTTTACACCCCCTCTTAATGTAGTTTGCCCTTCTCCACATAAGTGGGCAAAATATAGTGGCAGCTGCTATATATTATTTCAGTGAAAAGCCCAGAAATAATATTCTTGTCTTTGCTGTACTCTGATGTAGGGTGAGTGACTGAAGAATCCTTCTTGAGTTTTGCTCAATATGCTGGGAGACAGAGTAGTGAGGAATATTAAATGGTTCTGTCACAACCTCACGCAAAGTTAGAGGTGTAATATTCAGTACAGCTCTGTAATACTGAGTTCTTGCATACTAATAAATGGCTCCCTGTAGCTTGTCACATTAGCATCTCACTTTCCTCCCTGCTGACAGTTCTTTGAAAGATTTTAGCCTGACTTTCAGTTCCTTGCAGCATTGAAGCACTGCGGTCCAGGATGCCCGATATTACAGGATATACAGAGATACATTTTCACTGGGGTGAAAAATGTTTCTGTCTCCGATTTGAATACCTGAGGTTTGATTGGATATTGTAGTTCTCATTTTCACCATCAATAAATAAATAAATAAAAGGTTGGATGGGTAAATCAGCCCTGAGAGAAAAAAAGTCCTGACACATAATAGATGGTGGAAATGTGTTTCTGAATTCTGGGAACAAAACATCTAGTTCCAGAGTTTGCGTAGTCTCAAATCCTTGTGTGGGTCACAGATTACTCTCCCTGTCTTCTTCATGGTGCATTTGCAAGAGGTCTAGAAAATTGCTGGTATCAGTTCACTGCATCTCATTCACTCTGTATTGTAACAGAATGATTTGTCTAATGATGCTGTGGTACACTGTGGTTTTCCTCAGGTCTTCATTTTGTCTATAGTTTTCCATAGGATTTCCCTACTCAGCTCTAGCTAAACAAAATGGTAAACTGGATGTTTCTGTGATGATTTCTGTATCATTTTCACCAAACATGCAGAGTATCAACTCTATGCTGTTTCATTGTTCATGTGGCTACCAATTTCAGATGTTTATGAATTGGTTGTCATTATAATATCACGTAAGGAGTTCTACTTCTTAGAATAAAGGAATTCTCAGTGTTTTCTTGTGAACTTTCCCTCCCTGCTGTGAGTACTTAATCTGATAGTGACAACAAAAGTTCTGTTGTCTTTTTAGTTCACAAAACACCGTCTTCACAAACTGCTGTCGGGTGGAAATGCAGTTTCTCTTTTTCACGTCTGCTGAGTGGGCCGGAGTTTTCCTTCACAGCAGTCCCGTCCCCAGTAGTAATCCAGTAAGATAATGTAACGCACCCGCCTTTGAGAGACAGCACTGTACTCATGGCACCGTCATCTACACCAGACTTTTTGTCCCCAGATCACTTGCCTGGTCTTTTATCTGACTCGCCCCAGCAATCCTTTTCACATCATCTAATTTTGAATTTTTCGTTCATTGCATCTTTGTAAATGTAGAACCACAGCCAGAAATGGGAAAAGAAGCCCAGTTTCTTCATAGAAGACCAGATGGCCTAGACAGATAAAATCATTCACAGACATTCATTTGGAGATCTGAGGGATGCTAACTTGAAACATCTTTTTCTGTGTTTTCATAGCAAATTAATGACAGCTTGTTTTTTTAACAATTAGGCAGTTGCGGACCTTGCTGTGACATTTATGCAGCCAGAGAGCAGTACCCCAGTGTCACAGTTATCTTAGAGGTATTTACAGCTTGCTAATCATACTTAGCATTCTGTATCCAACTCACAAAAGTCGTGTTGTGTTTTGTTTGTTTGTGTTTCTTTAAAAGAAATTTAATACGTTTACTTAGCAGAACATTATTAGAAAGTTGAAGACTTGTGAGTGAAATGTTTTTGTGCAGAACCCTACTGAAGACCACAAAGATGATGATATATTCAGACCAGGTGGCCCAGAAGCTGTAGCTTGATTCCTGGCTGCAGTGTCCTGATGAACTCCATTAACTTAATGCTCATTAAGAACTGCTTTGAGGCAGGAGTTGCTTCGCTCGGTACCCACACTTAGCCTTTCTTTCTGCTCTCCAGTACCCCTCGTATTCTTGTCCGTGCTGCTGAAGAGAGTCAGACAGAAAACTTGCATGTATTTCTACATTGTATTCTACAGGCAGACGCAAGCCTGTTGCGCCCACTCTCCATGCGGACACAAACTCGCTTTCCCTGCGCTCCAGGCCAACTGACGTGGTTACTGCAGCACTGAGCTGAGAAAATATATGCTGCCTCCCATCAGGGCTGATTACTTCAGGCTTGGCGCTGCCTCGGTTGCTTTTACGTGCTCTGGCAAGCTTGGCACATGGGTAGAGCAAGCTCCCTTTGCCTGCGCAGTGCTGTGTGGGTATACCCCCGGCCAAACTCTGACCTTCTCTTTTATTTGTTTCATGTAAATGAGAAACCACATAGCCATCACTATCCGTCTCAGGCATGCCAAAGAATGCAGGGTGTTGTTTTTCCCATTTTTTGTTTTAATAAACCCAAGAAGAACCAAGAGTGTTGCAACCTCAGCTGTCCTTTCTCCTTAGAGAGCTTGCTTGATTTTCTTAACCCAATTTCCTTAGGAGTTGTGCCTTGTGCAGTTGCCCTGCCTATCCATCAGACAGTTTCCCGATCAGTTTGAGACCTATTTGGCAGGAAGGTAAACATCTCAAAGATACTAATTTCCTAAAAGCTTTGCGAAACTTGTGGCTGGGTGAGGGCAGGCTGGTGAGCTCAACAGTTAATCTGCTCCATTTGGCCTCTCGACTGGCCAGTTAGGAATGGGCAAGCTGACAGGTCCCTCACAGGCGCAAACGGTGAACCAGCTATATCAGCTTGCTCGGTAGCTTGAGGATGCGAGGGAGAGCTGTGACAACTCAGGGGAGGCAGAAGGGAGGAACTGGAGATACGCCAAAGTGTGGGAAGTGCTAGCAGAGATGCGTAGGAGGAACTGGAGCTATTGCAGTTGTGGTAGTGTAGGGCCATCGGAGACAGATCTATAGGAGACAAAGCTCCATTAATCCTGCTACATGGAGAATGACTTATTTCAATTAAAGTCTTTTTAAAGAAAGTGACAAATTGCCTCATGACCTAATGGGTTGTACTCAAATGCTGACCAGCTCATTTAGGCACATTCTGTGGCTCTTTATAGAAACAGTGGAGAAATGTAGTCACGGCATCTAAGCAGGAGGTCTGCAAACAGCCATTGCTCCTCTCCGCTGACTGAAAGTAGCTCTGGGGAATATGTAGCCCAAATTACTCATTTATCTCTTTAACGTTTCAACTGTTGTGGCAGGCAACCTACATATGGCCCAATACCTGTTTTATTAAGGGAGTCAGAAACACTGAGTTTGGTTTTGGGCTCATATGGGCCAGTTGTATAGGTCTGTGTTTGGGGGAGGAATGAATTTAGAAGACCAATTTGGCAGCCATCTTGAAGGGAACTGTTTATGCTAAATGCTGAAAAATCATTCTCTTAAAAATCAGATCAGATATAACACCCCAGAGTAGGCATCCAGCAACATCCAGTTGTATCTGAAATTTAGATGATGACCTCTTTGCCTCAGTTTCCATCTGAAGAGATTTCCTATCATGTAATCAACTTGAAATCCATCTGATGTGTACTAATGCTCTGAACTACTTTGAAATTCTCAGATGAAAGGCACCATAGAACACCAAAGCATTTAATGTTACATTACGCTATAAATTTTAATTACTAGCAATATCTTACTTTAAATAAATTATGTTTGCATGAGAAATTTTCAAGCACTATTGTAAATCTTCTGGACAAGAGTAATATTAAAATAAATATGCAGCTGAAATAATTTTATAAGACTTTTTCACTATGTGAAAAGGGTATGTTACTGAAATGCCTTCTTGCTGCTGCACTCTGATCTCGCTCAGTGTCTTCTGTACTTAAGTAAACTTTGATTTTCCTAGTAAGTTTGATGTATGACTATACCACATCAAGCCTGCCTCAACAGCCGGTTAATTATTTATTAAGGGTCAGGAGGAATTGTAAGATTAAAGGCAAACCAAAGCGAAAGAGAAAAAAAAAAAACATTCTCCCTAACTGAGCTTCTACAGCAACCATTTTTTTAAAAAAAAGTTTCTGCTTTATATTTACCTTATTCTTTACTTTCTTTCTCTTACTGGATGATTTTTTCCAAGTTCTTTTGAGAATTTGAATGGCGATATAAAATAGGTTGCAAGAAGATGTCTCTCTTCTTTCTTGCATTTCCCTTCTCTGAATCTCATATTTTCTAGCACTGCTTCCATAATTACAGTTTGGTTGGAGGGAAAGGCTGGTGTTCTGTTTTGCTGTGTTTTTACAAAAGTCTTTTTTTTTCCCCCTCTTGCTTAAGGCCATTTAGTCTTTTGCAACATTGTGGATTAAATTTGGCCAGAGATGGGAGGCTTCACACGAAAATCTCTGTAGCGTCTCCACCTTGCATGTGGTAGAGGAGAAAAGGGTAGAATCCGCACTGTCTCTGAGCATGTAGGCCTGGAGGGAAACATCAGGGTGGGCAGCGATTGTGTGTTTATTTGTAGTAGCGAAAAACTCCCAGGGAGTGATGAATGTCCTCGTATCTCTTGTTCCAGCCGCACTGGAATGGCAAGGCTGAGCTGTCACTGTGAAGTATTGCTCAGACATCTTTGCCCCTCCTTATTTCTCACCGCATTTTATTCCAACTTCGGTGAGGTAAAGAAAAGTCAGTTAGAGCAGGTGCAGAAATTCCCAAGGTACCCTTTTCTATTAGTAAACACAATTCATGCATCAAAAGAAAGACTGCTTGCAGAGCAGAATTGTTTTCAGTAAATAACCCAAATTCATTTTGGATATTTTTGAGTAGAAAAGGCATTTCTCTTTCTGTAGGCCTCTCCCTGGGATATTTTGAAAGTTGGAAATTTCATTTATCCACTGAAAATTATTATTCATTTCAGTATGTTTTGTTAGTGTTACATTAAAATGCAGAAAAATGGAAGATTAAAGTTTCAGTTGATCCGTGAATGTATTTAAAGGGAGAAGGGCAATGTTAAGTTTGTCAGTTTGCCCCAACTTGGGACAGGAGTATTTTTAAAAATCTCAATAAAATTATGGAGGATGAGAAAAATTCTGACCTGTCCCCCCTCTATGAAGAAAAATGCATTTAATAACAGAAATACAGAACCCCAGATTCAGTGTCTTGGGTCTGATTGAAGGAAGCTTTTTACATTGTGACTTGCATTCTGGAAAAGACGGACTGGAAACTGAAATGAATTAATTTCATTGGAAAGATTCATAAAGGAAAAGTCAAAAATTTTCTTGGACTTCTGAACAGCAATGCAAAGGTCCAGGTCTGCTGCATTCTGCATGTTCCCAGGAGACGATCGGAGCTGTCGGTTTGCAGTGGTATTAATAAAAGTTGGAGGTGTTCAATGGTTTGCAAAACAAGGCCTAAAATATACTTTCAAACAACTGGTAGTAAGTCTGAATTTTAGCACACAGATTTCTGAGTTTACTCAGTTGAGGTACCTCATCCCGAGAAGCAGGGAGCGTTAGCTGAATTGCAGCACAGTGCAAACCCAAATGTAGGGCTTCTGGCCCCGGGGTACTAAGTCCACACGGCTCAGCGCTGCAGAAGACCCGTTTGCAGTTAGCTCAAGGATACCTGCATCATGCTTCATCACGGAGCGTAAACATTCCTGGGTGCTTACCTGTGAGCTCATGATGAGCAGTCTCTCTCATGTTTAAGTACCCCAGACAGACTGGAAAGGATGTGCCTCCTTTGACTGAGAATAAGTCAGTTCTTGTGGCTTCAGTGTTTGTAGTTAGCCATTGAAGGAAAATGTGCAGTCATTTGGCTTGTGCTTTTATGGCTCTCTTGTCTGGCAGATGACTCAATCTATGGATTTTCCCCTGTAGCTTGACTAGTTTGTTTCAACACATGGCAAAGCTATGGAAAGCAAACATAAATCATGCCATGTATAAAACTTTACTAATTCATAGGTTTACAAAGTGTGTGTCCCCCCCAGCTTTTCCAAAAGGTTTGACTGAAAAATCGAAATCTCTCAAAATGTTCTTCTGCTGGCTTAAAAAAACAACCCATATGCATCAGACTGAGTTGGTCCATAAGGAGCGGAACGTAAACTAGAGCTTGCATATCATTGCACAAAATTGCATATCGTTTTATAGAAGGTAAGAAAGTAAAAAATGTCAAATAGACTAAACAACTAAAATAGAGGTGGGACTCAGAGGACTGTGATTCCATTGCTGTCTCTACCACTTGTTTTCTGGATAGCGTGAGATAAGTACTTTTATACTTAAGTTTTGTCATTTGTCAAATGAAATATTGGCACTGATCTCCTCTGGAAGCTGCTTTGAAATCTGCCAGTGAAAAATACAGCCCAGGATCTGGGAATCACAAAATGTAGAGGTTTGTAGTCTTCTAGCCAGTAGTTCATACCTCAGTCTGCATCTCCTCTGCAGTTACTGGGCCAAACTGGAGGAGAGCTTGCCAACAGTCTTACAGGCCAGGGTGTTTTATCCATTGTACCAGCAAGAGAAGCTAAACCCTGCAAGCAGCCCGGTTTCTGATGAAGGTTAGTCATGTTTGTGCTGCCATATTTTGCCCAGGGTCCTCCCAGAGGAGGATGGTTGTATGGTATGGTCCATGAGGCTGATAACTCTGCAAGCAGAGACAGCCACTCCAGCACTCGGCCACACACCTCCTCTCCTCCTCCAAAACACTGCATTCGTGGAACTTCTTTGTGATGGGTAAAATGATGCATAGCACAGATTTCTTGTTATAGAGAGACCATCTGGTTTATTAGCCTCCTTATTAGTTTGAAGACAGAACTGGAAATCAATTCTCCATTTCTTGTGCCTGGAGTCTCTGGTGCTCAGACAACCCATGACACCAAGGCTGGCCTGCCTGTGATGACTCCGGGCAGTGGAAGTCCCAGAGACGGATTTTCTCAGTTCTGTATCTGCAGTAATAACCTCTGACACAGCTCAGCTGAGGTGCAAGGAGCCAACGCAGCTACCTCGGCCTACTATCTTGGATGCAGCGATGTGCAAATGCAGCTGTAACTGTTTCACTGTGTGAGCATTCACCTGGAGCTGCTGTGTGCTTGAACTAAGGAGTCCTCCCGAAAGTAGCTGTTTGATAGATTGTGTTTAGAGAAACCTGAGGGGATGCTGTGAATTTCTCTTATCTACATTATCTTTGCCCCTCATTTTTCTGCATAAAGCAGAATAGCCTGCAGCTTTCCTGATAAAAGCGTGCTTTTTTCTCTGTGGCACAACTAGTCTTTTAACCTTTTCCTGACAGTTCTTTTGTGGTGGGTATAGCCACGATATAAGGAAGATGAAAAGACATTTTGAGTGAAAATGCAACATAGCTAGGTTAGAGACAAGGGAAAGACACAAAGGATTTGATGAGGTTAAATAAAGAAGCAATAAGGTTTGCATTATCTCATTGTTTTTCAGTTACTGGTAAATCAAGCTTGAGGACTGGTATGCGGTTTAGTTGCTAATTCAGGGTACATAGGCTCCAGAGATTTAGAAGGACATGGATAGTTCACGTTTTCATCATGTGTAAGCAATAGCTCTTTTTCATGTGGTTACTCTTTAGTACTGAGAAACAGAAATGTTGTGTTACATTTGCAGATAGATCCAGAAAATAAAAGTAGTTCAAGCGCTTGTTGGAATGTCAGTATTACACTGGCCTTTTGCAGCAGAAAATATATGCACAATTTAGCGATAAACTGAGAGGGTTGACTCGCATAAAGACGTTCATCATATGAAACTCAGGTGCCCAACAAAAGTGAAAATACCTGAAGGAAGGCTGGCAAGAGAAGGCTCGCTCCTGTAGACCTTCACCTGAAGAGAATTACCAGTTTGAAGCCTAATGGAATTTTTTTTGCACCAGGTTGCTTTTCTCTCTGAAAAACACTTTTCATCCTTTTTTTCTTTTCTTGTTTAATTTCAGTTCTTGGGTGATGTGCATATATTTCACACATCTCTGAACGCCCTCTTTGTATTGTACGACAATCTGCAAGCAGGCCTGCTGGACTCTTCCACTTTCCATACACTTTACAATCGGGGCTACTTAAGAAAGTCCAGTGCTTTCTTAAATAAGTGTTACAAATTTCCTTTAAAATATAATTAAATCTCATAAGTTTTACAGGAATAGTTAGACAGAGTATTATCAAAGAGGGGTTCATGGAATACGCTCTTTCATCTTTCCATGCCTGAACAAAATGCCTTGGCTCCGAGTAGAACATATCCTCTATGAAGTCCCAGTAACATTTGCAGGGGCTGCAGGGGTAAATCCCTGTAGTCTGTAACTATTTAACATCCATCAGTTTCCAGGCTGGAAATCTGCACAAACGGTTGCTCCATGTCAGCAGTCCTTAATGTTTCCTTTCAGTTTTAATTTGGAAAATGGATTGAAAATGAAGCTTATCTGACAGAATTTTCCACGGTTTCATAGTGAGGAAGTATGGAGATTCCCCTTAAAATCTCAGCAACTGTCTGAAAACCTGGAATAAATTTTGACCATATATGAGATAAGATGCATTTCAGTATTTGAAACATAACTCAAAGGAGGTTAAACAGAAAACAACAACAAAAGTTGGTCAGGTGGGTCATTACCATTGCTTCGGAAGAAGTGTGTGGGGATCCAGAGGAAGTTCTCAGGTGGGATGCCAGTGTGGTTAGGTATTAGAAGAGGTGGGATAAGTCCTCAGCGCCCAACATTGGAAGATGCTGCATATGGGTGACCCAGCATTGTATCTTTGTCTCTCTCAGAATTCCTCAGGTTAGAGATGGATATAAGAAAAGAAAACAAGCCGACAGTAATCTTATTACTCCTTATATTGGAATTCTCCTCCAGGACTAATTTAGGAATTATTTTATCTTTTCTCTTTAATGTGCCGAGAGCTTGTGGACTTTTGTCTCCTGGCCTTTGTAAGAGCCATTCCTTTCATATTAATGACACATGAGCTCATCAGATTCCTGAACTGAAGAGGCATCGTGCTGGAATGCCACAGCGTCCACCTCTGAGCCTGCAGATATGCAGAGCAAATTTGCCACAACACCAAATGACACGGTGGCAAAGAGGCGGTCTGCAAAGTTTGCAGATGCAAGTCGGATAAACAGAACGGCATTAGCTATCCCAGCCTGCATGGCTAACCTTCCTGACAAGAGATCCCTTCACGTCATCACATTAGTCCGTTCAAACATTCTGTCATTTATGTGAGTAGGGGTTAAATATGCACACCAAAGAAAGGTATTTGTTAATGAAGGCTGATAGAGGTGTGGATTTGATCCACTGCCAAGGTTTTGTAAAGATGATCTGATCCTACTGCGAGGTTATTGCTCTGTAGATGTAGCTCATTACAGCACATGTTGATCATGTCCTGCACTGAGCCAACACAAGGATACGTGCTACTAGCATATAGACACACGCCTCTGGGGCATATGCCTCATGAGGTTGAACAAGTCCAAGTGCAGGGTCTTGCACCTGGGTCGGGGCAGCCCCTGGTATCAATACAGGCTGGGGGATGAAGAGATTAAGAGCGGCCCTGCCAAGAAGGACTTGGGGTACTGGTGGATGAAAAGCTGGATATGAGCCGACAATGTGTGCTTGCAGCCCAGAAGGCCAACTGTATCTTGCACTGCATCAAAAGAACCATGGCCAGCAGGTCGAGGGAGCCGATTCTGCCCCTCTGCTCCTCTCTGGTGAGACCACACCTGGAGTACTGCATCCCGCTCTGGGGCCCTCAGTCCAAGAAAGACATGAACCTGTTGGAGTGGGTCCAGAGGAGGGCTACGAAGATGATCAGAGGGATGGAACACCTCTTCTGTGAAGACAGGCTTAGAGAGTTGGGGTTGTTCAGCCTGGAGAAGAGAAGGCACTGGGGAGACCTTATTGCAGCCTTCCAGTACTTAAAGGGGGCTTTTAAGAAAGATGGGGCAGACTTTTTAGCAGGGCCTGTTGCAAGGGGTAATGGTTTGAAACTAAAAGAGGGTAGATTTAGACTAGATATAAGGTCAATTTTTTTTCTCTGAGGGTGGTGAAACCCTGGAACATGTTGCCCAAAGAGGTGGTAGATGCCCCATCCCTGGAAACATTCAAGGTCAGGTTGGACAAGGCTCTGAGCAACCTGATCTAGTTGAAGATGTCCCTGCTCATTGCAGGGGATTTGGACTGGGTGACCTTTAAAGGTCCCTTCCAACCCAAACTATTCTATGAAAACAAGCTATACCAGAACCTCAGCAACCCACAATGCCCGATTTCCTACAAATTTGGGTTTCATGACTGAATTCTCTGTTATCTAACAAGATGCGTGTTCAGAGTGAAGCCCTTCCCATGACTGGGCCCTTCTAAATACTTTTCCATTTTTAGATTCTCTGGTATCCGATAATGGTTGAGATTAGGTCCAGTCTCTCCCACTGTGGGAAGACTAATAGGATCTCCAGCTGCATCCACCTGCCAAATATCATTCTCCCTTAGAATAGCTGCCAAGGGCAGAAATCCTGTACCGCAGTGCAGCCTCATTTGTTCAGCTTGTCTTTCAGATGGCCAAAAGTTCATCTGCACAATTAAACAGTCAAAAGCTTTAAAAACTGGTGCAGCAGGATGTGTAAATTTGTCTTACAGATGAAAGCTAGTTTTCAGTAGTCTCATGAAAGGAAAATGACATTTTCAAATTTGATGTGAACCATATTATATTCATCTCTCTTGAGCCCTTCTCTGAATATTTTTTCACAAGCTTCTGAATCAAGGGCACGCTTGAACCCAGCTGATGTGTTTGAGTGAGATAAGGTTTGCAAGATTTTCAGTCTTTTTAATCCCATCAGGTGCTTCCTTTATTTAGGATTTAAAGTTTCTCCTACAATAGCCAATTTAACCCACAAGGCGTGGTTACCAAAGCATCCCCTATAGAATGATAAAAAACATTCTTCCCCTGTACACCTAGATTACAGTTTTGTCGAGGTACATCATTCTCCATCTAAATCCAAGGAAGGGCTGTCTTACAAAGTAGAGCTGTGTTAGTTCAACCAGTTAAGAGAGCACCCTGTAACAAAGGGTCATTATGGGTCCTGCCTTAATCTGCTGCTATATGATAAAGACCAGAGTAAATTAAATTTCCTGTGACTCACCTGCAATTGGAGGAAAATTTATTGCTTAGTCGCTACTACAGCATATGGATTTGTCTCTCCCTGTGTACACAGACATGCAGTAAGTATGCAGAGAGTCCCACTGAGGAGAACGAGCCTGTTGTTTTGCAACAGGCTGTTGTGGAAACAGGCTGTTTCGGGGGCACCTGCAGCCTCCAGAAGGAAAAAGGGAGTGAGCTGCATAGTGTGGAAACTTCTGCAAATGGGTCAAATAGTAGTGTTAAAAACCAGAAAGCAGGTGCATACAATGTCCTTTTTTGAGTGGACGAACGGTGTCTATAGGCAAGCAAACCAGAACAGCTTTCCTGCTCATTAATTCTGTCTCTTATTCCACCATTTCCTGTTCATTAACTCCCTCCTGCATTTCCCCTCTGTACTGGAGCACATTACTCAGACTCAATCATTGTCTCCAAAAGGGAAGGGTGTTGAAAGAAAGGACCAGAGCAAGACCTAGCATTCCCCACCTCTCCCAAGCTATCTTTCCTGCTAGAAAGAAGTCGAACAAGCGTTTTATACTTCCTTGGAAAGACAAATGTAAGTCAGGTTTAAGGAAGGTATGTGCCCTCCAGTCAGGATTTACCTTTGTGCTGCTTATTCTGTCAAGAAAACTTGTTTTTTTTTCTGAAGGGACTGTCTCACCCACCTCTGCATCTCACCCATGCTCTAAATCCTTCAGGATGAAATAATGACAAAAGTCTGGTTTTGTTTTACCTGGCTTTTGTAAGGAGGACAGTTTGTTTCTTGTTGCTTTTTTGTAAGTTTTGATATATTTTAAGTGGGACTGTTATGCTTGGCTGATTGTGGTGGCAGCTTGATGGACAGCATGGACACACATGCAGATAGACTGTGTAGTTGTCCTCTGAGGACAGTAGCAAATGCCTCCCTTTTGACAGGTATCCATTGACTTACCAGAGTCCGTGTTTCTCAGTGTACTTCTGGACCACAGGGGTGCCAGCTGTGGTCCCAGGCTCTGTCCAGAACAGACAAAGGGCCAAAGGACCTTCTCTTACACCACTCAGATCAGAGAGTCCGGTATAGGGAGCCTCTGCAGAGAAACCAAAGCTGCGTGCAGGAAAGGAAGGATTTGTGGGATGGAGAGCTCACATGCTTTGGCCACAAAGCACTGTGTCTGCTGGGGTGATGTGGACCTGCCAAGAAATATAGACTGCAATGTAGCTTTTTTATCCATTGTATCAACAGGCACCAGGAATGGCAATGTCTTGTTAATTATTTCATCTCCTTTATCCAGACCAGTTAGTACCAGATTTGTTTTCCTACACAGTACCATTGCAAGGGCTGGGGCTGTGGAACCACAGCCAGGCCCACAGTTTGAGGGAGCCCTGGTGCGTCCCAGAGGGCTGCAAGTGCAAGGCCAGACCGAAGGACCGCACAACGTAGAGTTCCTCTGCCCGTTTGCTTAGGCTGACCCATCGGACTTAGTCCTTTCACGCAGAAACACTGCCCGTGACCTTTGGGTGGTTTGATACAGTTCTGCCATAAGGCATTGATTCAAATTAAACTCTCCATTAACGGCTACCATAACACGCGCTTGTGATTGTAAACACCTTGATGTATGTGCACTACCCTTTCACGTCAGCTTTGCATTAATGCCCTCAAAGCCATGTGGAGGTACAGAAGTGATACAAGCAGCGAGGAGAGAACTGACGCTGTTCACACGTTCAAGCAATTTCTTAGCAGAAACAGCACTCCCAAATCCCTGAGACTTTTCTTGGTGATTTACTTCCAGCTTTACTTTATTCCAGATTTACTCCTGCCTGCCCAGCCCTGCACAGTTGAGTAGCCGCGGGATGAGCATTGTGGTGAGGAACACTCAGCACTCATAGGATTTTCATTCAGCGTCGGCTTTCAAAATGTATAGGGATGGATGGGGGAGGGAGGGCGGTGAAGAACAAACCCAAAAAAGCCGACATGCGTTATTTAGGACAAACGGACTTGATTATAGATCCTGAAGGTGCTATAAAACTGATGGATTACAGGCTCAGTATTTCTGGGGTTTGAGCTGTCTGGCTTCCACTGTACTTTCATTGTGTCAGCTCCCCCTCTTTTCATTGCCTTTTACTGGAAACATTGCACCGGAGCGCAAGTGAAGTGAAGCAGGTCCTAACTAGACCCAACAGCTGCCTTTTGTTGCTGCTGTGGAAACAGCTGTAAGGAGGTAATATAATCACTCTTCTGTTACCAGTCAGCTGCATATCATAAGCACCTTTCTTGGATGCAGGGGACCCGGAGGCAGCTCCTGTGGTGATGTAAATGCTAATTGGGCCCACAGCATGCTATTTTGTGCCCCATTTGACATACTAAGCACTTGTTGTTCTGTCCCATGAGCATAAAGTTGACTGAACAGATACTCTGTGCTGCTTTTATTACAATGAGACTCATGTTTCATTCATATGCAGGAGGGGTCTTTGCACTGGTTCCTGTAGCGGAAGGAATGGTTTCTCAGCTTTTTGATCTGTTTCTCATCTTTTGTGCAATAAAACTTTACTGTGATGTCAGTCAGCTCAGGCTTGGAGTGCTCGTACTTGGGATGTTGGATTTTTTTCTTTTCCTTCTTTACAAATAAGTAAGTTTTGGATGGGTGATGGGGGTTGTTTTTACAAAAACCAAACTCACCTGGACTCACACCAGTTCTGTATTTTTCTGCCTAAGATTACTGATGTAAAACCAAATTTGATGGAATAATAGCTAATAAGTCATAGAAGAAATCACAGAAAGAAAAATTTAACAGCTTATCATCCCAGGTCATAGATTGTAATGGACGGGGTACTATTTGAGTGTGCTTGGAGCGGGACTAGAGGTTGTTGTTCTTGGAAAACAGAAACAAACACAAAAGTATGTAAATAGTGAAGACAGCTGAGCATCAGCATTAAGAAAGTGGTCTGGGGACAGCTTGCCTGAGCTTTAGATACTGATTTTAATATGTATTCTTGGTCACAACAGTTTGTGACCATTTGAACTTTAGTTTCCCCCTATAAAGTCAACTCGCGACCCTTTTAAAGTACTTTAAAGCCCCAGCTTGGAAAGTGTTGTAAGCAGTCAGAAACTGGATATACTGATTCACCAAATATCCCTTGCAGCTGTTTTGATAGTATGTTTTCTGCTGAGGTGAGGTGGAGTATTACAGTATTTCACTGCCTAAATATTGCATTTGATGGAGTCAGTCTGTATCAGAATATTCAACTAAAGATCACAGAAGGTGAGTCTTCAGAGTGTTTATTGGTTTGGCACAGAAGAGCTGCACGTACGGGTACTGTAAGAGACGGATCAAGAAGAGCCATTATTGATCAGAGGTGCGAGGGGTGCTGTTAGGTATCTGCTCAGAAAAAAAGAAATAACTGAATGAATGTAAGAAACATTGAAAGTCAGAAACAAAGAACAATTGCTATCTGTGTAAGTTTGTGTTGAATGTCTCTAGTTCATTTGTTCTGCATTTTATATCCCAGGTTCAGGTTCAGCGGTCGTATTCTTGGCCTTGCTCTCATCCATCAGTACCTTCTTGATGCTTTCTTCACAAGGCCGTTCTACAAAGCACTACTAAGGCTGTAAGTATTAGCATGCAGCCGTGCAGAAACCATGCAGAAACAGTGATCCTGCAGTGAGTTCTGCAGGGACACAGACCCTCGTGGAGCTGCTTTGAGCGCTCTGACCTTCAAGTCCTTTCTGCTGTTGGTTGGTTGGTCTGTGATAGAAAACAAACGTGTTTTAAATTTTTCTTTACTTTGCCCAAGAACTTGCCCTTCATAAATACTGCCTATGTTGATACAAATGCATGATAAGTTGACATTTAGGAAAGTACTGACCCATAATTCCAGAGTTTACTACTGATGAAAAGTTATCAAAGCAATTAAAATGATACATGGAAGACTGCAAAGCATCTTTGATGGAACAAAACAACAACAAGAAAAAAACATTAAGAAAAATACATAATTTCTCATGCCTCACCGGTGAAGTAGGTTTTCATTTTAAACACAACTCAGATGAATTAGGAATGCTAATGTAGATATAAACAATAAATGTTTCATATTGGTCTTCAACTGTCTTTTACACTAGTAAGTGGAAGCTACCAGTAATATATTACTTTCAATGTCAAGTTTATAAGGTTAACTTTAATTGACAATCTGTCCCTCTTTAATTAACAGACTGCAACAAGACAAGGTACATAAAATTTGTAGCAATAAGAAAAGCTGTAAGTAAGAAGTCAAGACTGCAATCAAACAACGAAGAGCAGAATAAAGTTTAGCTGAAATAGTTTATCATTTAGGATGATTCTGAATCAGCAAAGATACTTGTCTTAACAGTCCTTCAAGATCTTTAACGATATTTAATTTTATTTTTTTAACAATGAGTATTGCTGGGATCCCAACACTCATACCTGTATTGTATATGAGCTAGTCTGGAAACAGCCTAAAACCCAGAGCGCTCCCTGCATCCTTATTGCCCCTTTAGGGGACTTGAAACCAGCTGCTCGTAACATCCACCTGCCCTTTCAGCAAACAAGGCCGATTCCATATTAGCAGAAATTTAGGCTGCCTGGTCTGCCTTGTGTCAGTCTCGTGTGCTCACCTTGAGGATGATAGATAGATGGAAGCAGCCAGGCACAACATGGTGGGGCCCATCTGGACTGAAGGTAAGCATGTGCTCTGAAGTGCAGGGCATCCTGAAGATTCACATAAAATCAAGCCCCAGGGGTGCCTTCCAACAGCAAATAGCTCAGGCAGCCAGCAGATTTGGCCTTGAGCCCAGCCACGCGAAGCAGACAGTTGCAGAACTGCTTTAAGAGGGTCTGTGTAACAAAATGTTAACAAAACCAAACGAACACCAGCTTAGATCTTCGACATGAATTTGTTCACAGTCTTAGTAGTAAGTCAGCCTGCCAATAGTCATGGGGTTATATACTCAGCCACGTTTTTTTTTTTTCTTGCCTCGCCATCAGGCCATGTGATTTAAGCGACTTGGAGTACCTGGATGAAGAGTTCCATCAAAGCTTGCAGTGGATGAAGGATAATAACATCACAGATATCCTGGATCTCACCTTCACAGTGAACGAGGAGGTGTTTGGACAGGTGAGCACAGCTATGCAAAACATCTGAAAAGCAAATTTGAAGCTGACAAAGTTGAGCATGATGAACATCTTTCTGTCAGAACAGATCCTTTAGCCTTTCAATAACATTTTCTTCTCCTACCTTCTGTTTCTTTCAAGCCACCTGTTTCAATGCAGATGTTTATTCTTCGGGTGTATAATATAAAATACCAGCCCCCCTACAGGCTTATTGAGCCACACACTGATGAGCATGAGGAATTCTCTGAAGTGGAGTGCAGCTCTTCTCTCCAGGGTGTAGTTCACACAGATGTGGCATTCGGTGAATGCAAGCAATGTAACTTAAAGCTGATGTGACTGAAAGGAATGGGGGGTTAGGAGGGAAGAAAAACATTTGGCAGGTGGTGCAAGACCTGGCAACTCTCACCATTATTTTGTCTGATATCTCCCTGATAGATTCTGTGTTTCTTACTTACCTTGCACCTGCTTAACAACTTGGTATGTACATCCATTTATTATGCTTTCTACCACTCAGCTCTACCTTAGTCAGACAACTCTCTTTAACCTTGCTGATCTGGATAACTGTACCCTAAATAGGGCACAACCCTGGCTTAAGTGGAGACTGGCAACCAGAACAAGTGTTTCCTGTAGGATTCTGTGGCTTGCGCTGAAGCCCTGGTGCTCTTTGCTGTTGTAACCCATGCTAGATTATAACTGTCTCTGGAAAACCTTGAAGAGACCCAAAGAAATATTCAGACCAAGATTAAGGACCTCCAAGGAGATACTGAAAACTAGAGAGAGTGGAGAACCAAGCTCACCAAGTACTGTAGAAGCTCAAGGGATGGAATTTCACTTGCATAAGGAGCAGATACACAGTGTCAACGGGAGCAGAGAGATCAGGTGGAAAGGAAGAGAGTGGCTCTTAACCCCTGAAAATAAAGTTGACAGGAGTTTGCACAGAGCTAGGGGAGAGTTAAAATAGTTGGGGGGGAGGGGTGGAATTCTGGCTCTGAAAGTAAAAGGGCTGCTCCAGTATAAGCTTGAAAGTAACAGAAAGCAAGGAAGACTTCAGGGGATGTTTTCAAAACTGAATTTAGTCTGCTTATAGTACAAGGTCATGACGGATGAGCAGAGTCAAGGGTTGATGAAATGAAAAGGATAAGGCAGAAGAATTGAAGTGAGAAGCTTGTGTAGGAAAGGTAACACTGTTTTTCCACAGACTTAAATGCAGGTTTTTTTCACGGGCTTTGAGCTGAGAGCTTGCATGACATTCATTTGACAGTACAGTGTTTTCCCTGGAAGGTATGGCTATATAAGATTAATACACAAAGACAGACAGAAACATAGAGACATATTAACGAAGGCAGATAAGACAAGTTTGTATTTACATTGGAAGACTACAAAGATGAATAAGAATCTCAGCCTGAATTGCCCCGATGCATCTGAAGGTAACATTTGGCACACTAATTACTTGTTATGCTCTCGCTAGAGAAAAGAGCTAGACAATTACATAGGAGTCTGTTGTGGAAGATAAGAGATGGCTCTAAAGAGAACAGAAAAAAATCACAATCTGTTGTAGATACTGTGATATGAAAGCAAAAGAACACTAAAAGCCAGATTTTTATGCCAGTTCACACATTGTCTAGTACTTTATTTCATACGTACTAGACACTAACCTTGCTAGATCTAGTGATGGGGGAAAAAATGGTTCTTGCTGTGAAATACAACTGTCAGAATCCGAGAGTCCTAAGCACAAGTGAGATTTTCCCCCTTCTGAAATTTGCTAAGTGCTGACAGCAAAATAACGAAGAAATCGCAATAACATTTTATGCTCACAGATGGATCCCAGTTGGAAATTCTTGTATGCCAAGAGTATCTGACCACTTAAATGCCATCTGAGCATTGCTTTGCTGGATACATGTGCAAGTAGAGATCACAGTGGGAACTCTGCTAATATTTGGGAAGCTGGATTTTAAGGGCTGGGTAAGGGAAGCAAGAAATAGTGGCTCTTTGAGAAGCTGTCCAGGAGAAGGGTTACAGCCTTTTTGTCCTATTACCACAATGACTTTATTATGGACCATTCACTGCTACTTTTGTTTTTTTCTTTCTCGTCTCATCTCTGATGTATTTAGCTTTTAAACCTTTAAGGCCAAATCCTCTTTCTTGACACCTTTTCTGTTAGATTTTACTACTGAGGACCTCTAGCCTTCTTGCACATTGGAGCCTGGAGCACTACTGTAACAGCAAAGATACCATGTCAAACCAAGCATCACACGTTTTTACTGGTGGGGACTGGACGCCAGTTTGAGGATTTCGCTTATAAGACTGAGAGAGGTGCCATTTGCTTGTGACCCTAAGTACTTTCTCATGCTTTTACCCAGTAGAAAGTGTTCCTCCAGGCCTGTCTCCAAGCTCTGTATATCTCTATGTAGATAGGGCCTGCCTCCGAGCCTGGTAATTGCTCCAGTCAGGTAAAAGGAACGGGCTAGATAGGTTGAAATGTCTCCTTGCTACTCTGAAACCTGATTCTGAACTCTAGCTGTGGTTAATGCCTCTACGAAAAAGAAATTAAAAATGGGGACATACTGTTATTGATTGTCTACCTCCAATTCTAGATAACTAATTGTATTTGAAATCACATGGATAATGAGAAGGTGAAGAAATCACTAGCATGTCTAGGTGCTTGCGGAAAGTCTTGCAGGAGATTTAGAACATCTGGACTTACGGTCATGGTTAAAGCTAGACAACGTTTAGACGTTAGTTTTGACAGATGTATCTTAATGCTGCATTTTCTTGAAGAATACAGCATGGCAGCTGGGCCAGAGTCTTATCCTCTGGACGATGCAGTGTTGCTTCTATAATGGTGATGCAGTGATTTACATTTGGGAATTTAACCTGAACCAGCTAAGAATTCCTAACTCATTACATCTGACCTTACTTGTTCTTGCTGTTTCTCAACAAAGCTACAGATTAGATGACTCATTGAGTGTTTCCATAATTCATAATGTTACAACAGGTCCCTCAAGCAAAGTGACCTAAATACTATATATGCTGTGTGCTGTTTGTTGGGCTAATAAATAGATAATAATATAAAAAATATGTAAATAATATGAATTATGAATATGTATTCATGCAGCTCATTTACTATCTGTGCTAGACATCATTGTTATAGCAGCAAAAAAATGAAGGAGAGAGCAAAACATTCTTCCTTTTAAATCCACTAGACTGAATGTGAAAATAATTGCAAGATAAATATTCTTTTGTGTCACGTGAGGAGTATGTGCTTGCTGGGTAGAATCTAGATTAATTCTGTAAATCCCTTCTCAATCTTAAGCCTTGGTAACCCAAGACAACTAAATTAACCATTAAAATGCAATGAAATGCCGTAGCTCTTGGTTAAAAAAATAAAAAAGTTATTTACCGTACAAACACTTGTCAGGTTTGGATGGCTGATACAAAACTCTGAATCCCACAGTGATTATATTTGTCATCTGTGCAGGGTGCTATACAGGTCTTGTTTAGTTAGTGTATTGGGAGTATTCATTTCGTGATAATTTTTTTGGCTATTGGCATTTCTGAGTAAAAGCTTTTATTAGCACTTGGGGAAGGGTAACACTTATTGCCTAAGAGACAAGGAGAGATCCCTTCCAGTTGGGAAAGCAGTCTGCCCATTCCAATACTGTGATTGCCTTTCCATCCTGTTGTCTCCCATACTGTTGCTTGGATAATCTACAGCAAATAGCAAGCTGGTACTGTTGTCACCCTCGCTGCAGCTCCTAGCAGGGGAAAGGAGAGAATGAAAAGACGGGCCAGAGTGGCACATTGTACATGACTTACAGATGGTACTCCCTGAATCAATCTTTGCTGGTACAGTTTGGAGTAACCTAAAGGTCAGTCCAGCCTCAGCTGGAGATAAGGCTAGGGCTAGGGCTGAGGGGGGACCCTCCTTATCATTTTTGTTTCTACTGCAAATGGACAAGAGGCCAGGAGTCCAGAACGAGAAATATAGCTGTTATATTTTTCACCTACGTTTTCAAAGTACAACTTAAATTTGAAACACAGTGTGATCCGCACGTTGCTATACCACTATTTATCTTTGTTCTGTAGGTGACAGAGAGAGAGTTGAAATCTGGTGGGGCAAATACAGCAGTGACAGAAAAGAACAAAAAAGAGTACATCGAGAGAATGGTTAAGTGGCGAGTGGAACGAGGAGTGGTTCAGCAAACAGAGGCCCTGGTCCGTGGCTTCTACGAAGTAAGTAACAAAACGATGCTCCCACAGTCTTCCATTCCTCATCTGAATGAGATGACCCCATGGTTAAATTGTGCATCATTGGTACCCTATGAAATAGCTAAACAGACACAGATGGCAAGGAATTGGAGTGCCTGGATCTGTAGAGACAGGGACCTCAGATATGGCATGTTTAGCATCAAGGGAGAAAGGAAGAAATTTGCTTTTCTGAATTGCATATTCTGAATATGATAAAGCATAATGATCAAGAGTTAAGAAAGATACTGCTTTCCATTCACACAGCAAGAAAAGTAGGGATTTACAAATTTTGGTTTACCCTGCTGTGATGCAAAAGAAGATTGTGAAGAATTGTTCACTTCAGTGAAGAGTTGGTGTGACATGCTGTATCTTTAAGGACAAGTTCCAGTAAAGTTGGTCCTAGGATGCAGTCAGCTGTTATCTTACTGGTATTCATGGATGCTGCTCCATTATTGTCCCTGGATTTTGCAAATTTATCTTTGCTGAAGACCTGGATCTGAGAACATCCTTCTAGCAGAGCTGCTACAAGGACTGCCAAAGACTGCATGAAAACCTGTGGCTGTACTGACCAACCCCTGTAGTCACCTGTTCTAGTAACTTATTCTTATCCCCCTTACTAATCATATTCAAACATGTATCTTCCCCTAGCAGCTGTATAATATAAGTAGAAGTTGAGGGCGATCTCGCAGAGGGAAATAAACTGAAAGAATGGCAACCCTGGAAAATAGAACAGCAGATAATGGACATGCAGAATAGTACTGGTAACTGATGGCTCCGAGCAGTCATGCACTGACATTTACTGGGGGTGGAAGCCAGTGAGGATGGCTTTGTAGCTGAGTAGACTTGGTCAGCCCTTTCCTGTAGAAGGGGGTTGGCTAAGTGACTCCATACAGTTTACTAAAGTGTGAATATGGTTCGCTATCTTTTTCTTCCTGTGAATACTGCAGGCCATTACAGCTTTTGGTTTCACATAATGAAGAAAGTGAACCTCAGCTGCATCTTCAGTGGATGAAGACCTGAGGGCACTCCTACACAGTTGTAATCAAATTCCAATACAAAACAAATATGAAATAAATTGTCCATATTACAAGTCTAGTCTTTGACTATCAAAATCACTTGTCAGAATGAATGTAACAATGAAGAACGTTCTGCACAGATTATGTCCTGTCACTTGTATTGTTTCACAGAATCACAGAATGGTCAGGGTTGGAAGGGACCTCTGGAGATCATCTAGTCCAACACCCCCTGCCCGAGCAGGGTCACCTACAGCAGGTTGCACAGGACGGCATCCAGGCAGGTTTTGAATGTCTCCAGACTGGGAGACTCCACCACCTCTCTGGGCAGCCTGTGCCAGTGCTCTGCCACCCTGAAAGTAAAGAAGTTCCTCCTCATGTTAAGATGGAACTTCCTATTTTCAAGCTTGTGCCCATTACCTCTTAGAATCGTAGAATGGTTTAGGTTGGAAAGGACCTTGAGGTTCATCAAGTTCCAGCCTCCCTGCCATGGGCAGGGACACCTCCCACTAGACCAGGTTGCTCAAGGCCACGTCCAGCCTGGCCTTGAACTCCTCCAGGGATGGGGCCTCAACAACTTCTCTGGGCAACCTGTTCCAGTGCCTCACCACCCTCAAAGTGAAAAACTTCATCCTAATGTTTAATCTAAACCTGCCCTCTTCCAGTTTAAAGCCATTCCCCCTCGTCCTATCACTACATGCCCTAGTAAAAAGTCCTTCCCCAGCTCTCCTGTAGGCCCCCTTTAGGTACTGGAAGGCC
>NW_009649316.1:2262369-2283820 GCF_000708025.1 Charadrius vociferus | reverse complement strand
AGGTCAGCCCCCAACCTGTACTGGTGCATGGGGTTATTCCTCCCCAGGTGCAGTACCCTACACTTACCCTTGTTGAACTCCATAAGGTTTCTTTCTGCCCAACTCTCCAGCCTGGCGAGGTCACGCTGTAAGGCAGCACAGCCTTCTGGCGTGTCAGCCACTCCTCCCAGTTTTGTCTCATCAGCACATCCCTTCATCCAGATAATTGATGAATATATTGAACAGGACTGGATCCAGTACTGACCCTGGAGGGACACCACTTGTTATTGGCCTCCAACTAGACTCTGCACCACTAACCACAACCCTCTGAGCTCTATCTGTCAGCCAGTTCTCAATCCACTCCACTGTCCATTCATCTAACCCACACTTCCTAAGCTTGCCTGTGAGGATGATGTGGGAGACAGTGTCGAAAGCCTTGCTGAAGTTTCATTCTGATCAAATCTTGTATCATCATTGTTTGCAGCTCAAAAGATCAGCAGACTCCCTGAAGAAGAGCACAGATTTATCAGCAGAGGAGTAGAAGTTAGCTGTCAGCATGTAGACTTTGTCAGAATAAAGAGCTGGCCATCAGAGCCATAGGTTTATAAGACATTGCATCTGCTTTATTTCCAGTCTGAAACTGTGCTTACAAGTGGTTTTTTGTTCCAGGTGGTCGACTCCAGGCTTGTCTCTGTTTTTGATGCCAGAGAACTGGAGCTGGTTATAGCTGGCACTGCAGAAATAGATCTTAATGACTGGCGTAACAACACAGAATATCGTGGAGGTAAACTGCTCAGGCGTACTAATATCTTGACTGTTTTCAGTCTAAACCATGAAAAACTTGGTGCATCTTTTAATTCTGTCTTTCCCAAGGGAAATGCAGTATTTTGTTCAGGAAGTTTTTGTGAAGAATAATTCATGAAATAAAATAAGTAAGATCTCAGGTTTGGACCGACAGATGTAATAATATTGAAATTGCTTCTGCTACTTCTATCCAGATTTTACCCACTCAATTCCTACTGACTTAACAGGAGTTTTTACTATGAAGGACTGAAAAGGATTTGCAGTATTAGATCTTAAAGTTACTTACTCAGATGACTGAGAATGAACTCCTGGCCTCACTGAAAGTAGTATCACAAGTCCTCTTGGCTTCAGCAGGGAGCTGAATTCAAGAGCTGAATTTCATGGTTCCCAATTACACTCCAACAAAATACAGATCTTGCTTAATCATCCCCTCAGCCTAAACTATGTCAAGTTGGATTTTTTCCCTTCTCCTCTAATGCTTGGCCTGGTTTTGCTTTAAACGCTGAGCATGATTTATCCAGGCTGTCTTAGATGATGGATAAATGTGAAATCCACCAGTTCTGCACTACAAAAGGAAAGTCCCTGAGGTTCACGTATTCTCCCCTGAAAGACAAGGTTTAAGTCTCTGCTGCTCACTGCCCAGCCTTTGTGTTACCTTGAAATACGCAGCTTACCACAAGCACAGCTGGTCCCCCAAGTTATTCTCCTCCTCCTTTTTTCTGTTTAACTATTGAAACAGATTCAGCCTGGGTTTATGCTGGCTTTCACTCGCACAGACCAAGGCACAGAGCCCCTCAGGTGGGAAGTTTGCCAGGGAAGGGCTTGCGGCAGCAAACTCCTCTCCATATGTTGAACACTATTGCAATCCAAAAGAGAATTTATTTGGGAACCAGAAATTGTTAAGTCGTTAGGACTCGTACTGTGTGGCATATCACAATTGGTCTTTTATATCTCATGCAGGTAACTCCAGTTCTTGCCAAAGGATTTGTGGGAGGCCAACGTACCTCAAATATATATATTTGAGATTCAGGATTTGAAATGAGTTAGTAATATTATGGTATACACAGCCAGGACAAGATGGGGGCTGGGACCTACTGCTCATCAAGAGCAAGATATATTCTTAGGTCAGGATCTTTTCAGTAGGAGGTCTGCCGCATGCCAGTGGGAACATATTTCGATGTTACGCTCCCCACTTAAAGGGGGTGATTTTAATTTCTCTCTCTTGCTTCTTGGTTTAGGTTACCATGATGGGCACATAGTAATACGGTGGTTCTGGGCAGCAGTGGAGAGATTTAACAATGAGCAGAGACTCCGGTTGTTGCAATTCGTCACTGGAACATCAAGTGTGCCATACGAGGGTTTTGCAGCTCTCCGAGGGAGCAATGGGCTACGACGCTTCTGTATAGAGAAATGGGGGAAAATAACCTCCCTCCCAAGGTATGTCCCTGCTAGAATATGAGAACAGAATTGATGTGAGAAAGGTGAGACTGGTACTTTTTTTGCAGCTCTCTGGCAGTGAAAGATAATGAATACGGTAAGGACATCTTAAAACAGCAAAGAAACAATTATCAGTTTGTTCTGTAATTATGTTCAGAAAAAAAAGTGTTTTCTTTTGCTGCCTTATTGATTTGCAAGCTCAATTTAAGCTACTTTGAATCCTGGAAAATGGTTAAGATAAAGATTTCCATAGGTCCAAACCGGTTCTTTTGACTCTGGAACAGATCCAGACCAGCAGGAGCCTGTCAGCTGATTCTGTTCCCTTTAATTCCAAAATACTAGTAAAAATACTTGTGAGTTTACAGAGCCATGAAAGCCAGAATCTCTCTCTGAGTTTTGGCCAGAGACCTGAGTGTAATCGCTTCATTTGCTCTGATGGTTCCACTTTTTCATCACGAGGAAGCTTAGTGAAGGGACTTCAGACCATGTGGTGATAATACCCAATTTGTTACATCTAGTTCAGTCAGCCAGCTAGGAGCAAATGAGCCATAATGTCATACAGAGTCAACAGACTTCACAGTGCTTCCCAAAGGAGGGGTCGTCCTCCTTTTCAGAGCAAAGGGTCTGGGGCACAGAGCCGTGGTCTGACTTGCCTAAGGCCACCCAAGACAGCCATGGCACAGCCAAGTGACATTCAGCTTTGAATTCTGCTCCAGCACTTCATCCATGACCAGCGCTCATCCTTCCTCACTGAAGTGAGTCGCCTTTTTTTGAATGTCCTTACAGTTGCCTAAGGCTCTGCCCCATTGAGGCTACAGAGCGTTTTTCATGGGGCTGCATCTCAGCACCTCTGAGATACTTTTGCTAGATGACCTTTTCATATAACATTTGCCAAAGGATGCTTTCTCCCTGCTCTTATCATTTGCTTTCAGCTGCAGTCCAAAGGAGGCCACTTTCATGGCACAGATTAAAAATCTCACAGACCTTGCAGATATATTCGGGCAATCAATTAACAATGGGTCTGGTCCAGTTTTCTCGTTACTTGCCATCCATGTTGTTTACCCAGAAGCATGCTGTAAGACATGGACTTGAGCAGAATGCCAGAGTCCTCTAGAGAGGGCAAGTCCAAATATGGTCACCCTCTTAGTACAAACCTGCTCAAGTCCATGCTTATGCAGTGGGGAGATGGAGGAGCTGGACCAAGGCACTGTATCAGCAGAAGTTCTGAGCTGACATCTTACATTGACTCCCTCTAAAGTCAGAAAAAGGAAAATAAGTGGTTCTAAGGCACAATTCATCTCACCTGAACACAGTCTTTTAAAATGGACGAGTCAAGTCGCACTTGGTACATTCTGATTTATGTCCATCGACCATAAAGACTCTACAGAGAGTCTATGGAGAACTAGAGTCTCCATGAAAGCTAGATCTAGGCATGGAGATTTAAAAACAGATGAAAACGTGTAAGGTAAGTGAGATGACTCATGCCCTCTGAGCTTCAGCCAGCAATGTGGAAAGAAAGCCTGAGCGCTACAGTTTGCTATGCGTAGGCCTGATTCTCCTTTTGCAGCATATCTATAGTCTGGTTCTGTGTAAGGGTTTCAGAGCTGACCAAGGGCATTCTTGCCTGTAGACAGGCAGCAAATGGAACTCACAGACTCGTGTAGCATTTCTGCAGACCTCTCTTTGCACTCCTTCTGGGGTGGAAAGGGGCGAGAGGGGAGGGTGGACCTTGGCTGGTGCACAGAAAATGCCCTGAGCTGACCTATCAAGTTCTGAAAAAGTAATTGGCCTCTTTCTGCTCTGCTTAACTTTCTTTGTGAACCTAGGCATTACTTATGACCTAGATTCAGTTAGCCCCGAGATATTCACATTAACGACTTTATGTTTGTCTGCTGATCACCGAACTTGTTGCTCTCCCTGAAAGAGGCCTCTTTTCCAGGTGAAAGTTGTTAGCACCTTTTAGAAGTCTTAGAGCTCTGCATTCATTTTAGCCAGGGGAAAGAGAAACAGTGCTTGCTCACGGGGAATAAACACAGCTTGATCACCGTGAATTACTACCTGCATTTTTATAAAATTATGGGGTGCTGCCAAGTATACACAGTGTTAAGAAAGACATAAAACACACAGGTGAAACCTGGAGGCTCCCTAAATCCTTAGTTAAGCAACTAAATAAATGTTATTTTATACTTTTTTTAAATGCCTGATTATGGATCACTCATGTTTATTTAGATTTACTTATGTATTTACTTAGACTTAGAGGCTAAAAAGAAGACATATGTCATATCCTGTAGGCCTTTTGGCCCCTGTGATATGAGTGTAACTAACTTTAGCTTTTAAAATGAACCACAACAAATTCCCTCGTCCTTCTAACAATTCCTACAATTTCACAGTGAGTTACGCTCGCTCCGCATTTTCAAAATCCTAGGAAAAAAAAACAACAGCTTTCTCATGTCTTAGCAATCATCAGATTTAGTCCTTTATGTGCTTAGGTGTGGATTGCACCTCTTAATTACTGGCCTTAGTTCTTAGGCCCTGACCCAATAAACGCAATGCTGTGAGAGGTGTTATGGAAGCTTGCATAAAGCTGATGCATTTGGCTTTCCTGACATCCAGGTAGATGGTGGGTCACTGGGGATAGGTTAGTCTGGCCTTTGGGTTTTCAGCTCCTTTACAAAGTATTGACACAACTTTTAGCTCTATCAGGAGAGTCCAGGACTTTTTATTTTCTCACTCCTGCTCCAGATGGCTGAAGTAGTTAGGCGACTATCCCTTACATCTCGTCCTTACACTTTTGCAATGGAGCATGCAACTGCCATTTGCTTATAGTAAGCAAAGATGTGATAATACCTAAACTAGCCGTGCTTTTGCACTTGCGACAGCAACGTGGCACTCCCAGAAAAGAGGCATGGTTTAAATTTCTAAAATGCAACACTTTTTGAAGAATAACCACCGATACATAACCCCTAGAGTGCTTCTTGAAAGCTCTAAGGATAAGCAAGACTTTTTCAGGAAAGTTGAGAATATGGTAACTTCATTCTAAATTGGTGCAGTTGTTCATCAGTACCAGTTCCCCTACATGAACAGGGTAATGGTGGCATAACATGTTCATGTAAGAGAAGTAAGATTTAGATTACACCAGTGGTTCAATTCTGGAGTGTATGTGTGTACCAGAACAATAATTATTATCTGTATTTACTTTGAGTCCATACACGTTAGAAAGTCAAAGTCAGAGATGCTGCTCTAATCCCAGATCTCTAGACAATGACCCTAAAGTAGATTCCAAAGAGACTGCCAGATTTACAGATATGTCAGTGTAAATCTGCAGCCTGGTTTCTTCCAATCTGATGTAGCTTGTTGAATGAAGTAACTGAAAGGTAACAGGTTCAACCACTTGTTCATCAAGGTTGAGTTTTACTCTCACTATCTAATATGCAAAACTTTCTCCCAAAATAAAGGAGTTACATATTTTACTTCTTGTAACTGGTTACCTAAGTAGGGGTGGATGGAAAATTCTTCCAGCTGTAGCCTCTTCAGAAGCAGAAAGCCTCTCTTCACCTTTCCTAGGTCATGCAGATATTTAATACAAAACAAGTTTTAGCAGTAGTTTCGCAAGAACTTATGGTTTCCCACTAAACATTAAAGAACAGTCACTGGCTTACTAGCTGGAAGACCATAGCTTCATCTGATATTGTGGGAGCAGAACTCCTGGCCCAAAAAAAAACTGTGTAAGGAACTAGCAGTGTTTTCTACTATAGCTATAGGAGACAACAGTTCCTTCTTCTTAAAACCTCAGCCTGCAAAAATGTTGAGTGCCTACTAATGCCACTGCCCCATCTTCTGGTTGCACTCCTCACCTGGACAAAACTAGTGTCAGGTCCAAGGTTATTTCTGTTTGAGTATAAATTAAGTAAGGACCTCAGCAAGTATCCCAGTGATTCAAATAATCACATTTGACGCAATGAGGTCACTTTCCCTGTCAGTGCTGAGCTGCAACTACCCTTTCATCAAAAAAGATTTTCATTCAGCAAAGTAGTATTAGTGATTACCACTATACTGTCTGCGGTTTATGTATGACAAAGATTACCAGTGCTAGTAAATATCTGATCTTTTGTAAGAGAATTCTGTCCCTCTCTATTAGATGATCAAGTATTTAATCACCCCAGAATCCCATATAGCAATTAAATAAAGATTGTGTATGACTACAAAGAACATTGTTCTCATCTTTTCTTTCTTTCCCAGTGGACTGAGTATGTGTGCTTTGCTGTCTTTTATCATTCCTTATCTCCCATCCCTCCTCTCTTTCCTCTTTTCTCACATACAAGAGAAATACCATCTACAAATTATGCTGTCTGGGAACCGCTGCTTATAAGTGTTCCTTCTTACAGACAAAAGGAACAAAAGTTGATACCTGTGGATCCTGAGGTTGATCAGAGACTGGTTTGTGGGTTCATCCAAAGAAAGCAAGGCGAAATGCCCAGTTTCTGCCTGACGGGCAGGGTTATATTAGAATGCAAGTCTTATTTTAGTTGATAGGTTCAAGCTATAAATAAGATAGGAGGGGGCTCTATGCACACTTACTGCCTTTGGACTCTCATCATTATGGGGATTAAAGGAAGTGACAAGAATGCAAAAATCTTAAAAGCTTATACTCATAATTTTTAGAGAGAATTCTTCAAAGAAAATAAATAGCACGGCACCATGAACAGTGAGCAAGATTAAAGGTTTAGACCCACCAAAACTACTTTGAGCAATAAAGACAGACTGCCAGGAAGAATGACATTTTAAGTGGTCCGTTTACTGCTTTACTTACTGGAGGATGAGGGCACATGAGGGTCAGAGTGGGTTTACTTGACTTTATCTTGCATTTTCTTCTAGAGAAGCCAGAATCTTTTCCATAAAGGCTCTTAGCAATGAAACTCTTATTCCAGACCTCTCACTCCCTGAACACCCTCTCAAATGTCAGCAGGTTTATGTGGAGGGAGACTTAATCAAGGGAAGAAAGACTTTTCTCATTGCTAGGACTGTTTCTTGCACTGCTGATGTAATGTTTTCACCCCAGTATGTGCAGCAAGTGTCCCCTGGACTGTGCTTACTGTAGTCATTCTCACTGGGATCAGTAGTAGGAGGTCAGCATCATTCAGGAGGATCTTACCTCTTTGGAGGACAAGGCACATAGTTAGGCAACAGTGGATGTTATGGAAAATATCCTTGCCTCTTAATTGCCCTCTGTACTGCAAGTACCACACAGTATATGATACAACAGACTAGAGACTGAGCAATTTGTCTTTAGTTCGGTTTGGAAAATAAGGGTTTCAGCTTTCAGTTGGAAGAGGCAAAGGCACTAATGCACAGCAATACTGAGGAGAAAGGGAACACTGAATGAGAAGGAGTGAGGTGAGGCAGAATATGTTGTTCAGTTACACAAGTAGATACCATGTCTGACCTTCGCACCAAAGAACCAATTAGGCCCACTACTGAATGTTTACCAGGCAATTTTGCACATAATTATCTTGTTGTAAGATTGAGCGGGCTTCACTGGTATCATTGGAGTTGCAGTAGATCCACATCAGTTTTACAGACCAGAATTTGAACTCGGGTTTTGCCCTTAGCAATACAGTGTGTTTTGCACCTTAAGTAGGTAGAAATTTAAACCTAACCTGCATAGTACTCCTGAAAATTAGTTCTCTTTTTTTATTTGATGATATTTTTTGGAGTGAAAGGATGTTTTTCTGTAAAATTGTTGAACTGGAGAACATGAGAGTGTTTCTTGGCAAAATGCTTCATTGTTTCTAGATGTGTTAACTTTTTCTTCCTTTCTTTGTAATAGTTTCTCCCCACAATAAATTCCTTGAGACCGTCTATAGAAGTCACCACTTCTGTAAACCTCCTAACAGGAAAAGGAATTGATATTTTTTCTGAGTTTGACTAGGTCAAGAATCACTAAGAGTCAACAGCATTGCAAGGTTGTTTCATAACCAGTATGAAATGAGATGGATAATGATCAGTCATGATGAATGTCTGCAAGAAAGTAAACACCAGCGTCAGTGGCTGTAGATATGTCTGCACCACACAATAGGATGCGTGACGATGTCTGAGATGCTATGGGCTCATACAGTTAAATATGCCCCAGTTAAGTACCGTACAAAGATACTACTTTAGGTTCTGCAAAGTTAGTTATATTAGCAGAATCCACACCTGACCCGCCATGACTATTCTGCTTCCAGTTCTGGAGCCAGGCAGCTGAGCTCCTGAAGACTGGCTGTCTCTGAATGGTGCTGTCTTGCCTATGATAAACAGGTTCTGAATGGACTACAAAAATCCTTCAGTTAATTAACTCCCAGGGGTTGATACCTATTGGCAATGGATTGTAGAAACAATTTACACTGCCAAAGATTGCTGAGATAACCATAAACAGTACAGCGCTACTCATGGATAATATGCATGAGCTGCCATGTTTAATTTCAAGAGATGTATTAAATAATGGCTTTATTAATGTTCCTTTTTCACTAACTCGCATGTGTTCCCAGCTCATTTCTGCAAATTCTGTGTTTATTGTACGCTCTTTCTGAGAGTGACCAGCTAACAAATCTTCATTCAGAAGGGGAAAAAGGATGGTAAAAGCTTGCCTAATTGAAATTCTGTGATGCAGTGAAGATTACGTGCCTCTGGCTATTTCAGTTGCCTGATTGCTTTTAATGATTCACCACTGGTGCTTGATAAAACTCTCCCTCTGAATCTGCAAGTCTCAGGCCAGCCCATCTACTAGTATCATGTTTTTCTCACTTTGTGGGTGGCCTAAGAGATGACTAGTAGAGAGTAAAATAGTTTCTCCAAGATAGCTCTTCTGCTTCAGTTTTGAAGAAATAATATTGAATTAAAGCACGAGATAGAAAAGCTAAATGTAAAACAACTTCAGGGCTTCTAGAAATACTAGGGGCCAAAAGCTGAGACATTGTTAGCCATTGAGGCTACATTTCCTTCTGTGGATTCACATTTTATCAGAGAGAGCAAGAAGAAACAGAAATATTTCTAGCATCATGTAAAAATCAAAGCTGACTGAAAAAAAAGAAACAATTTTAATGAAAATGTGCTTACCCCTCCACCCCATATGTTGAATGAGCTCTCCGTTTTTTCAGTCAGTTGAAATGGATGAACTGTTGGGGCAGGGACTGTTTCTTTGCTCCACATTTGTATAGCACCTCACACAGTGAAGTGCAGTCTGCATCTGGGTCTAATTGCTGCTACCAGAAAAGCTGCAACAAGGTGGAGACATGTGTGGAACCCGTTCCGCAGCTTCTTTTGAAGGTGCTGCCAACTGGGGATAAATATAATGATAGAACTGGGGGAAGGAGAGGGTCATCAAGTTGGCAGCTTGCTCTGCACAAAATATTTTGCTTTTGCCTTGGCTACTACAAATAAATAACATTTAAAGACCAGGCTTGCAGCAGATGGCCAACAGCTGACTTACAGGAACATTTTCAGCAACCTTCCTTCTTCAGTTAGCAGATCCCTGAATGGTCTTTTACCAGGCAGCCCTGCCTCACTATAAACATATGCTGAGCCCATTCTGTCAGTATAGTTCATAACATTATGCTTGTCCACTGGTGCAAAACTTTACTAGCTGCTCATGTTGGATGTACAGCTGAGTTGCTTTTTTTTTTTTTTTTTTTTTTGGAAAAACTCAAAGCAACCAAAATTATAGTAGTGGAGTTTTCTCTCTATCAGGGCCTGGACCCCAGCTCCTCAGTGACCTCCAGAGTTGGGCTTCATGAAGATCCCTGCAAGATCCCTGCAACATCTAATGCAGGGATAGCAGAGAATGATGTTATGTTGATATTTAGCTTGTGTCTTCTATTTGAAATATTCATGTGTACGTGCATATACATTTCAGTACCTCAGATTTTGGTGGAATTTGAGAGTTTTACTTTAATAGTTAGAATTTCTTTTTATCTCTGTTGAATGAACTGGAATGTCTTGAATCCCACTAGGAACTTGTTTTCTCAGTTCTTATTTTCTCAAGCGATTTTGATTAAACTTAACATGTAGCATATTTTCCTTTTGCAGGGCACACACGTGTTTCAACCGTTTGGATCTTCCACCTTACCCCTCATATTCTATGCTGTATGAAAAGCTACTGACAGCTGTTGAAGAAACTAGCACCTTTGGACTTGAATGAGGGGGTTCAGGCACTTCTGGTGTTTTTCTGGCTGATGATGTCACCTTTCCTGTCCACCATCATTTGATCTTGGTTTCCTGTGTTTTTATTTTTGAAAACAGAACAAACAAACAAAAAATCAAGATTGACAAAAGCTGTGCATGAAGAACTGCCGCCCTCTAAGATCTAACCTTCATGCTTTCATCCTCTGTTTCCAATGGACTGCTAGTCTGTATGCAATAGAAAAACAACTGTCTCAAGGTTTCTGTATATCTCTACATACCTCCATTAATAACAATGAAAATACAAATGCAAGTTACACTACACTTGACCAAATGTTAATAAATGTTTACTTCCACCTACGTTGATTAAAAAATAAAAAAAAATCATCAAGCATTCCAAGCTTTTATATGCCCGCATCTTCTCAATCAGTTCACAGCCCATCTTACTTCTTAACTGTTGAATCCAGTACTAGGAGCTGGTCAAATATATCTTCATCCATTCTTGTTTTCCCTTTATGTATTGTCCACCTGAGAGACACCTATGAGCAAAACTGAAATTTTTATATACGAACTCATGATCCACATCAGTTGCATCAGCTGGAACTGGCCCAGATACATGGTGCAGATAAGACCTTCAAAAACTAAAAAAACAACCTGTAATGCAATGCAAAGCATAACAGCGATTGTTATGATTGTTACTTGCCAGTACTGGAGAGAACTTGCACTTCAGAGATATTGGGAGGGGCATCTCCATTGTAACGTTTACCACACAAGAAGCACAAGGTTGTGCACACTCAAGAAGGATGTCTTATGTAGCATAAAGGACAAGGCTCCCTTACCTTAGTATTGTACATGACAAGGAAAAGGGGAAATAAGAAGAATGTTCTACTCTTATGAATACCCTTGGGTTCTGTTTACCAGGTCTTTGTTTTCTGATGTTTAAAATGCTCCTTTCCAAATGAGAAGTCTAGACAATCCCATCCCCTGTGTCAGAAGTCATTTATTTTCTGTCAGGCTGGGCTAATCTATGGTTGCTGGGGGCGGTTTTCAGTTCTGTCGTTTTTCTTTTCTTGTTCAGTGCAAATCTCCATAACCTCAAGAGTGGTTGTAGACAGAATGTTTTAGTCTAAGGCCTATTAAATGAGAAGCTGCAGTGAATGAGGGTACTTGCGAGGGATGAAAGGGATTGTAATTCTCTTTGGGTTAAGAATTTGTTGTATTTCCTCTAGGAGTAAGCCCAAAGGCCCTCCAGTCAAACTAGGTACCACTAAACTAAAGATCTAGCTCTTGTTACTGCAGACATAGCCCTTTTCAGTTTGGTGTACTTTGTATTCCAACTCTGAAGCCAGAGAATGAAAGGAAAACAGCAGTAGGCCTGTCTTTGGATGGATTTTGCTGAGGCTGTTACAATCAACCACACTGCTCTGATTGTTTCCTATTTATTAATCTTTGCTGCCCTTGTTTTCTAAGACTAATCTCAGATTGAAAGTGTTTGTCTTAACTGGGAAAAGGAAATACGAAGTATCTTTACTTCTGACGCCAAATGTGTTAAAGGATGCATGAAATATGAAGTGAGAGACTTGTGAAGGGTGAGTGAAGGTAAGTGAGAAGGTAACATCATAGCGTCTAGCAGCTCACGTGAAATACTGCACCCCCTTGGGGGCTTGTTACTAGTAGTTTTGTGTTAATTATGCTTCAGAAAACTGAAAAATCAGATCAGTTGATTGTCTTAACACATCTAATTCCCATAAGTTTTCTCTCCAGAGGAAATAATTGAACTGTGTTTCCCTACGTATTTTTATGGTGGCTATACAGAAACTCATCACACTTGAAAAACTGCGTTCTGAGAGTTTTAGATCATTTTCCTGCTTTGATTTTTAGGTCTATAGGTATTTGAAAGGTGATGGACCCAAAAACATGTTTCTAAGCAGAAATAATAGGTTTTGTTAATGGTAGATAAAATATTTGGGATATTTAAATTGCCCCATTCATTCAATTTCTGTGACATTACAGCCACTTTTATAGTAATTTACTGTATGGCTTTTACTGAGAATCTATTTTATAGTACATGTTATTATTCTTATTGAGTATTCATATTACAGTTGCATAGGGAGGCTGCAGCTACAGGTCAGCTTCATTGTACCAGACACCGAAAATGATGCTCATTATTTCCACAAACGAGCTCTCAGGCGTCTATTCAACATGACCAGCACCACTGCACAGTACAGATGGAAATCTTAACTTTTTTCTGCGAGTGTCACGTTCACATGAATTACATCAGAGCAAGTCACACCCGGAGAGACTGAACAACAAAATCTTCCAGTGTATGTAATTTCTGCCTTTTCACCACCAGGCCCCAAAATCCAGTGATTCTTGTATACTTCCTGTTTTATTCCTGGTGATGTTACAAAGTTACCTGTACTATGTCAAATGTTGGATGTCTTCTAACAATAGAAGAAAGGAAAGAGAAGTATCCAACTGGTTCGTCCATCTTTGGCCAAGGAAAACAGTGCATCAAGAGCTGTCTCATTAACACAGTAAAAAAGTTAAAAAAAAATCCAATCTTTACAATACTGTATAGTTAAATTTTTTTAAGTATTCAAAAACTATATTTTATTAAGAAAAAGGGAAACTATTTTTTGTAGCATAACAAAAGATGTTTGTATTTCAGAGACAGCATCAAACCCCACTGATTGAAACAAGGAAGGATTTCTCCTGAAATTCCTCTTCATGACATGTTCTGGCACTCGCCACACACTCAGCTAGATTAGGTGTTATGCATCTCTGTGTTTGGTGAATCCTTGGTCTAAGCTGTATTTCAAGCGCACAGCCTAGTATTTTAAAAGGTTGCTTTCTTAGGTGACTGTGATGACATCAAAGTAACAAGGTCGTGCAGATCTCCTTGAAAGTTTTTTTGGATCTAAAGCCAGGAATAGAGGAAAACAGTTGACTATTTTCATAAAACAAAGAGAAAGAAAATGCCATACTCTGCTTTTCTTGCATTCTATCATTCCAGTCCTATCCCTCTCTCTTCCCAAATGCCCTGCCCGAATAGGTTTTCAAACACTGACATCATCCCTAGGATATCCGGATCGACGCTTCACAGTGTATTTCTCCACTCGTTGCGTCATACCATGGGCTGAATACGGTCCCAGTCTGGAGTGAAGGGGAAGCCATACATCTAAGTGGCACCGTAATGTTAGAGTGAGGCAGTGAATGGTGCTAACAGGAGAGAGGGAGGAACCCATCTCCCTTGCCCTGTTACTTAACCTGCCCATTATGCAATTAATTGACTTTGTTGTTGTAGTTATGCATATGCAAGGCATATACCTGTCCTTGTTCACCTTTTGATTCAAATGCTGTTACTCACTCATATAATCATCTGTGCTCTCCCCAGGTCTGCATTTTAATTTGTAAAACACTGACTGTTAATTACAGAATTTCTGGTTTCATTGTTTTCCCACAGGAAAGACTAGAAGATATTCCATGGGGCAGATTTACAGTGAAATAATCTGTTCAGCTCCTTTACCTCAGTTCCCTTTAAACATGGTGGTGGCTAGATTAAGATATGATGTCAACATCAATAGATTTTAAAATGCAAGTGAAAAATGCAATAGGAAATCTGACAGCTTTTGCAAATTGCAGTTTTCAATAGGAGCAATGAATATTGGTAATTTGTATGTTTGGTTTCAGAGGGCCCATGTCTTTCTCAAAGTGACTGTTGTGATGGTGTTAATGGTAGAGGGAGGGAAAGGGATTTTTCTGTTCATGATATCCTGTTGCCATACTAGCATTAAGCTGAACACATGAGAATGAAAATAGGTATTTTAAATCATCGGTAGGTCTTCCACCTTGAAGTAGTCTCACTGACCGTTTAACCACATAAGTTATGCAGGATTTGATCCAATACAAACAACCGTACCTTACTGTTAATTGCATCAGGTCTAAAGCTTACAAATGCTGTCTCACTTCAGTCTGCAGTATGTTACATGAGTGTTCAGTTTCAATCATGTGGCTGTGCATATTCAGAACTTGACTTTTATGTTCTAGGGAGATCCATGACTATCACAAGGCAAGAAGTGAGTGGTCCAAACTACGTCTAACATCTAAGGGAGAAATCATGAGTTTTGTACAGGTTTGACAGCGAGGACTTTTTTCGCCCAGTTTGCTCAAGTGCCCGTGAATTTTTCAATAAACTGTAGTTAAAGTTTGAGTTTGTAGTCTAGTCTGAGAGACAGCCTGTGGGGAGGGGGGGTGTTTGTTGGGTTAGTGTTTTGTTGTTCTAGTTTCACTGTAACAAATAGTTGACAGACCTCTAGTTGAAAACAGTAGGATACTGAATTTGGACATGAAAATCAAATTAGAAATAAGCTAAAATATACACGCACAGAGGATGAGTTAAACTCATCCTTCGCTATTAATCCTGTGACAGTTTATGGAATTCCAGAAGGACAAATTTGACTGGAGATTTGTTTAATTTCTGTTGAAATAATTATTTGCCCTGTCTCCATAGTAATATTAATAGGACTTCCCAGTCAAGATTAAACACTTTCAGTCAAATGCAGACCAACAGATCTTTCTACAACAAATGCGGTGCTTTTTTATTATTACATTTCTTGCTGTACCTCAGTGTTCGTTATTAAAAGAAAAAAAATGACTGCAATATACTAAATCTGGGATAGGTTTTCCAGTTATCACAAGGTCCAAAAGACTGGATTGTTACTTTCTCTCTAGTGAGTCATGTAGTTCCTTTGTTCTAGTAGCAACAGAGATGCCTGTAGATAGTAGATACTAGGTATAGTAAATATTGTACCATTAGCCAAATTCCCTGCAGCTTCCGATTTATCTAACAGAAATGTCTGTTATGGTTTTCGTTAAAGACTACATAAAGTCAATGGCAGGAAAAGTCCTCATTATTGGACTGATTTTGCTTATATTGACGGAAAAATGTCACATGATACTCAGGCTGTGCTTTCTATTCAACCATATCACTATAGAGGAATGTCAATAAAATCACTTTGTTATGGCATTGTGTGGACTGTCTATTGCAAATATCTTGTAAAGGGTGTATTTTACTAGTGGGTGGAAACTGGCACTAGTGAAAGTCCACTGATTTAGGGAACATGTCTAAAACTTCAGGTTCTCAACGTAAGTATGCATAACCAAAGCCCCTGTGCTGGCCTAGACCACCTTAAGACCAGCCCTGCCTTGAAAGCATGAGAGCTTATTCCTCACTATAGAAAATGTCAGGACAAACAGAGGGACAAAAGAGGTGTATATACTACTTACACATACCTTGCTTCTAGGTATAATTACTGCATTATAGGTATGAAATGCAAGTGCAAAGATGATTTCTTAATAGCATATGCTGGGTCTGCATTAAGTGTTGACAGCAAATAAATGCATGATGCTCTGGCATCCTCAGTATGTCACACCCATTTCTCTGCTGCTCGTCACTGTAATATCTCAGGCATGTTTCATTAGCACATTCCAGGATAGATTAACACACCTCAGATACACAGTCAGCAGACACCTTGCTGACCATACCTGTTTTCTTACATAAACGGCACCTCATGAGGGATCATGGTACAATATGAAGGATGGGAAAGCTTAAGTATGAGGAGCAGTTTTTATAAGGAAAAGTATAAACCTGTGGAAGACACTCCAACAGATCAGTAGCACAACACTTGCACAACACAGATCAGTAGCAAATGTGAAACTACGTCACTGTGACAACTCTTAAGAGACCTTCTGCAGTCCACACTGCATTTCATCATTTGTGGAGCAGCACAGGTCCACAAGCCCCAGGCCAGCACTGGCCTTCCTGTGGCAAGGAAGCCACCTTGGTGGTGGCAAGAGTAGCACCCACCCATGCACGTGCTCAAGAAATCTAGGTCTCAATAGTGCAGCCTTTATTCAAAACTTGTTTGTGTGATTGTGTATGTGTGTGAGGAGGCAGTGAGGAGAGGGGGCATTTGTGATACTAAGCTACATTTCTCTGATTTTTTCACATATAAAGGAAGGAAAAATCAATGTTTACTAAAAAGGAGTGAGATGAGCTGCTGATCATTAAGGTACATCTGAGGTGTCAGTTTCTGCAATGGTGGTCTATTTATGTGGCTGGAACTATGACTTTTAACAGAAGCCATTCTATGATATGTGTTACTGAATTTCTATTAAAATATAGCAGCAGTCTACCTGAAGCCTCCAGACATACATCAGATGTCTGTCTTGGCATGCTAACAAAACTCCATAATCCTATAGGATATTACAAATCAATAATAATCCCTTCCCACCCTGTGGTAGCAAAGTCATAGTTTTTTTGCTACAATGAACAATAAATCCACCTGTGGCCTGATGTTCATTCTTGTATAAGAGGCCAGCTTGGACAATAGCTGTCATTTCTGGAGAACAATGGAGAACAAAGCCACAAAGCATCCACTGTGTCTCCTGTAATCATGAATCTTCCTTAAGCTGCAACGCCACGCTCTTTTATTATTTTTTGATTTAGTTCTGATAACCTTCAAAATCAATTTTGCTTGAAAATACCTTTCATGGATATATCAAAATGAAGAGTGTGTGGCTTTGCATGTTTAGTTCCTACCTTCTTGGAATTAAGTTTTGAAGAAAAAAAAAAAGATACATTATTCTGCCTGAAACACAAGCCCTGATTATTAGGCTTTGGTATAAAGCACGTTTATATTGTTTTAACTCTAGTGTAAATGAAGCTCATCCCCACAGTACCACATTACAGCTCTTTGACGTTGAACAGAACAAGTCACTGGAGAACGCAAAGACTGCACCTAATGATGTTTTTTCCTGAATTGCTGGCATGTAGATTTTCATATTAGTTCCTATGGTAGAAGAAGATAGTGGAACCACATGGGAAAGTTTTCAGTGTCACTAATAAGCAATAGTAATAAGGTCACTTGCCTTTCCTCTGTGAAGAGTAATACACTTTAGGGCCATACCTTCACCATTTATATTTTTTCAGTATTAAAATAAAAGACTGGTTTGGGTTATTTTCTTTTCCAGTTACAAAACTACTCAGTTGTAACAAAAAAAAAAAATGCTGTAAATATTCTGCGGTGTGACCCTGAAAATCTGTTCAGTCAGTTTCAAAACGGACCACAGACAGCAGTTGAAGAACTATTGTTGGCTGTCATTTCCTAATTCTGGTTTTCCAGAATCAAAACACCATACAAAAATAAATTGCACATGCTCCTATTTTGCTGTTTTCAGCACTTAATATGCTTTTGTCTGTAGACAAAGCAGTGTAGGTACCTAACCAGCGTGCCACATGGATTTAGATAACAGCTTTTCAGGAATGCAGCTGGGGCAGCACTGGAATCTCCTTAGGAACTTTGTTACAAGCTGTGATTTGACTTCAGTACCTCTTAGGTATGTCTTAGTATTAAATCTGATCAGTGACTTTTTAAGAATGACTCAAATCAGTAATACAGATTACTATAGCAGATTATATTTACAATGTGTGAGGATATGTTTGCTGACAGCTTTGGCATCTTTGGCAATTGAATATAAACTTACCTGCATTTGGCATGTGAGCTAACAGCTTTAGTGATTCCTGCATCGATTAATAGAACTGAGACCTTAGAGTTTAACCCCTACTACTATGGTATGTAAAGCACACAACATGGCTTTTGAACATCGTAATTGTGCTTCAACTGCATATTTCAGTTCTCCTAATGTACAAACCCAAACATGTTATCTTTATGCTCTGGACACAGACATAAAATAAGTAGCGATGCACACTGGATTTTGTAAAATGTAGTCTGTCTAATTTGTGAAAGACGAATCAGTCTTTGGAACCACATTGGCACTGCAGAGAAACTGTGAAAGTGATCTGAGCAGCATCTAAAAGAATGCATGGGGACCCATATTATGTGTTTTCCAACTTGTAAATTAACATCATTATAGTATATGTAAAACTCATATTCAAATGGAAATTTCTGCAAAGTATGAACCTGCGAAAATATTTGGAAAGGTTACTCTTAGATTCTCTGAGCACAAGTTTATTAATCTGTCCCAGAAATGATGAAATCAAACACTATGAACAAAAAAGAGGCATACATATTATTACCACATGAGCAGCAGTTTGTATCAAATCTCTCACAAATATAAAAATAAATCAATGAAGCTGGCACTAATGATGCTTAGTGCTGCCACTTAGTGGAGCTATGCTTTGCTTCCTTAAATTGGAAGTGGAGGTATTTTTTTTTCTGTTGTCGCTAGTAAGAAACCTCAGTTTGTACAAAAGTGTAGCATGGGACTGTTTTTCAGTGGTGCTGGGCACTTAGAGCTCTTGTGTAAGTGCCTTTACCTGATGACAAGAAGCTTTTGAGGAATACAGGAGTGAAGCACCTCAGGTGAGGCGTGTGTACTCTTCTTTTCTTGCTGCCTCATATAAAAAACAATCACTTCAAGAAATAAGTAGCTCATCAACACAAAAAAAAAAAAAAAAAGATAGATTCTTATGGAACTTAGGTAGCCTGCAGAAATTCCAGCCACGGAAGATCATGTGTTTCTGTCATTATAGAAGCCAAAGGAATGAATTTAGCACCTGAAAACCAATCTTAAGTTACGTGAGCTGGTTAGTCGTTAGATTTCATATTTCTGTTATAAATGAACCATGATGCCAATGATTATTTAGGGTAACTCTTCTAACACGTACAAGTTGCCTGAATACATTCATATTGGGAAGAGGAATGTCCTGTGAAGATCAAGTTAGATTTAGACTGATATAACTGAGCAAAGCTTATGTCCCTATGCAACAAGTTAGATCCACCTCTTCAGGGCAAAATTGAAATTGCTTTTTCACTCCAGTGCATGCAAACATAAATTGAGAAGGACATTCTTTTAAACAGAGTACCTGCGGTAGTGTCTTTCACTTCACCTCCTGCTTCTTAGCTTGCAGGCCAAACACAGCTCATGAGAATTAATTCCTTGGATGCTACCGGCAGAAAAGAAAAAAAAAAAAATTGAAGTATAAAACAGTTGATGTTACCAGTACAAGCAGAAATCAATGTTTGTTATACTATCTGAGTGCAACTGAGCATATAACAGCTAATAATGTTTCACTGATTGAAGCCAAATATCCAAACAACAGGAAAAAAGCTTATGTACCTTTTCAGTAGGTAACGCATGAGAGTAACCAGCCTAGATATGTCTGTTAGCTTATCTCTAAATAAATCAAGTGTTGTTCATACCCACATATGTTTCTCCCTATGTGAATAGCACATAAGCTTATGCTGCAGTATTAAAGACGAAAATCAGTGCTGGTTTACTACACAGGGGAGTCATAAAACTTATGTTTATTCTTTCTACAGGGAAAATTTAAATTAATACAGCATATATCAGCTCAATATTCTGATACAACAAAGCAAATCATACTCTGTGCTACAGCTAGTGCATAGTAAAGTGAGAAAAGATTTCATTTCAGTTAGTTTTCAAGACAGTAAAGCACAATTTTTCTTTTTGTTCTTGTCTTGCTATTCTGTGGATAATTCTTTGTAAGCATGAAACAAATCCATCTTCCTCTTACATTAAGACACCAAACTTCTGATATCTTTGGAGGTATTTCTATGGAAGAAAACTAGATAAACTTACATACTATATGGAATAAAAGTCCTTCCAGAGAATCAGAAGCGATATACTCAAAAGTGTCCATAAATTAAATAAAAATACATCTTAAGTCTGAATAAAATAACCATATGTGGAAAAAAATGTAACCCCATGTTTTGTTATACAGAACCAACTCCTAGATTTTTAAAGGCATTTAGGAATCTAGAACTTATAATTTATTTTAAAATATGGACAGAAAATCTTAAATATCCCAAGGTATTTTTAGGAAGGTCTGTTCATATTCCAGAATTAATAATTGCACTCCTTTCCATAATTTTTTTTGCAGGATGCTCCCCTCCCAGGAAAATGTGATTGTGAAAGTAAGTAAAGAAATAGAAAATATCACAAGAATTAAAGATCTGAAACCTTCATTTAGGACTAACATACTTTTAAGACATGATCAATTTTTCAGGCAACAACCTTTTCTCTGTAGTAAATGCTTCTGATAAATAATTTCAGGTGTAACAATTTCTAAACCCTTGTTTAATCCAAATTTTGTTTTTCAGCAGTAATAGCTTGGCCCTGCTACAGCATAAACAATGCTCTGAGTGGAAAGCACATTGATACTGTAAGTCTTGAACTCTCCATTACTGTATATACTGGTTCTGGAATTTGTCCCTAAACTATTTCTGGAAATGAGATTTGGTGTTGAGTGAAGGAGGGAAATCCAGAAAAATGCCTTGTCAGCAATTGTACTGCCATCCCTGATCAATGAGCAGGGTTTGGGCTGAATCCTTTCCTGCATGTGGGCCTGTTTCCTCATTAGTCTCTTCTCCCTTGTGCTCTGGATATTGGCAGGCAACGCCAGAGAGATTCTGTGCCTTTAATGGAGACAAATGCCACAGCACCGCCTCGATAAATGACTGCCAGGCAGAACAGGTCTCTTAAACGTGTACATTAAGTAAGCCGGATGGTGAAGAGCTTGTGAAGTGAGAGGAGTACTGTCATTTCTCAACCCATGAGACAATTTCCACCGGCCTGGACAAACGGATGTCTGGGAGGCAGTTCCTACACACCTCATAAAAACATTTGGAGCTCAGGCATGCATGGAGGAGATGAGCCAAGCGCACCCCAGCTGTGGGAAAGGCTTAATTGGAGCTTGTGCCTTAGACGCCACAGAGGCCAAGGTTTCATTAGGCCAGTTCAGGTGTACTTGTCCCCTTCAGACCTGCCGCTGCCCCCCTTGTCCTCGCCTTCCTTCACCCTTGCGCCCCGGTGTCCCCGCAGCAGGCCTGAGCCCTGTTTCCCCACAAGGGCACACCAGCTCTTGCCATTTCACCTCAGGATTCGCCCTTCTGGCGCGCCGCTCCCTCAGGGCACACCTGAGCTCCCCACTAGGGCGAGTTCCCCGGGTGGCGCAGACGCCAAGAGAAGCCCGAACGAGCGGCGCTGCCTCGCCGCCCAACACCGCGTCGCTCCGCCACTTCACCTC
>NW_009649316.1:2257429-2261297 GCF_000708025.1 Charadrius vociferus | reverse complement strand
GCTCGGCTGGCAGGGGTGCTGGGAGGCGGCTGTCAGAGCAGCTGTGTCCCAGCTGCTGGCCGCGGCTGGTTGTCCCTCCTTCTAGCGCACAAGTCATCCTCAGCCTTGTCGAGCTGGCTGGGATGATAACTGCGCTCTTCCCTGGGAGCCGGTGTGGAGTAGAGAGAGTATTGCTCTAGGTTTCCATCTCCAATGGAAACCTGCCCGTTGGTTGTTTTTTTTTTCTTGACCTTTGTAAGCGGTGATGTGGGGGAAAAACAAGTCTAGATGAGACTAGTTTGAGGTGTGTATGCCTGAGAATAATCTAATGGTGGAACTCTTCAAAGAAATAAAAAGCTGGTTAAAAAACTTGGTTTTGAAAGTGACCCCACATGTAAGGTGTAATCAATGTGTAATTTCAACACCTGATGGATAGCAAGCAAGGTTTGATGCAGAAAGTATCAATAAAAGGTTTTTGCATCTCAGGAACTATATATATGGAGTTTCAGCACCACTAAACCAATATTTTTGTCAGAAATTGCCACTTGGGAAAAGAATTACAGCATTCTTACTCACAATCACATGTGCTTTATCTAAACAGTATTCACATTAAAAATTTAGATGAAATACCATAGGATATACAGCAAGATACACTCCTTAAGGTATGTTCTTTTGCAAGTTATGCTAACTGTGTACCTCAGTTTATACAGCAGTGAAAACAACCCCTTTGGAGCTAAAGAGGAGTTTCAAAGCAAATGTAGCTCCTGTAAGTACCTCTAGCAAATTTTTAGGTTGACTAGGTGTCAGCTTAATGCTCACTTAGTAACTCTGATGTACTAATAGAATAATACCTATTTAAACATAGTGGCCTAAAGCACTCACATGGGAGGCAGGTGGGAGAAACATCCCACAAAGAGAGAAGGCTGTTTTTAAGCATGATGTGACCACAACATCCAGGGCCTGGAAACTGAAGCTAAGTAAATACAGGCTACAAAACAGCCTGAATTCTAAGCTACAGTCAAGAAAGTGTAGGAGCAGTGTAGCACAGGATGTCCTGGTATCACTGCTGCTCAGGTTTTTTTTTTATTTGAAGATCAGATGACTTTTCAGAAAATATTTTGCAGTTCTGCTATGGAGTGAGAGCTTCTTCTAGGCCTGGGTGATATTCATTGGCCTAATCAGAAAATAGGCTAGATGAAGGTTCCTTCTGGCACACAAAAGTACAACGTGATTGGCTTTACACTGTTAACAAGAATTAAGTGCTACAGCAAATCTTAGTCTGCAGTTTAAACATGTAAATCTCAGCTTGGCTTTTTGTGTGGAGTAATTTTTGTCCATAACTACATTTAAAGATGACCTTTGCACGGAGGCTGTGACTTTTGCACCTGTAGTTATGTTAAAATCAGTTATTTGACTGTTCTAAGTATTTGTCCTGGTTTTGTGCAACAGTTGCACATACTTTGGTTCAGACTACCTTTTTCTTTACTCAACTTGACAAATGTTTTCACTGTCTTCTATTCGAGTATAGAAATGTATACATTTCAATTTATGTGCTTGGTTTTTTTATCCAACAATTTTGAATGCTCACTCTTTCTACAAAGTTTTGATTAAAAAAAGTGGATACTTCAGCTCAAGTACTCCCATTAAAAACAATTTTTTGCTAACTCATTGTGGCAAAGCATAGGTGCTAAGTGGGTCTCTCTGCCATTTGTCTCTGTCATTTTATTGGTAATGTATGCTTAGCAGAAATTGTTTCACTTTTATCTGTTTGTAAATTGTGTAAGTCTCTACTTCTGGGTAGAGTTTGTCTTTACAAAGGAGTTTGACAAATTAGCACCCAGGTATGACAGGTTTTTGTCTCAGATGAAAAGCAATCCTTGTGCTAGTCTATTGTAATTCTAATTTGGTAGCTGAATTTGCTAATGAAAAATGTTTATATACTCTGTATTTGTCCATCCCACTTCCCAGAATTGGGGAAACAATTTAAAAACCAAATGTTAGATAGAGGTTTTGATAATAACATTTGTGTAAATTGAGTTTAAAACTGAGAGCAGGGAGAGAAAGGACAGTAGTTTTAGCATCGTGTCTGAGAGTAAGGCTGCTGCCTGAACTCAGCAAGTTTGTGTGCTCTTTGGCCTCTGATCTAGTCAGTCAACACATGTGTGTTGAACTTGCCACGGCACTTGGGGCCTCTGTTCCCTTGTTGCCTATGTGTGGAGGACGTGGGAAGAGGAGGGAACATGGGGAAATTCTGAGGTGTTGTAGTTGTAGCAGGGGAGGGAGGTACTGGGGCTGCTGGCCTGTGATGGCATGTTACAGGTGAGAGTCCTGGGCAAGTATTGCTGAAAGTCATAGATGAGCCTGGGAGCAACCTGGTCACAATGTCACCGAGGGACGTGGGTGCAAAGCCATAGGAAATCGGGCTTCATTAGTTCTGCTCACAGGGAAAAAACGGGTTTGAGAATGCAAAGCTTATGTGCTTCAAAAGACTGCTGTCTCATTCAGTAGCTGAACAGGCATTTGCAAGTCTATCAAAATACAGCTCCTAGGAAAAACAGGTTAATTTAGGAAAAATACAAAAACTTGATTATAATGACTACTCTGGAAAGGAAATTATTTTAAGTTGCTTAAGATGACATGGAAATGGCAGATTTTTTTTTAATGAAATGTTTTAACAAATGAAATTTTGGGCTAGTCTTCACACCCTTATTAATTTTACTGTCCCAAAATCAGAATGTTATCATACAAGTCTCCATCTGCTTAATGTTTGAAATCAAACTTATGTCAGATAGATGTTCTAAGGGTGCCACTTCTCATCAATTCACTCAGACTTAAGCATTTTCAGACAGTGCTAGCTTGAGTTAAGTTAGTTTGAAGTAGTGTAACCTTTGCAGAGGACAAGATACCAATTGTTCAACTCTTCTTCCCCTTACCATCTGCGCTTAAGCCATAATTGTACTGTGAAATGGGGAACAATATATTTTGTATTACCTAGAGCTTCCTTAAAGAGTCTGGTATAATTGAATTTAGTTGCTTGGGTCTTTTTCCTCAACAAAAAACCTCCTGATTGCACACAATGTTTTTAGACTATCAGTTAATTCTTCAGCTTGTCGATGGAGTCTTGTACTCTTTTTTCTTTTTTTTTTTAAATGTAAAACAAGCTATGCACATACTGGAAGCTATCCTTTGTGTACAGAAAGTAATACGCCTAATTCTAGAGCTGGGTTGGAGGAAGGCATAAATGACTGTGCTTGCTTTCTTCTCACTGGAAGGTAAAAGTCACCTTAAATGGTTGCTCTAAAATAAGTAGTCTTCTGACAGCAAAATGTATGCAGCGCATACATGTAAACGTGTGTTCAGTGCAATTCAGTTGATTCTCCTCATTCCCAGTTTTTTGTTTAAGCAGACAAGGTCATTCTCCACCCAGAGCTAAAAATAACAAGTATTTTAATCATCTAAGGAAACTGAACAGAATAATAAGGACATTTTTTTTGTTTCTGAATAGTGACTTGACTGTAGTTTCATGCGCAGATAATCCATGTCTTGATTTATTTATTTATTTATTCCCCACAAACTCTGGCATGAACTTGTTTATTTCTCAGGTAGCTTTCAGTAGCATGCATCTTAGTGGTACATGATACTTGTAGAATTTTGTGCATCAGTAAGAATGTATATGCTATCACACTTCTGTCCTCAGCTGCTCTCTGCAGTAGCACAGTTAGGGTGAAACAGTTGTGGAACTAAGTGAAAGTGGAAAAGAGGTGAAAATGAAGAGTTGCAAGTAGTTGGTTCCACTGTTTGAGACTAAATTTATGTAAGTAAATTATTCATGAACATCAGAAATGGAATCCCCACGCCTTGCTGTTTGGAAATCAAAAGTTGTAGGGAA
>NW_009649316.1:2188369-2257415 GCF_000708025.1 Charadrius vociferus | reverse complement strand
AAAAATGTTTGATAGGAATTATTTAATAAATTGCATATAATTTTGTGGATCTCAAAACTTTTCTGAACTTTGTGAAAAGTAAATATCTTCACAGGAATTACTATTATTTCTGCAGTTGTTATAGCGACAGTGTTTTTTAGGTCACTTTAAAAATAATCATTAAAGTAAGGCTAGTCCTCTGTTCTTCTGAGCCTAGGACAACCAAAATTAACTGGTGTGACATAAATGTTCCTGCTTATCTGATTTGACATTTGATTTGTGATTTGAGACTTTTCCTTTAAGCCATAATGTATGCCAGATGAAACAATGTTAATTCTGTTGGCAATCTGAAAAGATGACATTGAACTTCTTTGTAATCAGATATGATTTATCTTAAATCATAACTCTTGAATGAGACTCTTGTGAAGACTGAGAACTACTTCAAGTTTCCTATTCATGTCTCCCTTCAAAGCATTTTTGTTTGTGTTTGGATGACTAGTAGTCAGTTTTTAAATTTGGAAATACACATTAAGTATTTCTCAAAGTTGTTTTTCCTTCAACGCAATGTTCTCACTGCTAGCTTTTCTCAATACAGCTAAGCTAGCAATGCTCTGTTCTAATACTATTTTCAATCTAATAGATTTAAAAAAAAAAAGCAGAGATTAATTGTATGCAATGTGTACTTCATGGGAAAGCTTGTTTATATCTTATCTACTATTCTGTCTCCATCAAAAAGAAATTCTTTACAAATTTATCTTTTGGCTTAACCATACAGTGGATGGTATCTTTGGATCCTAGCTCTGAAATTTGTCTCAGACATGAATCTAGATTGCTGCCTGTAATTAGTTCTATTAGTTATAAACATCAGGTTTGTCAAGCTTGATCTTTTTTGGGATTGTATTGGGAAAAGAGGAGTTCTACAGGCAGTAGTTATAATAGCTCTAATTATAGGTATAACCATAAAGAATCTGGGCAGGATTCTTGGTCTTAAACAACTAAGAATTAGTATTTGTCAGCTGGCTGAACTCCTGTGTAACCTGTCCTTTTAATTACATCACCTATCAGGCTTCTGGCCAGCTCAGCTAAACAGGACATGCGTGGCCACACACAGTGGTGGCTCTTGATGTTTCTTGCTGCCCTGTGAATACTGTTTTATTTCCGTAGTGACTAACATGCAATGAATTGGCAACATTGGTACTCATTAGGCTAATTAACTTGCTTCCAGATTGATTCTGTATGTACTGCAAAACAAAGCTGTGCTTCTTGAAAGATGTATTATAGAGACTTCAAACTTTTCTAAACTGCTTTCTCTAGGCCCTTCACCAGTGCTAGAATTAAAAGCTTTTGACTCTGCGCTAAGGTGACATTCAGTCAGAAGGAAACTGTGCATTCAGAGACTATTTCAGAAAAATAGAGAAGGCTGAACCCAGGGGTCTAGGTTTTTGGTATAAAGGCTTAGTATCTACCAGGTGTTACAATAAGTTGCTGTTAAAGGGCTTGTCTGTTAGTCTATCAATTTCTTTTTATCTGTTGGTTTTTATTTTACCATAGTTGCTAGGGTTTTTTTTCCCTGTGCTGTTTTTGGTTTTGGTGCCAAACTTCAGCAAGGAACACTTTGATTCATGTACAATATTAAGGTACGCATTTATCCATACAGATGCATGTTTTTATAATAAGTTAAAATCCTTTTCACTGGCTACATAAGGAAGATTGGTCTGTCATGGTTAGGATTGCAGTGCAGGAGGGGTGTTTATACTTGCAGCTGCAACACTAGTGTCACAAGCTGATTAGAAATCTACCGAAAAGAAACATGATTCTTGCAATATTTTGAGGATTGGGAATATGTTTTTTGATGGATGTGTACCAGGCACCTAGCACAGGTTGTTAGCCTTTAGGTGTCTGTTCCTCCTGTGGTATTCTGTGGTAACTCTACATTGATTAACACATTTAATAATGATCTTTTAACCACAATTTCCTAGTGCTCCAAAATCTTATAATATTATTTTCCTATAATCTTTAATATTGTCTTAATGTGTATATATTAGAACTTTCTCCCCCCAAAATTAGATTCAAGACATTGAAAGCATATTCTTACTGTTTGTCTGCCTTCACAGGCATCTGGGCTGTGCTCTGATATAGTATTAATACTTATTGTGCTGTTGATAATGTGTGCTTATGCAAAATAATATTCCTGTGGCTGAATCAGCGGTTACAAGGCAGATTATTTTAGTGAGATTGCCTAGCAAATACCCACTTTGTGGGATCTTATTTGACTTAACTCATTTTGACTGGGTAATTTTGAAACAAATGCCTATTATAAGTAAGCTGACCACAACTTCTTTTATCAGTTATATTTCATGGATAGCAATCTACCAATAGGTTATGAGCTGTGAGGGTGAAAACTTTGACATGAGCTGAATTGGTTAAATCTGTGAACTGCAGCTTGGAGATAGGAGAGGCAAAGCCCATGTAATTGTATTCCAAACCAGATGAGGATTCCTATTTTGGTTTCAGCAATGCTATGATCAGTTAAAGAACAAAAATAAAGACCTCCAAGGACTCTCCAAAGTCTGCAGCTTTACAAGAAAATTTTTACATATATATAAAGATAGCTTTGATGAACATTGTACCTTTATGGTAAGAACTAAAAAAAGTTTGCCATACTTCAAAGTATGAGAATTCATCATTGTATTATGTGACAGATATTTGTTAATTAATAGACCTTTTTAGTCTAAAAAATCCATGCTATATGCATGGAACTAAGTGGAGCAGGTGGCGTGGGACTCTATTGCAAGGAAGTTTAGTGCAGACACTTCAGTCCAGAATGCTGTGGAGGAAGTCTTCTGACGTAAGTGCTGCAGTGTGGTTTTAGCTAGCCTGCTGGCTTGGTGTAACTCATCGGTTGTGTGTTTTGTCAGAAATGGCGCTCATTAATGTGGGTTAAGCATTATGCTCAGTTCTGCTCAGTGTGTTTGTATTCACATTAGCATTGTCGCAAAAATTTTGTTTGAAAGCTTTGTGTTGGTCAAACTGCTTAATGTTTTTTGTAATGATCCATGGGGCCCTCAACATAAGAATGATATGGATCTGTTAGAGTGGGTCCAGAGCAGGGGAACAAAGATGATTAGAGGGCTGGAGCATCTCTCCTATGAAGACAGTCTGAGAGAGTTGGGGTTGTTCAGCCCAGAGAAGAAAAGACTCCGGGGAGACCTTATAGCAGCCTTCCAGTATCTGAAGGGGGGCCTACAAGAAGGTTGGAGAGGGACTTTTTACAAGGGCATGTAGTGATAGGATGAGGGGTAATGGCTTTAAACTGGAAGAGGGTAAATCTAGAATAGACATTAGGAAAAAAATTTTCACTGTGAGGGTGGTGAGGCACTGGAACAAATTGCCCAGGGAAGTTGTGGATGCTCCATCCCTGGAGGTGTTCAAGGCCAGGTTGGACAGGGCTTTGAGCATCCTAATCTACGGAAGGTGTCCCTGCCTGGTGGGGTGGAACTAGATGATCTGTGAAGGTCCTTTCCAACCTAAACCATTCTATGATTCTATGTTTCTTATACAGTGAGACTGAGAATAGGAGATTTTGAGAACTGTTAGTAAAAAAACGCTGGCTGTTATTTGAGACATATACTGTTAGTAAAAAAACGCTGGCTGTTATCATTTGAGACACATTATGGTAAAAATACAAAGTGCCATTTTTGACAATGTAGAGCAGAGTCTGGATATTACATGGCAAATGGGACAGGATTTTGAGCAGTTATTCGATAAGAGTTCTGGTTGCTGTTGCCTTGAATATGGTAGGATACTTTAGAAAACAATAGTTGGGCAATTACTGAGGTTATTGTAACATAGTCACAGAAAGCTTAATTGCCTGTTTGTACACTTTGGTTTCTGCCAGATTTTTTTAATGAAAGGTTTGAGGATACCTTAATCTGGCAAACTAGCACAGCTTGTTTATTCTGTGTTTTTTGAAATTGATGTTCCTTGAATTGATAGGTTTAAGTCCTTATTTTTAATGGAGGTTAAATTACATTCTGGCTTGTGATGTTCCCAACTTAAGTGTAGGGACTATCATTCAGCAAGGCATGTTTCTAAATTTACAATATATTTTAAATGTATTCATTAATAGTGATTTAGTTCAAGTTTCCTGTAACGTTAATTTGTAAGGGCCATGCTAATGTTGTCACTAAGGAACTTAATTTTAATTTAAAATTATTCTTTCATTTCAGAGGCAAATTTGCAGTGGTGAAGAAGTGTATCCAGAAAGACACTGAAAGAGAGTTTGCGGCCAAATTCATGAGAAAAAGAAGAAAGGGCCAAGACTGTCGGATGGAAATAATCCATGAAATTGCAGTCCTTGAGCTGGCACAATGCAATCTATGGGTCATTAACTTGCATGAAGTTTATGAAACTGCAACAGAGATGATTTTGGTCCTGGAATAGTAAGTACTATAATAATTGCTGAATAACCGTGTGTAGTATTTGCTTAAAAAAAAAAATGTAAAAATACTGTGTGTCAATATGTATAATGTGAAAAGATTTTATTGCTTGCCTGTTACACTTGCTTGAGTTCAAAAAGAATTGCTAAGAAAGTCAGTATTACAAGAAGTTATGTGCAGTCATATAACTACTGCAGTTTATAATAAATTTTTCCAATTACGTAGTATCTTTCAAAGCTGAACTATAATTTATGTAGCTAGTCTTTAGTGAAATATAAACTGTGTACACTCCCTACTTGCAAAAGAGGAATAGGAAAGAAGCAATGAGTATCTGTTCAAAAAATGAAATTTATTTCACTGATGGGGTGAAATCTAGGGTTTTTTTACCAGTTGTGAAAATGGTATTGAAAGCAACATCATTGTGAAACAAACTGTAAAAATCCCTATGATCTACAAGGAAAGGCTCTCTAAATCATTATCTTTTGGGGGAAGAAAGAGAGTAGGAGGATTCAGACCTAGAATAGGTTCTTTCAAATGAGATTTAATGTGTGACTATGTTTGTCTCTGTGGTTGTTTTTCCCCTTGAGTTTGTCCAGATGGGAGTTTCTGCAGCTGTTGTGACTGTTCATCTAATACTCTAGTGGCTTAGATATTTGATGTCTATGTTCCAAGAGGCAGCTAAATGCTTGTTGCTGCTGAACTCTGTTAAGGTCCTGTTCAAGCTCTATGGATTTTAAATAATTAGGAGAGGAACAGTGAGGCTCCATAGTTAAGAAGTGACTTAACCTGTCTGCTAAATAAATCTAGTTTCTATAGTTCTTTTCATTCTTGATAACAAAAACGAATGGTGAGAAATCTTGTGTCCCAATCAGATCTTGTTTAGAAGTTAAAAGAAACTGTATCTTCAAAGTTCAGTGAAATGGAATGAGACTGTTTGTTAAGGCACACTTCCTTCTAGAATACATTTTTTTCAACTTAATTGTGCCCTTATGGAATTCATGATTTATGAAATATTCAAGTACCTGTTATAGTGCAAAGGTGTGACAGAGCTTCTAGAGTTTTAAATGCTGTTACTGAAGACTCATAAATGCATATTTTTTTAAACACTAGCAGCACAGATCCAACTAGAATGCAGTTTAAATTTCTGGATCCTGTAGGGATATCATGTGAGGACTAGAATCCAAAGCTTGATATGAGCAATGGGTTTTGTGATAATTTTAATGTAAAATTGCTAGTTTTCTTTTAGAACTGAATTGTTTTGATACAATTGCTAAACTTTTTTAATCGAAAATATTAACTAGGTAGTTAGCAACATTATTGCTTTTATATGCATCAAACAGTCATACCTTGTTTCAGATAAGTAGCTGTGTGTTAGAGTTGTAAATTACAAAAACAGTCTTTCCCTGACTTCAGCAAATATGTCTGATGCTTCTTTAATGTCAGCATGTTCCAGAGACATGTTGCAACAAAACAGGTATGAATGTTAGTAAATTTCGGACATTCTGTATGCAGATGATTAAAGAACATATCTTGACTGCAAGCTTCTCTAGGGCATTTCAGTCTCTATTAAGCTTGATGGTCTGTGTGGCAGATCTTTATCTTGGGAAGGAGAAAAACAAATACTTAATTGATGGCCACTAACTTTATCTGTTAAGGTTTTAAAGCTTCTTGTCTTGATGCTGAATCTGATGGGGAGAGGAGGGGATGGGACATGACAGTTAGTGCTTTGCCTTCATGAAGAGAAGTACTAATGCTACATGGAGGGTTGTCTTTCAAGCAATATCAATTTTTGACAGAAAACAAACTTAAAATTCATCACTAACTGTTAATACTAAGTTCTGAGCACTGTGAAGCAATGAGGCATTACAGTGTTGGCTTCAGCTGCAGTGTAGCAAATTGGTGGCTGTCTGCATCCACCCTGACAACAGTTTCTGACTTCTGTTTGTTGGCACAAGACCTCGGACGGAGGATTTAAGTAGGAGTTGAAGGGGTGAGTCTGAAGGGGTAATATGTAAAGCCTGGAATTAATCTGTTGGTCAGTCGTGTTTCTGTATGTCAGTGAGAATGGAATGAATGAAAAAGAAAACTGGACTTTTGCTGAAAAAGGTGGAGATGCAATCTGGAAAACCTGAGACATCAGATATCATATTTGCTTTTTTCCTTTTATAACTTTTGGGCTCAATATTTGAAAGTAACCTACCTGGCTCTTTCTAATTTCTTCTGAAAGAGCAAGCAACAGAGCTGAAGAACTGGTGTTTTTTATAAGTGTTCATCACCACATGTTTACCCATCTATGGAAGGGATAGATGATATTCGTAGGCCGTTTGCAGGCAAGCTGTTAAGTATTTTTCTGTGAAGAGCTTCTGAACTGAGTAATTACCTTCCAGGGTCTTGTGTAGAAATTGTAGATTTCTGTTATGCTTACTTTAAAAGAGAAAAAAAGTTGTCTTTATCATCTTGAAGACATGGTCGGGGTTTATTTGTTGGATGAAGTTGGATTTGCTGGATGAAGTGCTTTTTTTCACCTATAGTTATTTGGACCTGGATAATGTTACCACTTGTATTGTCTTGGACAGTATTTACTGGAGGTGTGACCGGTTAAAGTAGGAGTCTGGTAGCAGGAAATGATTCATTTGGCATGGGATTCAACAGACAGAACTTGAAGCAAAACCACTGTAATCAGGAATAACTGTGTTGCTCCAACGTTTGCATCTTGTCTATTAGAGTAATTAACAATGCTATAGATAGCAGTCTCAAATCAAGACTGGAGCTCTTTAAAAAGTTTTAGGGGAAAACTTCTCAAATGGTGTTAGTTTCCTTCGGTTTGCATTTCATTCAGTTCTTGGGCTGCCTGCTTGGAAGGGCCAAGACAAAAAAAAAATTGTCTGAGAACCAAGAACTTAAAAGAACAGTATCTACCGCTTAGTGCATTTGGACACTTCTCTTCCCGTGTGTCCTCTTTTCAGATACGAATTTACAGTTTTTCTCAGTTTTTGGGCACACTGGTATGTTATGGTAGCCTTACACTGGAAAAATTCTTAGTAAATTTGCTTGTTTGCTTACAATCTATTGGTATGCCTAGCCAAGGAAGGGGGGGTTATGAGTGTCAGCAGTAGTGAATGTGAACTTTTGTTGATACTGTTACAACCACCTTTGTGTGATCATCTTGTAATATAAGCTGTATACAGAAAGCAGTTGAGTTTCCATTTATCTTCCAAAGATAACCTTTTCAAGAAAGATGTTTGACAGAGCGCAAGATCCAGGAAGTAAATTTTGTGCCCTTGCAGACTGTATATGGTCTCACTCAGCATTTGAAATTAAGTGTGTTCTTGGAACTCGTTATCAACATATATGCACTCTGAGGATTTGTACTCCTGAGTTTCAGAAGACTGTCTTAATGTCTGATCCATTAAAGCTGGGAGTTTTAGTTTTTTCAGATGCCCTGAAATAGGTTTGTTCAGTCTTTTTCTAAGGATACACTAAATGACTGTGGTAGTGTATTGGAAGTGCACTTGAAAGAAGTAGGATGCTGAATTCTGTACTGTGTATTGTTAAGGTATGTTTGAAGGAAGATAAGCAGTCTCCATTGAATATAAAGTCAACATAATTGTAACCAAGATTAATGCTCCAGACTTCCAACTGACTTTTAGCTCATTTATACTGATAAGCAGTAATAAAATGTTAGCATGCTTTTCATTGATGAAGAGCAGTTGGATTTTACTTGAAACTACACAGGAGTTAATAGCACATCAGTACTTTCGTAAACAAAATAGTAAAGAATTCTGACTGCTGTAGCTTTTAAGTTTGGAAAGAATTTGTATGTCTCGTAGGTTTTTTTGTACGCTAAGGGAGCGTGTACTAGTGAAATAATGTGTCCTAAGTAACACTGGATTTCAAAATGTTGTGCTCTTAAATATTTCCTTATCCATTTTTTTTCAGATCAAGATGGTTTGTTTTCCTAAAGACAAGTAACATATGGCATTCTAAGAACAATTCTTTGCTTTTATCCCGTAGAAACATTTTCTGTGGAGGTGGGTGGGGGTGCCCAGTGGTTTGTAAAGCTGTTATTTCATAATGACCATTAGAAAAGCTACAGCTTAACGGAAGATGTGCTTCTGGAGGAAAAATGAGTAAATGTTAAAAACACCAGAGAACTCCTGCTCTACAAGTATATGGAAATCATAGCAATGATGTGCCCATAATACTTTCCTAGCAGGCATTATAATCCCTTTTGCATTTTGATTAAGTTTTTTTTTTTCCCTGAACTCTAGCTAGGGAATACAAAATAGCTGAGCTGAAAGTATTGTTAAGGAGCTTGGCAAAACTTGGCATAGATGTGCGAGAGATTCTTTTTGGCGTTCATTTTGACATTGTACTTCCAACCACTTGTGACTGGGTTGGCTCACACTGGCTGACTGTTTTGCTAAAGGGAATCAATCCACAGCAACAATACACAAAATAGTCTTGCAGTAACAGATTTCCCCATACTCTTGTAAAGGGTCACTAGTTACTTGTTTGAATGTAGTAATTTTTGGATAGAATGAATTGTCTGAAAGAAGGTGTTCTATCTGCATCCTTAATAGCATAGTTGATCAAAAAATGAAACCTTGCATGAAATCTTTCCATGAGAAATTTTTTTGTAAAGCTAAGTGTATTTGTCTGTGGTGGTTGGGAATGGCTATGTTTCATAAGTCATGAAGTGGGTGTGTATGTGTAAGGGCTGTATTTGCTTGTCTCGCTCTTAAAAACACTGATAAGCGTAGACATCCTCACAAGTACTTAAATACCTGTTCAAAAAAAAGTTTTCTTGGTCCAGGGGTTTATTCTCTCATATGGTTGGGTAGTGCTGTCTCTTGATTTCAGGGATGGGACCCTGTATGCTTCAACTTCTATTGCCTTGACTTTTAACACATTTAATTCATTGTTTTACATGTAGTATTAAAATTCTAGGTAGCTTACATTTTACCTTGGTGCCTACTTCAATGTTAACTTGTTTATTAGCGTAACTTAATTGTACCAGATGTCTACCAAGTAGACGTATAGCAAACAGGGCTTTATAAGGCTCCCCCTTTGCCAGTTTTTTGGCTGGGTCTATTAAAAAGAAAGTGTGATTCCTGGTTGACAACAGCAGTTTTGGGGCATAAATCCTATTTCACAGAACTAAATAGCAAAAGTACTGTTTGCTTATTTTAAGTGGCAGAACTATACCAGCAAAATCCCAGGGTTGTTGCTGTAAAATACATCGTGTTAGTAATTTTGGTAGTAGATCTTATCACTGTATGTGCATTGTAATTTACTCTATAAGGAATTAAATCATTCTTCCAAGTACCATATGGCATTCTTAAAGTAGAGAGTTTAATTTTATTGATTTCAGTAGATGTTTTTCTATACATATCTTGAAGTCATAGTAACAATTAATGTTGCTTTTTAAAGGAATTTGTTTTAGAATATTAAAATACATTATCCCGTGTCCATTTAAAAAATACCATTAATATTTGAATCTGTTAAAAGCTGAAATATTACTATCTTTTTCCACATAAATGTGCTGAAGAAAGATGTGATAGTGTCAGGCATATGCAAGTTTTCTAGAGGAATTAAAGTATTAATACTCCTTTAATTTTATTCTTGAACTCTATTTTCTTCACCCTGTATCAAAGAGAATTATTTAATGGACTTCTCTTTTTTTTAAAAGAAAATTTTAGTTTAGTAAATCAAATTGTACTGCTCTACTGGTTAGCAAGCCTATAGAACAGAAATATAAAACTGTAGAAAAAGTTAAGATGTAATCGTCTTAAATTTTTTTTTCTTGTAAGACAATCTGTGGGGAGAATTTTAAACAACAGTAATGAGAATATTGGGGAAGGCAAAAAACTTTTATAAACCATGAGGCATTTTAAGATACTAGGACTGTAGCATCTAAGTATAGGCAAAATGAAAATTTGAGTATATTTAAGTGTTCTTGTTATGAGGGTGCATAATCCAAATGTACCATTTTTGTAGAACTCTGATCTGCTGTTACATCCTTGTTGAATGTGCCTCTGTCTTCTGGATTGCCTAGATAATACAATTTATTAGAAAAGAGCAAGCAGAGGTAGAATAGATGACTATGCATCAATAAAGATTAATGCTTGTGCCAAGTCAGGTTTGGCAAGTCACAGTTTTGGGTAACTGGAGAAGATACTGTCCTCGGGGGTTTCACCATCTCTCACTAAGAAGGGCTAATTACAGAATTTCATGCAGAACAAAGTGTGTATGTATTGATTTCATTTATATGTTACTCAGTAGTAATTCAACAATCCATATGCAAAATGATTCTGTTCTGATGTTCTTATGCCCATGCTTGTTTCAAGATGGAGCCTCTGCTCTCTTTCTACTCTTGGCGCTACATAGTTATGTTGTACATGTTGCAGCTGCATGTAGCCTCAGAATATTTGAAAAACATTCATTCATCTGTAGTTATTCTTATATTTTTTGTTATTAAACATATACAGGCAAAAGATAAGGAAGCAAGCTGAGAGCTAAAATTTTCAAAAGTATTTTTAGATGAAAGCCGTTTAGAAACTTAATGCATCCCTGTATACCAGAGACTTCACAAACAATTCAATTATAAACTTTGCACATACTCAAAAGATTAAATGTAAAGTGTTTTGGGAAGAATTGGGAGTGGGGCTGTTTTGTTTTATGTTTATAAAGGCTTACCTTGGCCAAATTTCCATGTAGTTTCATAAGAATGGCAAAAGGCACACCTTTTATGTAAACATTGCCCTCAAACAAATGTAACATCAATCTTAAAGCATAGTCAGTAGTATTTTCAAAATCGTTCCAAAAGTTTCTGTAGTATTCATATTCTCTAATGTAAATGGCTAAGATCTTAGCTTCTCTCCAAAGCTGTCTTACTGCAGAGAAGTCTTCCTAGGCTGTAAAAGCTTGCCAAATGTTTAATGACTGAAAATATCAGTATTGGATGCTACTGCCTGCTGATCTTGCTTATGCTAAATAAAGTAGTGCAGCCAGAACAAAATGGGTACTATACCTTAGTCTTTGAAATAATAAAATTCATATTGTTCCATAGTGCTGCTGGAGGTGAAATCTTTGACCAGTGCGTGGCTGAAAGAGAGGAAGCCTTCAAAGAAAAAGATGTTAAACGACTTATGAAGCAGATCTTAGAAGGAGTTTCATTCTTGCACAGAAACAATGTGGTTCATCTTGACTTAAAGGTAAGATTGTTGCTGTATTTTTCTCATTAATTTCTTAGCTGCTGACATTCTTATTGGTTATATGTCATACTAATGCTAATTTGTAAATAACACAGTTGTTACTTAGTTATTCCTTGGATGGTAACATTCAACTTTGAGATGCAGTAGCCACCAGGGTTGCAATCCTTTTGGGGAGTTTCTGTGATTATGTTAAATTTAAACTTCGTTTGATTAAGTGAAATGTAATAAAGTCAAAAGTGGACTTGCATTGCACCTTAAATTGTGAATCAGTACTTTAGGTAAGACCTGGCTCATTTTAAAGTGCAGTATAAATGTCTGGGTATTATGTGGCCATTAAAAATAGGTTAGTTTTTGTATTGACTTGAGTTTTAATGAAGCAGAAGGATGGCAGAGACACTAGTAGTATGAAGTTTAATGTTTCAGAATGAAGTGCACATTTAGGACTGGTAAAGAGTATATTAATGTGTTAAATATATTTATATTTTACAATATAAATATATATTTATAAATACATGTAAATATTTATTTTTTAATTACTGTAAAACTTAATTTAAATGTTTGTCATTTACTGCCAACTAGTTGGCCACCACCCTATTGGTATATCAATTATCATGATTTACTGGAGTAAATATTTTTCTTACTGCAAATAGTTTTGACTCAAAGCAAGAGAAAAGTAGTCAGACAAAATCCAGAGTATCACTTATGGTTAAGGAGGGAGTTTTAACAGGGATCCAGAAAACTATCATCTTCCATTGGCAGCAAGGTGCAAATAATTTTCTTCAGCTTCTGTTCATACTCATATGGAAGATGCAATTTTATCTCATTTTGAGGTTGAACTACTCTTTATAATGCCTTGCTTCGTAATAATGAAGTATCTTGCATTAAAATTTTCAAATTGTCTTTTACATGTCCGATTCCCATATTTACTAAGTATGTAGCAAGCTGCTACATGCTGCTTCTGTTCTGTTGCTGAGAGCCTTAATTACACTTAATTGCATTTCGGCAGTGGTACAAAGCTACCAGTAGATTCCAGTATCAAGCTGTACATACTTAATATATAACCTAGCACATCATGCACCATTCATCAGCTAAAGCAGATGATGAATAATATTTGCACACAGATCTCACCTGCCTGGTTTTCCCACCATTTATTCAAATTATTTCTGGTATCCTTTAAAACTTTCTGTAGCCCCTTGACTTAGTCATACACATACAGTATTAATAATTGTACTTAAATAATTAATGAAAAAAATTTAGCAAGTGATGTGAGAGTAAGTGCTCAGAAGGACTGAAAATGAGCTGCTAGAATTCCTTAAAGACTTGGTGTCTCTACTGTGTTGGCCAAAAATACTTCTGTTGAATTTACCTGAAGCGAAGTGTGTAAAATTAAAGCATGTCTTTTGTGAACAGTATGTATTTATGCATGTTTGTATTTAAAGCTGTGGTGTTCCTGAGCACTATCAGCTGAGTGTCTATAATCAGAAATGTGTTGTGGTTTATTTGACTACAGTACTTTTCTTAATGGCGAAAGTAGACTGGGGTGTTGATTACAGCTTGCTGACAGGTAGCTTTTTCAAAGTTCAGGAAAAGCTCACTTACAAACTCTTTCTAACTGATCAGAAAACTTGTTATAAAAGTGAGCATCCTCAGTTCTCAGTAAAAGATCCAGCATTGCTTTGCTGGCTTACAAAACTTAATTAGCAGAGCAAATTGTCCAGTGTTTAATATGTTTATACATTACTGCAGTGTGCAATGTGTTTTTGAAAAGTGGATCTTAAAAGGAGTCTTAATTGCAGTGTGATTACTTATGTACTATATAAGACTATTAGTTTTTTGCAAAATAAGGTTTAGGGAAGTCTTCGAAATATTGGCAAATAATAATGGAAACTGTAGGATTAAAAACAGTGACTTGCAAATGTTGCAAACACTGATTGACCCACAGCCTTTGCAAGACTTAAAAAAAAAAAAAGCCTGTTTTTCAAGGAACTAAAATTTGAAGTTGGATGCTGGTTTTGGCTGTATGTTTCTTAACCCCCTGGCCTCAAACCATCTTCTGTTGTATAGTATGGCTCATGTTGCTTTACCTAGTGCTTACAGCACTACAGAATTTACTAAATACTTAGTTTTGTGAGGCTACATTAGGAAGACTTGTGCAAAGTGTACTGCTGGTAAGCAAGGTGTTTGCCAATACCAAAAAATTTACAAATACTTGCTAAAATGTTTTCCTTGTGCTATTGGTTTCACATTTGGGTCTCTAAAAGTTTCCCTTTCATTTGTCTGGTACAAATACCTTTGGAAAGGTCCATCCAATTTTCCTGTGTTGCACCTTCAAAAAAGTCAGGCTCCGTGACTGGAAGAATTTACGTCAAAATGGTTGTCAGTATGTGATTGTCAGCTTGTTGTTGTAGTTTTTGTATTACAAATCTAACCAACCAGATCTATGACACTGACAGCTAGCTTGCTTTAGCTTCTGTCTGCTCCCTTAATAGATGCAAGATTTTTCCTATGAGACTAAACACTGCAGAAAAATGGGGTATTTTGATGTGGCCTAGCAGGGTTGCCACTTGACAATTTCTTTCCAAAAGTATGGTTCTCCTGAAAGATGGTTGAAAAATGGCTTGGTTTTAATAGCAAAATACAATCATGTAATCCAGTTTTGACTTGGAGAAAGAGCAAATAATAAAGCTACTGTGTGCAAATTAAATATCACTCGACAGTGTTGTGTTGATGCTATTTAATTTGCAGGGTGTGCATAGATTCTAGTCAGGAGTCTTTCATCTCCTCTTAGTGGTACATAAAAGCTGCAGAGTAAGGGAAGACTCCTTTCTCCATGTTTTTGCTGTTTGACTTGGTCTTGAAGTGGTGTTTGGTAAAAGCTTGAAGTAGTTTGGAATGGAAGAGAATTTAAAAAGGCGTGGGGGTTGAGGAAGGACTAGCTGTCTTTTTACCTACTTCCACTGTACACAAGAGCCTTATATAGCCCTTGGGTCTGGGAGAATGACTGCTCCAAGCAGCACTCTCCTACGCTATATATTACACTGGTTATCCAGCAGACAACTTTCTTTTCTTTCTATATTGTTTTCAACGTGTTGTGTACAGTGAAGACAACTAGCAAAATCATTGTTTGAAATTTAGAGTGTCATTTCACACAAATATTCAGAAAGCAAGCTAATGCAATTACAAAAGAATTGGTGTGTTAAAAAATTAGATTAATTTTCTCAACTGAGTTTTCTGGGTGGATTAAGGTGGAATGTTTATTACACAGAACTGTAGTACTGAGAAGCATAGTATTCTTTGTCTAAAGGAACACCCAGGAAATTAAGAAAAGAGTTAAAAATGAAATTATTTTTTTCAAGGCAAAAGAACAATTTAGTCTGGAGTTCAAACCTTTATAGTGATTAGAGCAAAGCTGTTTATTAACAGGCAGGTATAGAGTATCCAGGTTCTACAAACCTTTTTTGATTATAGACTTATTTCTTAGAGACTTGCATTGCTTATTCTGTGGAGTAAAGTGTGATGCCAGTCTAATATGTGTATTCTTTTAGTGACTGTTGCATTTTTCCGCTTGTACACATGGACCAAAACAACCCAACCCCCAAGCAAATTATGCTGTTACATTTCAATTGCTTAAAGATATGGGAGTCTTGAGGTTTTTTTGGACAAACTGATTAGCCTGCTTTAGTATATTTACACACAATGTAGGTGGTATATCTTGGGTAGTTTGTTTTTTCCTGTTTCTGCCCACTGTTCCTTGGATAACTCCTGTCTTCTAGGGATCTGATTTTTCTTTTTTTACAGTATTATAAAATTAGATACTTAATGTTGCAGGTTAAGGTAAGGCATTGATTAGTTTAAAAACATGACTTTTATTATGTGTCCTTAGTCATATTCTTCTATCAACTAAAGATACAAGAAACATTAGGGCCATAGGTTCATAGAAACTCCTGAAATAGCAAATTTGCAATATATGGATTTTGCCGTTGTATAGTCAGTTTACAAGATTCCAAAACCAGCTGGCAATGTAGGGTTGAAGGGTAGGTATCCCATTTTACTGAGTACACTTGCAACAAACTATTTGTGTGATTTGCAGAATAAGTTTCTAGAGTTTCTACATGAGAACAGATCTTTGTATATATTGCATTTACTTCGGCCTTTGCACTGAAGTTCATAGTGCCAAGAAAGCTATGCTCTTTTTAGTCCAACTTAGGTGGAAAATGTTACTGGCTAGTACTTGCATTGGCAAATGATGCTTTTCACCGCTGTTACTCTAGTGTGATGATACAGGTATAACCAAAAATCTCAAATTCCTAAACCCCAAATTTCTGCTGACAATATGACTGGAAATACACAACTTTTTTTCTTGTTTTTATAATCTTTCCAAAGGTACCTGTTTCTGGCCATGCGAATGTGACATTGGGCTAGACTCATGTGGCCACATCATGTGGTTTCTGTGCACATACCAATCTTGCAGTAAAGTACATCCATTCAGACTGTCCATTTAGGCAGGATTTTTTTTTTTTAGGTTTTTGTTCAGTGCACAACATAAGAGGATCTAAATTGGAACCTTTAAGTGTTACTGCAGTAGAGGGGGAGGCTTTTAAATGTTGCCATTTGACAGTTACCATTTCATTAATGCTTGATGGTAAAAGTGAAAGGCCCTCTTCAGAACGACTACCAGGAGAGCCTGTGGCCTGTGTCTCTCTTGCCTTTGTGGGCTAATGGCCATTAGGCAAACCTAGATGTATTATAACAGTGGAAAAACAAAAGAGAAAAAGCTGTACAGATGTGGGAAAATTATCTTCCTTTTCTCAAAGCTTTAGAGTAATTGTGTGGCGCTGAAAACTATGGTATGTTCAAAGCTATGGCTTCTTTAAGGTTTCACACTTGTGTTTAGACTGTCATTTCACTTGAACCCCATAATGATGCCTTAAAAGAAGAAAACAACTGATATTTCATTATGAATTGATTTAGGTTCATGGCTCAATTCATACTGCAGACAGGTTTTTTCTGCATAGGTGTGTTTTGAGTAATAAGATTTTTTTAAAAAACGACAAAAACTTCTGGCAACTACATTACTAAAATATTATAATACAGGGCTCAAGGGTTTCATGAAATGTTTCCATTAAACTCTTCCTTGTTTAAATATAGAGAACAAATGCTTTTCTTATGCTTTCTATTTGCCTCTTCAGAAAGTAACTAAATTTCCCACTGGGAAGAACATCTGAGAAGCTAATTAGGGAGGCATGGTCAGCATTTTTGGACGTTTGCTTTTTTAATACAAATACAGAATAACAAATGTGAACTATAAAGGGTATGGTAATGTGCAGCTCCAAAAGCCTTTGTACAGCCACCAGATCTCAGTTTGTAAGCAAAAAAAAAAAAAAGGGCTGTTGTTACTATGTAGATTTACAAACAGAAAATAGATTGACAACATCATGGAGTTAGTTTGAAATACTATGGTTTAACTTTGTAGGAATGAAAGAACTTGCCTATATTTAGGTCTTGCAGCAAGGAGAATGAGCACGAGGTTTCTAAAAGGTTCTCGCACAGTTTTATTTCTGTGTTCAAAAACGAGGCTGTTCATGTGAAAGCATGCCTTCGTGATTGACTAGGGGATGAGGAGGGCACAGCCCAGTGAGTAGGGAAAAAGTATAAAAGTTGGAGTTCATCCAGTTGGATTATCAGTCAGTGGTTGCTTCGATGTTCTTATTCTTTTGCCTTCCTTCGTCTTTAACCACCCCTGATGCAAGACAATCCAGGTTCTCAATAAAGGCAGGCTTCACTTTCATGGAACTTGTGCTCATCAGAGGCATGAATAGTGTCAACTGCCAGTGTTACCACTCGGAGAAGTTAATGTTAGAACTCAGTGTGATCACTGGCCTGGGGGCAGGGAGGGTTACACTTCTTTTTTTTGCAAGGATATGCTTCATTTACAAAAAAATCTCTAAGACCTGTTGTCTAAAGTTAGTTTTCAGATTTATTTTTTTTTTAACCAAGCTAACATTCAAAGTAGATGGTAAGGAACTTCTTAATGACCACAAAGCTGCTTTGAAGGATGACAGCCAAGATCTAGTGACGTCAGAGCAAACAAGTTTATCCAAAGGTGATGCTCTTAAAAACCTGTTTTTCAGGCTGCTGTATTTTTTTTAAACTGTTCTTCAGTTAGTATTCTGTAATACAATTATTTGTACTTTGAACAAGATTGAGGTCAGTTGCAACAGACTTTCTTTAAACAGGTGTAGTCAAAATAGTTTTATGTGTTCAGGTCTTTTAAAATGATTGGGTGTTTTTGGATGCACATCCACAGGAGGTATTTTACACCATCTATTGGAAGGAAGCTAGGAGAAAGGAGTAAAAAAAGTGATATGAAGGACTAAAGGTACAATGTGGAGGTATTTATATGCTGTTGTTAAATGATAGCTACTCGCATGTCTTTTGTATGTGTTCTAAGCTAACAAAGGTAGATGTTTGATTCTCAGTTATAAACAGAAAATCCTGCCACTCATTCTAGCCTACGTGTGTCTTCAAGTTCACCTTGGGGGAGGAAACCCCACAAATAAATAAATAAATGATCCTGGGTATCGTACTTGTTATGGAATGCAATATTGCTACTCGTGATCTCAAATAATTATGTAATATGGTCTCAGGAGATTTAGGAGTTCCTGATAGTCTCCTCCTCTTGTTTTTCAGCCCCAAAATATTCTACTAACCAGTAAGTCTCCTCTGGGAGACATTAAGATAGTAGATTTTGGCCTTTCCAGAATAATGAAGAGCAGTGAGGAACTAAGAGAAATTATGGGAACTCCAGAATACGTAGGTAAGTTGTTACTATATAAGTGATGTAGCCCTGAGGGGGCTGTCCAGGCTCTGGTGGAGTGAAAAGAGAAACTGTCTCAACTTAGTGAATGGCAGGCTGGCTGTGTAGTTACTGTGTTGAAAAGATCAGGTTAATACTTGGATGTGGTACTGCTGTAAAAGCCAGAACTGGCAAGCCTTGCCAGTCTAATGAGCGATGATGATTGTGTGCTTGTGTTGAAGATGAGTACGCACTTTAGATGATTCTTACAAGCAGTGATAACAAGTACTACTTGGATTAAAAGTTTAGAAATAACTATTCATATACAGAGACTGAATATGTTAGTTTGTAAAGGTTTGTATACATTTATTTTTTTATAAGGCAAATCATCCCAAGCCTTGGAAATGTACTTGAAAGTATCTTTAAGTTGTATAGTATATATGGGTATTGGTTTCAGTGCTGGAATATGGACTGTTGGATAATTCTCATTTTTCCATAAGAAATTTGTATATGTCTTCCTTAATTGGGGAAGAGACTGACCTGGCTTCTGAAGAGAACAATAAAAGGAAAACAATTGGTTTTGCATAAAACCAATGAATGATAGTAATCACTTAAATAACTTGAATAGAAATATCTCTATTTCAAAAGACTGTCATGCTTCAAATGGCTTATAACGAATTTTACCACATGCCCGTTATTGCACTATATAACTACAGTATTATGTCTACATATGACCAAAATAGAACTTTTTTTTCCCCTGAATAGCTCCTGAAATTCTGAGTTATGACCCAATCAGTACAGCAACTGACATGTGGTAAGTTGAACAAATTAATGGTCATTATAACTTACTTTACTGTAAAGGGTTTTTTTTTAAAAAAAAAAAAAAAAACAAACACTAAAATGTTTTTCTGTTCTTTACTTTTAATTTAGGAGCATTGGAGTACTGGCATATGTTATGCTAACAGGGATATCGCCTTTCTTAGGGGATGATAAACAAGAAACATTCTTAAATATATCTCAAATGAACGTAAGTTACTCTGGAGAAGACTTTGACCTCATATCAGAGTCTGCTGTGGATTTCATCAAAACTCTGCTGGTGAAGAAACCTGAGTAAGTAAAATACATGATTGTATATGCTAATATGTCTTACTGGATTCATTTTAAATGTAGCGAGTGCTGGAATTTTCATTTTTAAAGTGTAAGGGAACTTTGATTATTCATATTTTTGTGCTATTATTTTTCATGTATATGAAAAGAGAAGTTCTCCATTTCCCTCCAAACTTGCATGTTCTGCATGTGTCCAAGAGTTAGTAATTAAAATTCAAACTCATTTCAGAAAACTGTATATGAATTGTAGCATGTGGTACAGTATACTGACTTTCTTTACAGGTACCTTGCTGATGTCTTTTAAATGAACTGTGCTTAGTGCCTTTTACTTTTGATGAGTTGGTAGAGTACCTTACTCTTTTCTGGTTCATTAGTATGCTTTTTTCAATGGGCAGCAAATTGGAAATTCCAGGTCTCAAAATAGGTGTTTTCTGTGTAACTTCCAGTTCTTCATGGGGCATGTCAACTACTGAAAATGCCTACTGCTTGTCTATGGGAATTCTTTAAGAATGTAAGGATTGGATAATTTTCTATATGGGAAAAAAAAATAATCTGTATAAACTTTGAAAGTTTGTTGGAAACATGGGAGCATAAACTGTGATATTTAAGGTTCTATGAACTTTATTTTAAATGTTGGCAGCTCATCTCCTTGGGCTGCTGTTGGTCTTTTTTGGTAAAAGGTATCTATCAGCACTTCTAAAAGAAGTTCTATCAATCTGTCTTTAATACAGTCATATCCTTGGAATAATTTATATGGATCTCTTCTGCAAGGTACTGGATTTCAAATTCATTTGGACATTTATTTTAACGCTCTCCTTCCTCTGCAGGGACCGGGCAACCGCTGAAGAATGTCTTCAACATCCATGGTTGGAACAAAGTGATAATCCTGCTTGCAGGGCCTGGAATAAGAGTACAGGAGGAGAGACCAGTGATGTCACCCAGAAAGATGCAGATTCTGCCTCTGAAAAATCAGTAGATGCTGAGAAGACTGAAGAGGAAGAATCCATAGTGACAGAAGAACTAATTGTAGTGGCTTCATATACGCTGGGACAATGTAGGCAGTCAGAAAAAGAAAAAGTAACTGAGCAAAAAGCCATTTCCAAACGATTTAAATTTGAGGAACCATTGCTGCAAGATATACCAGGAGAATTCATTTACTGAACTGTGTGGAGCTTCATAGCTATAACTGGAAGGCAGAGTTTTCTACTAAACAAATATCCTAGCCAAGTGAATTTCTGATATGCAATAAATGTTCTAGGTAAAAAAAAAAGTTGATAAATGGCATCCAAGGAAAATGTGCCAAGTTTTTAATTTCATGGAACAGATAAACAAGATTTCAAGTGGCTGACAGGAATTTAACAAAGATAAAAGCTTATTTTTGTTTGTAATTTTTATTTCTTGCTTTCGTTTTTTTGTTGCTTGATAGAGTTTTTGTTAATTGTTCCAGTGTTCTGGAGAAGTAGACATTGGAAGTGTTTCAGTGACAGATGTCAAGAGGAATATTTTAGGATATGTTTTGGCATTTAATGCAAATATTTAGTGCTGGGTTTTCCTCAAACACCTTTTAGCACTCCTGACTTCAGTGGAACTATCTACTGATCTAAAAATTGTATGAGGGAAGAATTTGATCAACTGGTTTGACATACAGATTTCAAAGCTGTACTGTGTATATATTTCTCTAAGTTTACATCAAGTCAAAGACCCAGACTCGCCTGGCATATAGCCAAAGTGAGCTGTGCTTCTCTAGCAAGAGATGCATGTGTCCCACACGTGAAGAAATCTGTATCAGTGAAACAATTCCAGATCATAGTGGTGATACTTCTTTATTTGGAAGCACAGTTAAGTCCCGCTCCAGAGTGTGATGAATTTGCTCAAGTCAGTCACTCCTGAGGGCCAGCAGAGATCACACCCTTCCCCTCCGGTGTTGGGTGAGGTGTGCTAATAGAATCCAGCTCAGTGTGACTGCACAGTGTTGATGAGGGGAAGAAAATAACAGAGGGTCTGATGTAGCTCTGTTCAAGTTTTCTCCACTGACTTCACCATTTTAGATCAGACAGTTTGTCCAACTAATGATAAATCAGCCCTTGATTACACACACACACACAGAGAACCCAGCTGGGGTTTTACTGGGAGCATGAGGTCATTGCTGCCTTCTTTCTGTTCCTCTAACTGCTGCTTTAAGGAAGAAAGAAGCATCCTTAGGCTAAATTGCATAACCTTGTTCAATATAGCTATCAGATGAGGAAGGAGATACTGCTTCCTCTGAAACAATGAAGCACAACTCATACCTCATGCTGCCCAATCACTCTCCCTTAGACACTTGGAAATTCCAAACAGCATGTGTATGATGGGGCAGAGTGGGATTAGGGAGCCATACAGATGGGTCACGGTTCTCAATTGACACGGTCCCTCAGAGGACAAAGCTGGGACCAACTGGGTATCAAAATTGACTGGTTTTTGCAGTGTACAGGTCTGAGGATCTTGGACTGAGTCCTAGTTTTCTAAAATCTTTCATATTGATGCTGTTCCAAAGTTTAATTTTTATGTAATTGAAGTTTAGTACTATTATATTGCATACTGTTAACTATTCAACTATTTATTTGGTTTCCTTATGCTGTTCCTTTATAATAAACCCTGACAAAAGTTTTCTTGCTATAAAATGATGAATAGAAACTGTTACGCTAGTTTTTCCTTTTTTTCCATGTTGCTACAAACTTTCCTAATATTTCAATTGTACCAAGAACGTTCCTAATCTTTGAGTGAACAGGAGTTCAGTGCTCTGTGTTAATGTTACAGTTCCTCCTTCACAGAAAAGGTAAATGGCTTAGTAATAACATAAAAGGTACTGGGGTGATCTGACTGGTATGGCTGTAAGGGTGGGAGAAAAAAATGCTAGTACAGAAGCAAACTGGAAAGCAGCAGTGTGACACTGAATAGGGCAGTGACTATTTTTCCATAAGGCTTTATTGCCAGCTGTCTGGTTGCCTTCACTTGAAGCCACATCAGAAAAACTGCACCTAAATTAAACTGTTCTATCAGGCTTGTTACCCTGTGGAATTATATATTGAATATTGATGCAGGTAGGGCAACTTCTCGCTCCCTCAAGACCTTCATATAAGAAAACATCCAATATACTTGAATAATTGAGTTTGGTTGTGTTTTTATATTGTAATGCAGAGATGCCTTTCATACTCTGGGGGAAAACCAGCAAATGACTCATTTCTCTCCTGTAGACAACGTACAGATTGCTACTGAGAAACTACTGTGCAAGGTTTTCTTGCATAGCTCTGGCTGGCCATTAGTAGAAGTTAAATGAGAATCTTTGAGCCAACAGAATCGTTGTCATCAGGGCATCTCTGGAGGTGGATGGTAGCTGTGTTACTACCTACAATGCTGATCTGTTTCAGAGTTTTTGAGCATGACAGGACTCTGTGGGCATCTTTCCTTTACTGTTCAGTCATTTGTCCAAGACAGTTTGCTTGGGGGAGGGACGTTAACTTAAGTAATTCATTTCTGCAAGATAAAAATTCCTCCCAGTTTCCCTCGCTGCCATTTTGTTGTGGTTTTTTTTTTCCCACCCATACTTCCTTGCTTTTACAAAGTTGAGCAAAGCACTGAGGTTGAAGCATGTTCACATCCCACCCTTACAAAGCAAATTTTACGTATCTGCATACCTAGAAGTGTAATAGCTCCTGGTTGCTCAAAGCAAATCATTTGAGGGACCTGTAAGCTGTTTCAATTCCTATTTGTAACCACAGATCTTGTCTCAGATGGGGATCAGTACTAAAGAAAAAGAGTAGATGCTGAGCAGCATACATTTGGTCCTATATTTACTGTTTTTAATGTATGGCAATGAAGCTTAACGTGTATAAATGAACTATGTGCTTACTACAAGGCCAGTTTCTTTTGAGTTGGCTGCTTTGAGACTTCGAGTGGGCTGCATTTCTGTTTAACTTTTTGTGCCTTAAGGTGGTTTTGTACAGTGTTTAACATCATTAAGAATTTGTATAAAGTTGTGAAAGCTTAATAGTATAAGTTACAAACAAGGCATCTTAGATTGGCCCTATAATAGGAAAAAAAAATCTCTAACATTTAACTGGAGGACTACCAACCAGTCCTACACACTTGAAGCTATTTCTGTTCCACTGTACGTGTGGGTAAAGCTGTAAATGAGGAATTCTTACCCTACGCTGCAGAAAGGGGGGTAATGTTTTTGAGAGGCTTAGTTACTCATGAAGTAACACATTAAGACTAGGAACAACCCACTAGCTTGTGGAGAAGAGCTGGTTTTCTGCAGCTCTGTGAATACAGAGGACTGCATGGACATACGCAGTTCATCTGAAAAAAAGCTGCTTATGCCTTAAAGTGTTTGTGGGGAAAAGCGGGTGGTTGTGGAGAAAGAATCACCCCCTCAGCCCCTGTGGGCAGTGCTCCCTGTCCCCGCTCTCCAGACTGGGCCCCTGCTGGCCGCTTGAATGCGGGAAGCTGGAAGGGATGGAAGGGCAGGTGTTCTTAGAAATTGCTGGAGAATTGTTATTTCTGTGGTTCTGATGCAAGAGAAAAGAACTCTATTGATAGGTGGGGGTGCCACAGAGGCCTGTGCCTCTGTTGCAATTGTTGGAATAAACAGCAAACATCTCGTTGAAAGCAAAGCCTTGTCTCATCTTGTTGCTACATTCACCTCTTTAAGCAAGAGGCTATAGAGTTTGTAGTCATTAAACTAAAAGTTCTATAAAATAATCCCCCCCCCCTTTTTTTTTTTGGTCCAAAGCTGAATTTGCATTATGATTTGTTTCGTTTCTTACATATTTCATTTGAGGGTCCCCAAATATGAAAGGTTGAATTCCAGCTTCCAATCTACCAGGTGAATCTTGAGCTGTTAGGTGGGAAATGCAAATAAAAATTAACTGCCCATTCTCTGCTGGTCGTGCTGGCAGAGGACAGGGAGAAAGGTGGGCCTTGCGCCAAGGTATTTCATGGCTTAAGATCTCTCATGAATATTCCAGGTATTGTTCCTGGAAGACAGTTCAACATTTTAAAGAAATAGTGCCAGTTCATTGTACTTCTGATAAGGTGTTTACTGTTTCAGGAACTTTACAATAAATGAAATATCATTTTCTGAACAGCTGATGGTTCTTTTGTTCTTCACGCATTGGGAAGCACTTTAAAACACTTAAAAAACCAACAAAAAAAACCCCAAAACAATAATTGTTCTTCAAGACAGTACTACTGATTTGAAACAGAATATATTGCTGGAACTGGGTTGTAGTATGTTAAGTGGAGTCTCCTGTTCAAATACCTTTGCCTTTCTCCGAGGACTTCTGTAAAGTTATTTTTCTCAATGCCCATATAGCAGGATTACTGATATTTATGTTTTCTGACTTACACATCTGTTCAATTTGTGCAACAAATACCAAATGCACCAATAATCTTTGCCACTCTAAAGCAACAGAATCACAGAATGGTCAGGGTTGGAAGGGACCTCTGGAGACCATCTAGTCCAACCCCCCTGCCTGAGCAGGGTCACCTACAGCAGGTTGCACAGGATGGCGTCCAGGCAGGTTTTGAATGTCTCCAGACTGGGAGACTCCACCACCTCTCTGGGCAGCCTGTTCCAGTGCTCTGCCACCCTGAAAGTAAAGAAGTCCCTCCTCATGTTAAGATGGAACTTCCTATGTTCAAGTTTGTGCCCGTTACCTCTTGTCCTATCACTGGGCACCACTGAAAAAAGACTGCTCCCATCCCCCGGCACCCTCCCTTTAAGTATTTGTAAGCGTTAATAAGATCCTCCCTCAGTCTTCTTTTCTCCAGACTAAACAGACCCAAGTCCCTCAGCCTTTCCTCACAAGAGAGATCTTCTAATCCCCTAATCAGCTTTGTAGCCCTTTGTTGGATCCTCTCCAGCAGATCCATGTCTTTCTTGAACTGGGGCGCTCAGAAGTGGACGCAGTACTCCAGATGCGGCCTCACCAGGGCAGAGTAGAGGGGGAGGATGCCCTCCCTTGACCTGCTGGCCACACTCTTCTTGATGCACCCCATGATGCCGTTGGCCTCCTGGGCCGCCAGGGCACATTGCTGGCTCATGGTGATCCTGTTGTCCACCAGGACTCCCAGGTCCCTTTCCACAGAGCTGCTCTCCAGGAGGTCAGCCCCCAACCTGTACTGATGCATGGGGTTATTCCTCCCCAGGTGCAGTACCCTACACTTGCCCTTGTTGAACATCATAAGGCTTCTCTCTGCCCAACTCTCCAGCCTGTCCAGGTCACACTGTATGGTGGCACAGCCTTCTGGCGTGTCAGCCACTCCTCCCAGTTTTGTGTCATCAGCAAACTTGCTGATGGTCCACTCTATCCCTTCATCCAGGTCATAAACATGCTTGCATGGTAGAGATCTTGACAATACAGCATTTACAGATGTTGAATTAAGCTGTCATTTGGATTAATAAATATAGTCACGCTATCTATGTATATCTTCCTGGGATATAGTAAACCTAGAAATATATTGCGATTTAACTTAAGACTGTTATTTTAGATGTCTGGCAGGTGGGAAATGACCTGCCTGAAGACATGGCATTGGAAAGATGGTGTTTAGGTGCCAATGAATGGTGTGTGACATAGGACAGCTGTGTATCCAGGACAGGGTGGAGCAGATGTAAATCAGAATTAAATCCAGGTTTAACAAATCATGCTGAAATGTGTGCTCCGAAGCAGTGAAACCTTAATATCCCCTCCAAGATGCACTGCGCCTGGAACTGTGTTATTTGCCTGATGTTACTTCCTGTGGGGAAAGTCAGAGCATCGACTAGATTCTGGGTGAGAAAAGTATTTCCTCTTCTGTGGAAAGGTCTTTCTTCTTCTAACACTGTTTCATTTCATTAATTGTTCCTGTTAGAAGAAAGCTAACAACCGTAGAGCTCTGCAAAAGTAAAATATTTTGGTTCCATAAAAATACAACCTGGAAGCTTTATAAAACAGGAAAAAAAAAAAAAGTCCATAAGAGTGTGATAAAAATCTCCCTTAATTAAGAAAAGGTTAGGATTTGTCAAAGTGAAGCAGAGCGTTAGGACCCCAACAGTTACTGCAAAATTAGGAAGGAAAGGGAACTTAACTACTTGGAGGGATTACCTTTTTTCCTGTAATCACAGAGAATTTAATTGCATTGAGTCTTGGCTTGCACGTGCGATGAGAGTCACAGCTGAGGTGGTGATGCGTCAAAATCGGTGTACCCCATCTCTTCAATTAATTTGTAATCCCAGCGTACAGACTGGATTACACAGGTGCCTTTTAACTAATCCTTGCAGGAAAATCTTACTGACTGCCGCCTTCCAGTAGATCCAGCTGGTCTGACTGCTGGATGGAAGTTCTTGTCATGGGCCTTACCAAGCAAAGAGGGGCAAAGGCTGTCAAGTTGAATAAAGGTTCTTGCTTCTAAATCTTCTAGGAAAGCCAATTAACACAAACTGCATTAAATTAGTCAAGAAATGACAGGGGGTTTGTATTTTTGGTGGTACCTAAAATGGACCAAAGGTGTGACTTGTCTTCCAAAGTAACACCAAGAATGCGACAGGTCTCCATTGCTACTGGTGTTACAGGACTGCCTGGGCCATGCTGCAGGGAACTTTGTAGCAAATTTTGCAGAAATCATGCAGAAAGTGATTTTGCTTTGACAGGCAGACAAAACGCAGGCAAATGGCGGAAAAGAACTGGATGCATTCTCATTTCTAAATGGGAGGTGGATCCAAATGCCTGAATTCCCTGTTAAATGCAAGACATCTGCCCAAGCCAGGAAGTGAAGTGACAGGCCCATCGGTTGGCCAAAACCATATTATTACCTGGAGAAACATACCCCAAAGGGAACGCATCAGCCTGCTTAGCCTTGATGAAGCTAGTGCTTTTAAAACATCTGGTTTTATACAGCCCGTGTGCTAGTCAGGTCCAACTCAAATAGGTGCAAGCATTGTAACAGTCTGCTAAGCAATATTTGTTGTTCCTCACTTGTAAATTAAGTTCTTGCCCTCAGCTGCCTTGATAGTTTCCTTGAGGGTGATGACTGCCTGGCAGAAGCTATTAAAATCAAACGAGAGAGTACGAAACAAACATGCAATCCAGCAAAGGTCATGAAGACGTCATTTTAACCACACCAACAGCTGGAAAAGGAACTACGCAAATTTTCAATCCAATTTAAAAGAAATTATTTAACATAGTAAAAATGATTCAGATGATTAAAGGATTGCAGCACCTGTCAACGAGGCTGAGAGACCTGGGACTGTCAGCCTGGAGAAGAGAAGGCTTTGGAGGGATCTTATCAGTGTAGATAAATAAATACCTGTAGGGATTTTTTTTTATGAAGCCAGGTTCTTCTCATTGGTGCCCAGTGGCAGGACAAAAGGCGATGGGCACACACTGAAACACAAGGAATTCTGTTTAAACATAAGAAAAAGCTTTTTTTACTGTGAGAATGGTTGAACACTGGTACAGCTTGTCCAAAAGTTGTGGAGTCTCCATCCTTGGTCATCTTCAAAACCTGACTGGACGCAGTCCCAGGCAATCTGCTGTAGTTGACCCTGTTGAGAGTGAGGCAGTTGGACTAGATGATCTCCAGAGGCTCCTCCTGGAGCCTCCTTAACCATTCTGTGATTAGAAAAGAGTGGCTTTCTAAAGGAGTTTAACAGGGGTTAAACATTCATCAAAAGATGAATGTTTTCTTCCTAAAAAATGAAATGATTGTCCAGACTGGTATTTAGTGACATGCAACACAATATAATTACAATTAATTAGTGCTTCAATGACCTAACAAAGTTTAATGCAACCTAATCTGCACCAGCATGCCTTAGTGGAAAAGACTGCAAAGGGAAGAGGGGTGCCCAGGCACCCTCTTGAAGTTCTTTGGGCTTTCAGCAGCTGCTGGTGGTTTTGAGACCTTTGCATTCCCCATTTTCCTGGCACGCTCCAGCTCTCTTGGCTGCACCTGTGTCCTCTCTGAAAGCAGCTGCTGTGGGAGGTGGTGTATTTAATGGGAGCCACATGGCCAAAGCAGCTTGTCATTGAACGCACCAGCCTGCTGCCTTTCCCCCCTCCCTTTGAATGTGTGCATCTTATAAGAGCTCAAACAGCGAGGAAATGACTTCTGAGGCTCCTCAAGGTCAAGAGGTAAGAAATTCTGTGTTTACTGACTATTAAGTAGAAAAACAAAAGCAGGGATTTGAATGTGACTTTTCTCTTGTCCCACTCTGGTGATATGCTGGTTTCTAGCTCCACCCGTTGCTTTCTTCTTTCTCTGTGTTTAAAGATTTGACTTAGAAAAACATTGGTATGGTTTGATGATACTGCCCATTCTCATGGCTTTGATGAACCTGTGGGTTGGTCAGGATAATTAGGAGTGCCTAAAGTTAAAGGGGTGCTCTGCTAGGTCTCTAGGGGGGAAAGTGAGAAAGGGAACCTGTTCGCAAGCTGTGCTTCCCCCAGGCCAATGTTACTGATAAGGTTTCTGTGGGGATATCTCCCTCAGGGTTTGGAAAAACAGGGTTAGGGCCAGGCCAGGCGGTGATACTGTGGTGCAGCTATTTGTGAAGCCAGACATGGGATACTGTGCGTGCCAGGTCGAGAGATGTGAGGGTGGAGAGCAAGCGTTGTGTTGCAGGCTGGCTTGGCTGTGGGCAGGTTTCCTGGATACGTGTGCACCTTGCAGCCCGGGCAGGTCCCAGGCTTCCTAAGCACACAGTGGTGATAACAGGCAGGGGTATGGCAGTGTACACTGGGTACTCCCAGCACAGACTGAGGGAGGGACTGAACTGGCTGGTGTTGCTCACCACAGTTTCTTTGGAGATTGGTAATGAGTCAAAGCTGCAGCCAGGGAAGTGATAATTGATGGATGTGAAGTGGTTGATTTGGCTTTTCCTGGGCAACTGTTTGATTTTTCCCACCAAGCTGCTTCAGTGACCAAAAGCCACAGTTGACCACGCTCTGAGACACTGGTGGGTGGGAAGTCTTCACATCTCCCAGGTGGTTTTCTTGCTAGGTGGGCTGCAGTAGTGCACAGCTAATGTTTCTAAATCATATGGTTTGTATGCTGTCTTGTGAAAACAGATAGCAGTGATTTCAGTCTTAAAGCTGGGACACGCTATCTCTCCTTGATTCACCCTTATCCTTCCCCTGGCATGGTGGGCATTCATATGTCTTGGATGAGTTCTCAAGTGCTGTTCGTCCTGGCAGCACTCTGTGAATCCCAAACTAAAGCTCATATGCGTTGTTTCCTTCTGAAATAGTTTGTCACAGGTGCTTTTTTGTTGTGGTCCTTTAGTATCTCCTTCCACTTGCTCTGGCATTTTCTCTTCAGACTTGTTCAAAAGCCGCCTCACCCAGTTTGCTGGGTCATTGTTCAGCAGGAAAATAGTCGCTGGTCTTTAACCATTCTTTGCTACAGCTCTCCCTAGTACTCATTACTCTTGAAAAGCTTTGTATTGCCTGTGCCTTTGGTGGATTTCTAGGACTCAACTTCAGATGTTGAGGTGGAGGTGGGGAGGGGACTGAGTGGTGTAAGCTCTGGGCTTTCACCAGCTGCATCTTGATTAACCTGCTCTGTTACAATAAATCCATGATACTCTTTCTTCCGAATGTTCTTAGCAGCTTGCATATTTCTTCAAGGCACAAAGGCAGGATGGTTACTTGTGGCTCTTCACCGTCCCAGACTGTGCCTCAGGCTTTGCAATTTGCTAGAATGTGCAGTTTGGGGTGGTGGTAGGGGGAATTGGGTTTTTTTTGCTTTTTCCTCAACTTGTTCCCGGTGACAGGCAATTCTCTACATCTGTTGGTTGAGCTGCTGCATTGACAGAAGGCACAATCAAAGCCTCTTGTTGTAGTCTGACTGAACTGTGGCAGTATTTTACCCATTCTGCACCTCCTGAGTGTTTTCCTCCCTAAGCAGAAGTGGGAGAGTGAAGGTCCTCTCCCAAACTTGTGCTGGGCAGGGCTGGTGTGTAACAGTGGCTTCTTCTGTTATATGGACCTTCAGTGCGAGCAGTGAGAGTAGCAAGCCTCTTCCTGGAATTCACAAATTACAATGAGTGGCCTCTGCTATCTCATGAGCTCTTTAATGACAGCAGTGAGGATGTAAATCTACCCGATATGTGACTTATTCATTAGCAGTGGAGGGGGCTGCTGCTGAGCTTCACCTTCGCTGCTTCGTCCCTCCTGCTTTAGGTAACGCCTTGTTGAGAAATGGGGGAAAGACGAATCAACAAGGGAATTGCTTTGAGAAGCTGAAGTCTTCTCACCACGACAGAGCAGCCCAACTGTCCTGACTTTACTCTGCAATTGTAGAAAAGCTCAGTTTCTTGGCAGTTTGTTTATTTCAAATTCCTAATACCAGCACACACAGGGCATAACACATGACTTCTCTGGAACAGCAAGTCTTTTGCAAGATATTTATTTTAGGCTTCTGCTGAACACGTGAATAAACCAGCAAAGGAAAAAAATACAATTATGACAATGATGAGGTCAACCTTAGAAAGAAAATTGTCCTGAGAGCACCCATTTAAGCAAAATTGTCACTTGTGACAACTGTGTACATTCACACACACAGCAGGATTCAATCGATTAATGGCTCCTTCAGCTCAACGGGAGGTGGAGAAGCAGCTGCCTTTGATTTTTAGCCTTCTTGCACACTGATGCTTTCCACTGGCGAGTGGTAAACTGGAATATTCTGACCATCCCGCAGTTTCAAGGTGACATCCTGAAGGCACCAGCTGACACAAACCAAAAGAGATTTTCAACTTGTTTCAATCGCTTTTAATATAGCAGTAAAGTTGGTGTAGAAACAGCTGGCATGGAGAAACAAATCATTCCACGCATTCATTGCTCTTAAAAATTATCTCAAGTGTTTTAAAACTTCATTTGCGAGTGCCAGCTTCTGAAAGCTGTTTTCCCTAACAGTATCGCGCAGCCCAGATTTCAAGGTCTGGGATGCATGTTCCTATTTGTTGTAACCCAAATAAAATCCTGCCAGCTATTTTTAGACAGGATATTCCTCCCCCCGCCCCGACACGGTGCCTTTCTTCCTCTCCATCCTGCGGGTGCATTCCTTGCTGCGCTCCTCTCCAGCCTTTGAGCCAGACTGTGTTGCTAAGGAATTATTCTGGCTTGGAGGAGTCTGAACACTGTGTGATCACTCAATGTGACTGCTGAAACCCTGACGGGGTACCAAGATGGTTACTCAAAGGAGAGGGGAAACTGTGTTTGTTGGGAAGGCTGAGGGGGAGCCTTTACTTTCCTCCAAGCGCTGCTCCAAACCCACTTCTGTGCGACTGCTTGTGATGCTTTTCCAGCTGGCAAGGGTGATTATTTCAGGGTGCTAAGATAGGATTTTTTTCAAAAGCTCCTGGCGCTCACCCAGCTCTGGTTTTGTTGGAGTCGGTGCCGAGTGCATACAATCAGGTATTTAGGCTGCTGCACCTCTGCGTGATGGGTCTGCGGCAGGGCTCTCCCCTCACCAGCCCTCCACCTCCATCCGACCCCGGGACAAGCAACTGCCTCACTTAAAACGGGGCTTGAAGGAGCAACTGGTCACTCCCTTTAGCATGGCTTGAGGTCTCGGCCTTGCCCTCTGCTCGCTTTGGGGTGGGCAAGTGTCACTTTGCAGGACTGTTGCCTCAGCTGCCCTCTCCTCTGGGAACCATCCCCATCCCTGAACTGCCCGCACCCGAGCGAATGTTCCCTCCCAGGTCCAACCCAGCTCATGTGCTCCCAATTTCCCTTCTTTTCAGTTGCCCTCTTTTTTTTTTTTTTTTTTAACAATTACATAAATAAATAATCCCTGACGGACAGGCTGCTCATGCACAGTCTGAAGCATTTCGGTGGCTTGGGAGACTCAAACACTTTTGCTGAGAGAGCTCTCCTCCTGGTGCTGTATTACTGTGTCTGTATCAGGTCTGGTTGCCTCCCGGGTCTCCACTACAAGGGCCCAGGTGCATGTCCTGCAGAGCCCCACCAGGATGTGGCCTGCTTACACGTTTGTTATTTCTCTCAGGGACTTCAGGAGCTCCTCTTTGCGGAGCAGATGGGAACAAGCCATCTTTACTCTTAGTTCCTCAGCTGGGTGCAAGGACACTAAGTCCCGCCTAGCCCTATGTGGCACGGTGCCCAGGACTCCACATGTAAGCCAAGACGGTCGAGTCTGACAGATCTGTCTGCCACAAACCCTTTTAGATAAGATGCATTATTTCTTTTTTTTAATCCTCCTAAGCTTGCAGATGGAAATGCATGGAAAGCTTATTTTAAAACAAAACTGAGAGATGTATGCACTTCAGTTACTGCCGTAGTTTAACATTTTGCAATCTTCAGTTATCCTCACAGTACCTCGGTGAAAGAGGAGGGAACTGTTATTTCCCTCCATCTGTGAGGAGGGGATGAGGAGGAGCGAGGAGATCAGAGCCCAGGTGCCCCAAGAAGCATAGGTGTGCAAGAAAGGTGGCTTGGGGACCTCTGGGGGTATCCCTGGTCACGAGGAAGGAGGCCAGGTCTGGCCCTGAGCTTCTCAAGTCCCAGCCTAGTGCCTTCCTCCCATCATTTTACACCTTACTTCCCATAGCTATTCCAAAGAGAAATACAGTAAGTCGTGCTCATCTAATTATGGAAGGAAAATGTTACCATATGGCTGGTGGCAGCTGAGCAAAAAAGTAGCTTTGGGTTTCTAAACAAAGCTGACAGAAATGCCTAACAGTCTCTGAGAACAAGTACATGTGAGGACGTTTGCATCTAATGAAATTTCCTCTTTTGCAATGGAAGACAGACTTTGAATTCATGAATTCATTCTTTGCTCAGTTCTAGGAATCGGCTTACCCTTGACAGGAGAGGCTTTCAGGCTTCAGTATTATAAAAATGTAAAGTCGTTACTATATGATGTGGAGTCAGAGCATCCTTCTACTGTAAAATAGCTGTTCTAGTACCCTTTTGACTACAAAGACTGTGTTTATTGGATAGCTTGAAAAAAAACCCCTTTTTTAGCTCACCTTAATAGGCTCTGATTTAATGTGCAAGATATTTTTTCCTACTGTAATACATGATCCTAGACTATAGTTAGGACTGCTGTTCAACAGCCTTGAACCTTCTTGGGGAGGAGCGGTAGAAGGGGACAATACATTACCTTGGCTCACAGTATTTGTATATATACTGAGCTATAGTTTGTAGAACACATTTCACGCCAATGAATGGCTCATCTCGTTCTGTTTGTATTCATGGGGTGAGTTCAATATATTTCTCAACTAATTTACATTTTTGTCGTAATGACAGTAATAACTTTTCGCAAGACCTTCAGACATGAATTTCCTCTTCCTTTGCGTGCATGATCTCAGCAACACGGATGACTAAAGCAAATATCCTGCTCCACTCTTTTCTCCTACCGCTTCTCTCCCAGAGTCTATACATTTCTCCCAGTACGCACCATTGACGGGAGTGGTCCATCTCTGAGTTAATATAGAGGTACCCCGCTGATTTTGTTCCAGATACTGGTAACTTTATCTGCAGATGTAAAAGTATGTTAAAGACTCAGTGAAGTATGTTACTGAAGCGGACATTTACCCCTTCTACAGTCAAAGACGCAACACCTCCTTTTTAACTTAAACCCGAATTAATTAATATTTTTTTAATGTATTTCAAAGTTTCACTAAGCTTTTCAGATGTTTAATGTGTGCATGGCTACGCAGGTATGCCTGTTCTGCCATACATTAATCTCTTTCTGCTGAAAGAATGTACTGTGTTACAGCTGCAACCCCCAGGGAAAACCACTCATGCTCTGAAATATTTATGAGCAAACACATATCCCTACCAGAATGCACGGTGATCCAGAGGTGACCTGCACTGTGCTAGAGCTTCCCATAACCATAACAAGCCTGTAGGTTGAGATCCTCTACAGATGGGTCCATTAAGGTGGATCGAGGCAACGAGATGCCCCATGAGTTTTCTCAGTGTCGCAAATTCTACCACTCAGTTGTTTAACAAACAAAGCTAGGAGCTGCAGCACCAACCACAACTAATTGCCTTCAGTCTAACATCTGAATAAAATAAATGTTTGAAGTGTAGCGTTTGCTGGTGGTACTGCAATCACAAAGGGAAAATGCCAGGGGTTCTCCAACTGGCCCAGTAGGCAAGTTTCGGGGATGCTGTGGAGTTAGTAAATTGATCTATGATATAATCATTACTGATGACTAACTAGTTTATTTCATGAGAACATGAATGTTTACGAGCATGAAAAAGCAGAGAAGAAAGTTGGTGGTTTGTGTCCTGGGTGAGGTCAGCAGAAGGCAGGGTTTGACTTCACCCTGAGTCACCCAAGCAACCAGCATTCTTAAAAGGTGACGCAGGAAAACATCAGTGGGAAAGGTTCGCTGCTTCTTTTCAATCAATCAGTGTAAGTGGTTGTGCTTTTTTTTTCCCCATGTTTTTGGCTTTAGATATGTTGCCTTGTGGAATCTCTAAAACCTGGGAAACTTTTTGCCCAGGGTATCATGTGGGTGAAGCCTGGCTGGAGTGAGATGAAAACTGGAATTTCATAAGAGATTGTTAAAGATTCTTTTTTTTTTTTTTTTTTTCTCTTGCCCTGACAGCCCCCTTTCTTCACTGCACCATCTCCCCCATTCCTTACTGCCTTTGCTTGGTCCCCAGGACCAAAGCTAGTCACCAAGAGGAACAAAATTATTCAAATGTGATGAGATTCCCTCGGTGAGTTACCTGGAGAGGTCACCAGGGGCATTTTGCATGGCTGGCAAAACCAGGGAAGAGCAGCCTGGATTAAAGGGGAGAAGTACTGATGGAAAGTCCTCTTCAGGCAGCAACCCAGAGTGGAAGTGGTCTTGTTTTGTAAGGTTTGCCTCGTCCCAACTCTGGGCTGATGCAAGGCAGCCTTGTGCAATACCTCAGCAGCCAGCACAGCATTCTCCAGTCACTAGGCAACCCCAGCGCTCAGCCCCATGCAGGACAGCCGTCCTCCGTGGCACAGACTTACAGGTGCTTTTAAAACCCACACCATTCGTGCTGTACCACAGCGTAGCTGGTGAGCAGCTATAGAACTCTGTTCCGAATAAAGCTTTGAAAACTAGCGTGGGACGTATCCAGGGAGAAGAGGGAGACAGCTGCTATTTTAAAGATGGATCTTGATATGTGTCTGAAAATGATTTTGTGGCTTACAGTAGCAGGAGGGGGCTCGACTGACTTGGGTGGTACTTTGGCATTCTGTGATGTGTCCACAGAGCACAAGATGAAGATTCTGCTCTTACAATTTCTAGTCCCTCACATTAGAGCATAGTTATGCTCTGGAAATCCATTCCTCTTCTGAATCAACTGGTGTCCCACCCTACTGCCTTTCTAGTGTCCCCAGGTCACTCGTGAGCTACTGAAAAATCCCCTATCTGATCTCCTGTCACCCGGCGCCTTGGGAAGCCACCCAGTGACACCACCTCCCCAGCGTTACCTGTGCTCTTTCTGTGTCCACACGGTTACTCCCATCTGTCAGTCGGATGTTGTGAACCTTAAGTGGGGGAGCGCCCAGGGCTTCCAGGGCATCGGGATTGCTGTTCAGTTGCTCCAAAGCCTGCTGATAATACTGGGTTCTGGCAAAACTCTCTAGGTGACAGAAACAGGGTAGTGAAGAGACTGTCCACTCAAAATCAAAACATAAGTCCAAAAAAAAAGACATTTCCTCCAGACTACCACACCCTCTGTGAAAAACACTCTGAAACTCTTAATTAGGAAAAATCTGGCTAAACGAGGAAAAACACCCTTACATCAGAGAATCGGTGCTGAGCTGTGACGTTATTCAGCTCACTTAAGTGAAGAGGGCTCTGAATATAGCCTGTTCCATACTGATATACAGTTCAGTTTGTGGCCATGTCTCCCTGCTTTTCATGCATTAGTATGTCATCTAAAAGGAACACAAAAAAAGAAGGGGAAAAAAAAAAAGCATAAGGATGAATATCTGAAAATGTCCTGAATGTAATTCAATTTTTTTTAAAGGAGGTACAGAAAATACTTTAAGAATGGAGACTATTTTGCAGATGTTGGTGTGAGACCAGAATAGCTGCTGCTGTGAAACTCTTGCTGTGGTCTCGATACAGCTTTTCAAGCGGCAGCCACAAAGCTGCAACTTTACTGATGGATGCGTTAAAAAGGAGGCACAAAGAAGCGCGATTAGAGTTAATGGTCAAGCAGCAACAATAGCACAGTAGACTGGATGCTGCAGTGTTGGCATATGGAGGACAATTGTAGTAAATTGCTATTTATCAATGTCTATAGCTGGGAAATGCTGTCCATTGGTGACCACTGCACGGCGCAAAGCTGCGAGGCTGGAAATGTGCCAACCCTTCTTATGGAGGCAGAGTCTTGCTTATAACTAGCTTTAAGGCTTGCCTGCTGAGATTTCTAGTTGTGCTTCATGCCAGCCTAACTTCACTCTCTTGACATCAAGAAGGGCAAGAGTTAAGCTAAAAGTGTGCATGTGTGAAAATCCTACTCTGGCAACTTTGGTCTCATCTTCCAAAGAGTTTAAAACAAGGTGTAAGGTATGTTGCCTGGTCTCTTGCCTGTCAGTATTATTCTTGGACCCTTAGGCAGAAGGATGCTGCCCCCCCGCCCTAATTAGAGGCATCCCCTTCGAGCAGGCAGCATCCAGTTGGCATAGAAACAGCTTTGCTAGGCTGCAGCCTGCGCTGGTCCTCCCTGGCCCCCTGGGCCATCCTGAGGAGCTCCAGCAAAAGAGATTGCAGCACATCAGCCCTTTGGTGCCTACAGATCATAGCAAGCAGCCACCCAGAACACGTTAAAAGCATGTTGTGTTCATCCCACAGGTTGGAGGGGAAACGGGTTGAAGTTTCCTGGTGCTCCTTCTCAGCTGTTCCTTGTTAGCATCTCGTGTATTGGACATGAAACTAATCCATTTGTCCATGCATTTTCAGTAGGAGAGCTGGAAGGATGCTGGGGTTGGCTGGGGAGACTGGTCCCATGAGGAGGGTGTGGAAGTGAAGGGAGTGAGTAGAAATACAATTACCTGAGTTTTGTACAAGCTTTCAGAGAGACCACACGCATGCAAACTTCCCTTCAGGCTCAAGAAAGGGGAAGGAAGCACCCCTCTCCCCCTGCTCCCACCACTACGGAAGACACTTGCTCCTCACAGGTCCCCAGTATGGGCCAGTTCTGTGCACTGGGATAGCAGAAAGAACTGGGATAAGCCTGGCTGTAGGCCAAGGGAGGAAGGGGTCCCAGTGTGGCTCCCCTGTCTGTTGGAGGCTGCAGAAGGACATGCACCGCAACAGAAAGTGTCCTTTCAACTGCCTGGTTGTCTTGTCACCCAGTTATCAGACAGCTTCTCAGTGGCCACCAATATTGCAACAGAGAAAGAAGTAGCCATTGCGTCGTGTCACTTGATTGCACAGTTAAGTGATGTGGGGAATGAGCCCTTTGACTTCCTGTATAGCACAGGGGTCACCCTCCCTGCGCCCCCCTCACCCCAAGATTTCTAGACAACAATGCTGAAGCAGAAAATTAAAAAATGCTAATGTCCTTGTTAAAGCCAGATTCAATATTTTAAAGCATAAGAGGATCATATATCTGTCATGTACTCTGAAGCTTGAGGGCATGAGCCGCCTAAAATTAAAGCCTGCTTTCCAGCCTTGTCTGATTTGTTATTAATATGTGTAAAATGAAGGTGAGGTTTCAGAGCTTATCTGAGGGCTTGAGGAACAGGCTTGACTACGCTTTTCTGGCAGCATCCTCTGATACAAGGGTCGGTGAAAAGCAGTATCATTTGATAGTACCAGCAAAGGAGAGGCATAGGGCTGAGAGGTCTGTAGCATCCCCTGAGAGAGAAGCAAAGCCTATTTTAGCCTCTGATGCTAAATACCTAGAAACAATTTTAGAAAAAAAACAAGCATCTGTGATTTGGACTAATAATTTGTATTCTTGGCCAAAGACACATAGCAACTAGAGCTTCCTATAAACAGCGATGGCACCTGTCTAGCTTTTTTTCTCCTTGTCCTGGTCTTCTCAATGCTGAGTGCTCTTATCTGCCTTCATTCAGGAGAAACTAATGATGTCTTAGCACTTCACAAGTGTGTTGTGTTTAAGGGCCAGCACCACAGACTTAAAACTGCTAGACTTTAATGCCTTCTCACAGACGGTCCTCTTTTCCTGCCCATTTGTAAAATCTCAGTAAGAAACAAAACCCGTGTTGCTGCCTGAGCTTTCATTTCGCCCTTACCCTCAGGAAAACCCCTAGAAACCAGACTTTCTCCTGACCACAGCAGCCTGCTTCCTATGCAGTATCCACCTCTGGAAACGCATGCAGCAGCACTTGGGAGAGCAGCAGCCCTGGGGCTGAACAAAGCAGAGCCCACGGAGGCAGAACCCAGAGGCTCAGCCGCACTTCCCTTAACTTTATCTGCTTTTCACATCTTGCACACTGCTATTTTCCCCTGCTACACAAAAGCAAATGAAAGGGGCAGAGGGGAAATAAGGTTGCTAACAGCACCAGGGCTTACTTTGCATAAGATTGTACATCACGATGCATCCCCCGCCGCTGAACAGTCCCATGAAAACAGCCATTTGCTGCAGTTTTCTTAGAGAAGCTGGCATTTTTTCCTCCCTGAAAAGAAAAAAGGGAAGACATTTGTTGTCAAAGAAGAAAGCTAAAAGGCTATTTCCCCCCCTCCTCCTCCTCTTTCCAAAAAGCCCTTTCCAACCAGGCCTGAATGAAAGCCCAGCGCACAGGCACTGGGTTCTCGCTTGCTGGGGCCCCACCGGGTGCCCAGAAGGGAAGGGTGGTGAGAACAGAGCAAACCGGGGACCCACTGGGGTTGAATGTGTTTATTCAACTTCTTTTAGCCGTGCCACCACTTTGCTAATTGCCGAGAAGAAAATGACCTCCCCAGTGTGGCGGGGGGCCAGCGCCGCGGCGCATTGTCACGGGGGGCTCCCGGTGCCCGCGGCCTCGCTCGCACACTGCGAGCATTCAGGCTCCGGGGGCCGGATTTCTCTCTTGAGTAAACTCCTCTAAAGTAAACACGCTCGTGGCAGGGCTGGATTTGGCCTGGAGTGGTAAGGGACAGAGCCAAGCCAGCGCTGTGCCAGCAAAGATAATGGAGCCAGGGTGTGTGCATGCCGTTGTGGTCGTTTTTTTCCCAAGCCATGGATAAACAGGAAGGCTCTCGCAAGCTATTTTTCTTCCTTCCTGCACCCCCCCCTCAACCCAAGCTTGCTCTTTTAATGAGTCACAACTTGGGCATTTGAATGAATGACCCAGCAGAATAAGAAACACCTCTGGGAAAGTCAATCTGCTACACGCTTCCACGGTTTGGGTAAGAGGGGGACTGCGTGGCCTGAAGAGCCTCAGCTACTGCTCCTGCCCACAGCGGGTTAGGAGGAGTCGAGCTGAGTCGTCAGTGGGAGAGTAGCCCATTGCTTCAGGCTGTGGCAGGATGGGACTTGACCGAGCATCCCAGTATCGGCTTACGCTCCTGCTTCTCTCCCTGCTGGGATGGTAGGGAGGGAACAGTCTTGACAGCAATTTGAAAAAAAAAAAAAAAAAAATTAGCAAAAGGCTGTGCTTTTTGGTGTAGGCACATGGACATCTGAACACTTGGGGAAGCTGTGTGGGATTTCTAATCCCAAAGGCTTCACGCAGTGATCCTTGTGCTATGATGATGTGACTTAAGTGTTACGCTTAGTGAGAGCTGGTTAATAAACCAAGGCCCAAACCAGTTACAGAAATGTGACCTGGGCACGGCCGCTTGAGTCCTGTTGTGAAAACTACCCCCAGCATCCTTCAGGTATGCCTTAGTCAGGTATTGCTCAGCCGACAACCACAGTTTAGAGAGGGTGGAGAGGATAATGTCAGGACTCCTTCCCATCGTGGCTGGGTCAGGGTGACACAGGCAGTCTCCCTCTGCTCACAGCTCTGTTCCCATGCCCGTATGCCACCTCTTGCATCCTCTAGCCCGAGGGAAACTGCGAATGCAGCCCCAGTACAGCTTTCATCTACTGCCCTCTCGGCACTAGCATTCAGTCGTAATGCATCCTATTCCTTAGTCGAAGGCTTTCATTGTTAACTAGTTTCCTTGATTTTAGGAGCTCTTGATACTTAAGTTTACTGTTTAGCTTACTTCAGACTTAGGGATGGCTAATAATGGTAGCAACCCAGAGAAGCACGTGGGCATTAGGTCTGTTTTATGCCCCAAAATCCCCACATTGTGCCATTGGTAACAGTCAGTCATCATCTCTCTCTCTCCTGACCTGTTTCTCTGATGAGTTTTCTTCTTCACTTCCCCTGGGGAACTTGAGTGGCGTGGGAAGTTGCAGCAGAGGAAGTACGAGCGTGTTTGTACAGAGAAATGGCAGCAGCCGTTTCACAAGGACAGCGAGAGCTTTCTGCTCACCCACTTGTTGTTTGCAACTTTCCTTATATTGCAGTTCATAACAGTGTTCCCCCCTTCCCCTCCATCTGCAAAATCTGATTAATAACCAAGTTTCCTGTAAGATCTGGCTGGCTGGGAGGAGGATCTGATACCAACACCACATAAGAAGAGAAAAAAAAAAAAGGTGGTAAATCTGGAGAGTGGATCAGATATAACAGGCTGTAACCCACGGCATTTGTTTTTGCCCCTTTCAAAGTTGTGGCCAGGCAAAATTTGCTTTCTGTGATGAAATTCAGGGTAATTGAATGCTAATGTCCAGGGGTGGGGGGTGCTGCCGGCAGTTTGCTGAGTAAAAGGGGGAAGATGCACAGGTCTTGCACCAGCGAGGATGTTTTGACCGAGGCTCAGGGGACCTGTCTAGCAAAGGGCGGAAATTAGAGGCTCTGCAACTTGGTGTTAGCGGGTTTGAGGTTTGTTAGGTCTCACGGTCTGCTCGCACCCAAACAAGGGGGATGGAAAGTAAGAGGTACTTCGTGCCGATCTGTCACGTGCTCCTGCACGCTCTCATCACCACCTCCGCTTGCAGCAGGTCAGTGGCCGCCTGTGCCCTGATGGTGCCATGCTGAGACGGTGCCATCTGGCAAGGGGGCTTGGCAGTTGAGAAAATGGCGATGCCCATAAGCGCTGCTGCCCTGTGCAGCACTCCCGGCTGCTCCTGATGTGCTGCCCCTGCCTCCAGCCATCGCCTGTTGCTGGTCCTGGTGAGGCAAGGACACGGGGGGCTGAGGTGCACCCAAGCTGCACGTCCTGCACTGGCTCTGCAAAGGTTCCGATTGCCGCAACAGGGAGGAAGGATATCTCCATGGTTTGCTCTCAGTTGCAGTGGGAAGCCCGCAGGATGGACCACCCCATCCCCAGGCTTGCCCTTGACTCTATCCTACATATTTCTCAGCTGTTTTCCCAAGCCGGTCCTATGACAGCATGTTGCAGGAAGAGGTTCAGAGCTATGTGTTTTAACAAGCCCCTCAAGACCTTGCAAACCATCTCTTTGATCCCACGATTCCCTGCTAGCTTCCAAAAGCAAGGACAGAGGTGTCCTTGGAGCCCAGTGCATCCCTCACGGCGGGTTGCCGCTCCCCTTTCCTGCCATCGTGGTCCCTGGAGGCATGGATATCTGCATCCAAACCCTTGAGCATCCCTCAGCATGTAGCTGCTGATGACTTCTGAATGATGACACTGGAGATACTAATGGTGGCAGCTTGTGGAAGACCCAAACGTAGTAAGGAGCTGTTTGTTGTCTGTGAGGACTCGCGGCAGGGATTTCTGCCCTCTGGCCAACCGTGTTTGCTGCTCCCATCTGCTGCTCTGCTGAAGTGCCATGGAGGTGCCTGGTTAGGGAAGGGAAGCAGAGACATGCCCAGAGGCATGCGTCCTGTCCTGAGCTTTTCTGAAAATTACTTACAGCCTGCAAAGCATAGAGGCTATTACAGGGAAGGACCAACCCCCGCCAAACTTCATTTTCCACAAAGGGCGTAACTGTAAGACAATGCATTTAGGAGAACCTTATAGATACAATGTGCAATTGCCTCTGAAGGAGGGAAGTTCACGTTGCTATCTATGGCAGAGATCTCCCCTCAGAACCTGTTATACCACTAAAAAGTATGCAAGTCAACTGGTGGAAAAACAGATTTCTTCACAGCCGGTAATTAAAAAAAGCACAATTTCCAAGCTACGCTGTTCTGCAAAAACATCTTTTCCCCCATGCTATTTGCAGCGGTAAGAAAGATTAAGTGGAGATTAGCACACACAAAAGCACCAAGCCTTCAGTTACCGAAAGCAGAGACAGTAAATCATTATAAGTAGTGTTCTCTAAAAATAAATATTAAAGAGCAGAGCTTCCTAATAAGGGTGATGTTCTTTTTGTGCCTTGAAAATAGTAAGATATGGGGGAGAAGGCAGTATTCAAGCCCGTCTTTGAAACTAAGCAAGACTCGGGCAGTTAACAAGAAGATTTAACAAACCCAGAGAGGTGGAAGACTCCCAGGGTCACATGTGAAATGGGTTACTGCAACAATAAAGCCTGTTTTTAATTACACTTTGTTTTCTCCGCAGAGGACCTTCTAAAAAAAGGCCGGGTTTAAGAGATTCTCCCTTCTTTCAGCAAATTCACATTTTCTGTTTTGGTCTCTGAAATCCATGTGGCAGAGGTTGGTCTCAGGCACCTCCACCAAAGGCGGGTAGCAGTGAAGTAAGGGCATTTTCAGCAAGCCACAAACATTCATTTTATTTGCCTCAGACCTGAGTGAGCGAGCTGGGGTGGCAGGTTCTTTGGGGAAGGCATTTCTTCCTCCTTCTCCTCTTCCTTCTCTGCCTCCTGGCGCTACCAAGCTCCACCAGCACCTCCAGCTACTGGGTGCTATCGCAGACCAAACATTGTTAACAATAACACTGCTCTGAAATCAGAGAGAAGCAATTTGATCTATGTAAACTCATCATGACCACTGCTGGTTATCTCAATTTTGGCCACTGCCTACCCACCTGGCCAAGACAATATACTGCCAGGCCACCAATACAAGCAGCTGGGAGCCTTTAAACCACTTTGAACCACTAGAGTCCTGAGGTGTTGGCGTGACACACAAAGTATGTGAGGCAAAAGACTACAATTAAATTAAAACTTATCAATAGGCTTGAACACAGACCTGAGCATCTAATGTTAAGGCTGGAACCATTGCCTAACCTTTCTGCAACAAAACTCTCCCTTGGGCTGGTCGGATTTGAGTCGGTCCCAGGTCCAGCTTTTCTGCAAGCCACCAGGTAGTCACAGAAGTCACGGGAGATGAAGGTAATGTCAGGCAACCGACATGCAAGCACACGCTTGTATCTCACATTCTTGCTCTCTTACCCATCCATTGATCTTGTGAGAACCATAAGGTATCTGGGTGTGAACCAATTTCTATACTAATAACATGCCAGGACAACATTTTAGAGACAGTTTCTTGACATTCGCTATCTACAAAATACCTTCATCGTCAGTACTGTCACCAAAGAGACGACAGCACAGCAGAAGTGTTTCAACAGGATCATCACTTCAGCGTATTATTTTTCCCCTTTCACGGAAATAGTCTCAACATACTATTTACCTCATTTCTGAGAAGTAACAGCACAAATTGTGCCCCCTGCCAGCATGTTCAGAAATACCAAAGACTTTGCATGTATGATCTGCCTTCACCAAAACCTCAGCAGCTTGTAGGAAAGAAGTTTGCTTAGTTCACAAAAGAGAAGCAGGAATAATACTTTTCCTTTTCCTCAGTGGTTCTTCTGCAGATGCACTGAAAAGGCATTTAGGGAGGTAAAACATCTTTTCAGCCAGCTTTAAAATGGTCCTTTCCAGTGTCTCCTTGTGGATTGGTTCCTAGAGATGTGTAACTTCTGCTGATTCAAATACTTTGAAGGGACAACTCAAGGTGTGAGGAAGATTACCAGCAAGCCAGGAAGCTGTGTTAAGTTTATTTTCTGCCTTTGCAGCTAACTAATTAACAAGGAAACTGAAAGTAGTCAATAGAGCAATTAAGGACTCTAAACCACCACCTCATTCTTGTAGTTGTATCACATCTCCTGGGGCACACACTACAAAGCAGGTGGCTTGCTCAGTTAGTACAAAGCCTGACATGGTGCCTACAGATATTTTAGTTTAATTTCCTTTTTCTCCTCTCTTGGGTGCTTTGATTTGCATGTTTGTATATATTTATATATATCTTCACACATCTTCTGTACTCCGCTGTCACAGCCAACTTCCTCACATGCTCTTAAGCTACACAGTCTCATCCGGTGGGCTCACCCATACTGCTTTTTTTTTTTTTTTTTTTTTTCTGCCTGCCTGCCCACCTTTACCCCTCTCTGTGCCCTTTTCCCCTGCAGACTATTGCACCACCCCAGTGCCAGGCAGACAGAAATGGTGGGGCCACCATTCACACTGCATTGAGGAGCTTTCTCCTGCCATCCCTCAGCTTCTCCCTCTGAAATGGAGTCTGTCTTCCTAACTGCAAGTAACGAAGGCAGATGCCTAAATCCTTTTTGGCTTTTCTCTTAAGTTGCAAAGATGCTAGAACCTAGTTTGTTCAGTCTTTTGACAGCCAGGCTCGTGTGCCAGCCAGTTCAACAACCCGCTCTAGATTATCCTCCACGCTTTGTACTGCAATACGAGGGATATCGCAGAAAAGACGCACGACTAGGTCGTGTTATTGGAGAAGCAGGATAATTATACCTACGGTGTGACCCATTTTTGCTGTTATTGGAGCACGGTTAATGCCTAATAATCTATCATTAACAACCCTAATTGTATGTTTCTGTAATTGGACACCACGGATGGGGGAAGAAGGTGTGAATGTTCACCTTTTGTGTTTTAGAGGTGAATTGCAAAGGATTTAAGAGTAAGAATTCATAAGTAGGGTAAATGAAAAGTTGCATCCAAGGTGCAGGAAGAAAAGATCAGTGGCGTTTATGATTTTTAACAGTAAGTGGTTTACCTGAGAAAACTACAGGACAGCTTCTTGGCTTCCCTGCTGCTGGGAGTGAGGTCACAGGCGCTGCAATCCAAGGTTCAAAAGAATTGCTCTATGCTGTACCTGTGCCTCCCCACAGCATGTGTCACAGCCCAGCTTCCAAATGGGCATGCTAAAACAATCACAAAAAGAAATAGCAAATATAACCCTTTGACTGCCTCGTGCTGTCAGGAGGAGAGGGAAAAGCACTCTGTGCTTAGCAGGAGCTTAGCAGAAGTGGACTGTCAAACCACTGTATATGTGCTTTTCTGTATATAGCTTCCTAGAACAGGTTCACTGAACCTGCAAGGTAAGTGATCAGTGAAGAGTACCAAACCACTTCTCATGGAAAGATCAAAGAGCTTGCATTGCTTTCTGTGCAGTGGTAACTACTTAGGTCTCTTGCCAGGCTGTGGGTATTTATCTGTCCCCAATACATTAATTACGCTGAAGACACCGACAAGTTCTTAAAGCCAAAACCAATGACCTATCTAGCTTTAAGTCAACCTACTAAATCCTGAGATGGGGGAAAAAAAAAACATCAGGAGTCTGTAATAACCTTCCTGGCTAGCAGCTCACCTTTTACCTTATAAAGAGAAAAGCAAATGGTCACAAAAGTTCACAGAAGTACTGCAGGCGTCATTGAGCTAGGAACTGTACGTAGCTATGTTAAAAGTTAGCACCTGCCTGGAAGTTTACAGTCTCTAACAGTCTCCTGATAAGGCTTATGCCTGTCTCTAGTCTTACTAACTTCAATAATACGATCCACATGCATGCATTAAATAGGCACTCAGTAGACAGTGACCTAAAGGAACTGAATGGCAGGGGAGGCAGTCACAGGGAAAAAATGTTTAAGGCAGGAACATAGTGTAAATCATATGATGCTTGTTCCCTTGTAATGTGTCTGCTTCCAGAAATGAGGAGGTAAAAGATGTGATCTACTCTGCTGTGATCAGCATAGAGCCCGATTTACAAAGCCTTTAAAAATATCAGCAGAGACGGGAAGGCTTGCGGCCCTAAGGCCAAACATCTTGCTGATATAATGCCTCTTATTATATAGTACTATAGCAGTACATTCTTTTAGCAGTTCACAAACACCTTGCTCTTATCCATACATCCTACTGAAAGCCAAAAATACAGAAGATGCTACCCTAAATCCCCCCAGATTCTCAGATGTGGTAAGTTTATTTCAACTGCCCATCTTTACACCCTCCCCAGAAGGGCCCCTCCTTCAGAAAATGCTGACCCTACCCTTCTTCTGAAAGTCAAGTCCCTTTGAAATACATCAGATCAACACTTAAAGCCTAAGGCTTTGAGGAAAACTAATTACTTTTGAACATCTTGGACACCTGGATTGTTTCCAGAAGTTGGTCCTTGCCCATATGAGCAGAACTGGTTCAGTATCAGCTAAATCTGTTAGCACAAATTAAGATCTGGGAGAAAAATAACCTCAAAGACTCGTGACTTTTTAATAAGCATTGAACACCAAAAACAGCACAAGACCAACAGGGATTCTGACCTAGAAACATTCTATTCTCAGAAAGACAAAAAGGGGAAAAAAAAGTTATGATGGGAACTGTTTAGAAAAAAAGAAAGAAAAGAAACTCTCATAATACTTGAAGATTTCCGTTCAGACAGATCCAGCTTGTTAACTTGTGCACAGAGCTGTGTGAGGTGGAGAGAGCAAAAGGGTGAAGGAATTTGTGGAACCAGCTGCACCGTTTGCACACGCAGCATCTGGAGTCAGACCTTTAACTTGACTTGAGGAGCAGCTACTTATTTATCCATCCACCCTTGGAAAAAGGAAAAGATATGCTGGATGCTCACAAGATAGATGGACGTGAATCAGCTTCTCTTCCAAAAATGAGTCAGGGCAAGAAGAATTTCAGAGAACAGCTGACTGCAATCTGTATTTTCCTCCTCAGAACATGTGTAGGAAAAGATTTGAGGGAAAAAAAATCTGTGTTTAATGCTTTAAACGATGTCTCTATTTTATTCTTTAAATCTTAGGTCCTTCTATAGGTCCTGTTAGGGAAGGCAGGGATTTTTTTTTTTTTTTTTTTTTTTCATTTTGCAGAGCTGTGGCAGAAAAACATGGAACAACTTCACAGGAAGCCTGTGCCAGGTTGGGCATTTGGTTTCCAGAGATGAGACCATGCACCATCCCTTCTCTTAGGCTAAAACATACCAGCCTAGACAAGTTCAGCACAACTCCAGGGCTGTTTCCCACAGCAAACCTAGCTTTAGGGATACAGGGATGAGCTTTTCCTATGGAGCTACAGCGTAGGCCTTTGCCCACCAAGGAGGTGTGACAGTCTGAGAGCTGGACAAAGGCACAAACCACATTTTTCTGTGTCTCCTGTTGATGGGTGAGATTTTTCAAAATATTGGGTGCTTTGTGTGCGCTCAACAGGCGCTACCTTTACGGGACCACTGTTTTCTAGAAGCGCTGGGATCTTGGAAAATTAGGCTGCTTTATGGCATTTTCAAGACACACCCTTTTTTGTAGCTTTCAAACACTGCTGCACTGCTGCTAACAACATACGTTATTTCCTCATAAACTTATTGCTACCGTATTCTTCAAATACTTGTTTGTGGGGTTTGTTGATCAAATGCTAGATTACCAAGGGCTAAATACAATGAAATTTGACGAATGTGGCATACATAAGTGTGCTGTGATCCATTAGAAAATGAAACAGGACCAGTTAGCAGGGAATCACTGCTGCTAATGATGCTGGCAGGGATCCATGCCCACAGACTTCTTAAATTGAAGGCTGCAGAGGACAGACTTTGCTTTTGACCACAACACACACATTTTTCCGTTTGATTTTGTTTTCTTTTCTCATCGCATGGTACTCAGCTCTCTCTTTGTGGGAATTAGGAAGAGCGATAAAGAGATACCATCACTGTTATACAATGTTATTCCCGGGGACCTCTGCTTAGACAGAAAAAGCCCCTGCTCGGTGTTCCTTCCAAATTATTTGTGGCTTTTGCAGGTCATATGACACCAGCTCAGGCAAAGCAGAAGACAGTGCTCCCAGGTTTCACAAGGAGCTCAGGGACTGACTCACTTTATCACTGTGGCTAAAACCATAAACTTTGGGTGTCTCAACTCACACATGTGAAAATAAGTGACTAAACACTTCCTGCTTCCTACTTCGCTGGAAGATAGTGACATTTAATGGCTGCAAAATGCTCTGACAGCCTAAAATGTAATTTTACTTAGGTATGAAATGACCCGTGTGCAGTCCACACGTGTTAAGAGGCATGACAATGTGTTCCAGGAAAAAAAACCCAACATGTATTTTGCAGCCTGGCAAAGGGTGCATTGTAGGACCAGCAGAATAATTACAGCAGCCGCAGTTGGCACTTATTAGAAAATTAAAGCAGCTGTTAACAGGTCATTAATAATCTGTGACTACCTGCCTTAATAGTATTCTTCAGCTGACAGGCATGAGGGTGAGGGGGTGGAGGAAATGGTCACACCTTCTTCTAAGTCACCGTAGAAGGCTGATATACCCTTATTTTTCATCACTTTGTAATCTGCTTGTTTACTTCCCTCCTGGTGTCTCTTCTGACTGGCTCTTCCCTCGCTGCCAGCTCTCCCACCGAAGGACCGCACGGCTCTTGGCCAGGGAATCCAGCAGCCACACCTGCACCAGCCAGTCCCAGGGGAAAGCCAGCCCTCTCTGGGGTGTCCCAGCCTGGTAGCCGTCTCCCTGCTGTTGGGTTGCCTCTAAACGCCTCTCCTGAGCCGTGCGCTCCTACTATTGAAGATTATTTTGTCTGCAAGGCACCCCTGTCCATTTACAACACACTGCGATTTGTTCTCTCGCATCTTGCTCCTTGTCTTCCGCGTGTGGGCAGATGGTTGGAGGAGGAGAGAAAAGCAACTTGTTTCCCTGCTTCTTCAGACAAACACACGCTCTCCCGAGCAGACAGATGCCTTAAAGCCAGATCCAGGGCATCAATTCATCTTTTGGGTTCAGCTGTAGCCTATAAAGCATTTGCTGGCTCTGGTCTAATGCTTTTTGACATTGTCAGGCCCCCTTCAGTGAACTACTGCCTTGTAACCAACTTGACAGCAACTATTGTTCTACATTTATTAATACCGTACGTGCTATCTTCAAACTGACATGTTCCAAGGCCAGGCATCAGCTGTGCTCAGCTCTGGCTTCAAAAAAATATTCAGACAACAGCACAGACCTCCTGCTGCTAATAAGTAAATAAATAAATAAAAACATGCCTTTACCATGCTGCTGCAACACCTTTTTACCCTTTCAAGCTCAATTTTGCAATAATTTTTTTCTTTTCCGGGGGGTCTTAAAATTTGAAGTACGCACTTCTCTGCACCCTCCCTCCCCTTTTTGGCTTCCTTAGGAAAGGCTTTTTTTTTTTTTTTTTGCAGTCAACTTTCAATTTATTCCTTTCTCTCTCTTTTGGATGCAAACCTAAATTCCAGAAATTTGAATCTACGTAAAGTTAATTAACTTTAGAAACTGTTTTTCCTCTCCTTTTTAGTTTGATTTTTCTGGAATGCAGATTTTTTTTTTTTACTAGAGCCACTGTAATTTTCTATTATTTTTAAAATGTTCAGCTTAATGGGTTATGTTTACTTAGTCAATAAGCTGATGATGCCCATGACAGGACTAGAAGTGTTTGGTTAGCAGCAGGGAGGAAAAAAAATCAATAACTCCAAGCATTTGGCAGCTTTGTGGGCAGGAAATCATTTGTATTCTCTGGTTTAAATCAATGACCTTCTTTTCTTTGCTGTTCCAACAGGAAATTATAAACTCTGTGAACACTATTTGCATAGTGCCTTCTGCAATACACTTGTATACGCTTGGGCAAAACAGTATGTTAACCCCAGCAGTGCTTCTCTAAGGTCTTGGTTAGAAGAACACAGGCACTTTAGCATAGAGCTTTGAGAGCAAGATGTGAAAACAGCTCCTTCTACACTTCCAACAGCACCATCAGAAGATGAAGGCATTACTGTTTGATAAGGTGGTTGTCTACTGCAAGGTATAAAAAAATGTGTTTTCTGTAACTTGGCAAGATGTTGTATTTTCAGAAACTTGCTACTTCTACGTTAAAGCTGCAATTGCACTTTTTTATCTTGCTTGTCAGGGTTGCTCTTATGTGCCAGGTATGGTTTGAAAGTGCTGCACCTTTGCTTGAACTCAGCATTACAGAGTACATGTTTGTGAAAGTTTCAGCCTCTTCTGTCCTGCCTTTTTGCTAAATGCACTTGAGGAAGAAAAAACAAATTGCCACCTTGTCCTGCCATGCTGGTGGGAAGCCATTCCAGGATGGTGACATTCTGAGAAAAGGCAGTGTTGAGCCTGGCACTGAACTTGCCTTCTAACTTCTACTGCCCACCACTGTATTAAGTCCAGCTCAGTTATTTCTTAGCACGTAGGAGAGCTGGCATTCAAAGCTAGTCACAGGAGATGGAGCAGGTGTGTCCCCCTTTTTTCTATGTTTCCCCCACTGTGATCACAGTGCAGCCCCAAACTCTAGGATTCTTGTGTACAGCCAGAGCTGAGTGTTGCGGCCTGCAGCACCAGCAGCTGGCACTGTAAATGTCCTGGACCTAAGCACCCCTTGATGTGCTTATCTTCATTCCATGCAGAAGCATGACATGGTAAATCAGTCTGAAAAACATGATTATAACCCCAGAAACCACCAAGGCCTTGGTAGTCTTCACTGAAATGAAATGTCATAAAATTCAGGCATCCAGATTTCTCTGCTTTGCTTTTGCACATGGTAAGTCCTTTCACAGTACTTCTCAGCACCCCTCCCGTGCTCCCAGTGCCACTGGCACAAAGCTGTAGTCATCAGGTGATACTTGAAGTATATTTATTAGTTATGTCACAGCTCTCCCTCCTTGGAACAAAAGGACAGGAATGTTACTTAGAGTGATTGAAGTGGAAGTAATATGTGATTCTTGCACTCCTGCTTTGTTTCTATTAATCTGTCAGATGTAAGGTTGCCCATCCTGACCCCACAAGCATTTCATTCCTTCCTACTGTAAACCCTACATGCTTGTTGAGGTCCCTTCCAGAGCTCCTGACTGACCGAGCACTCTTTGGATTTCTAAAATTTGCTGTTCCTGATTGAAGGGAGCCACCAAGAAAATGAAGTGCCTCACTTTCCCATTGACAAGAGACCAAAGCAGCATCACAGTATCACAGAAAGGCTGAGGTCAAAAGGGACCTCTGGAGCTCACTTTGTCCAATCCCTGTGCTCAAATGGGGTCACCTACAGCCAGTGGCCCAGATGACTTTTGAGTATCTCTGAGGATGGAGACTCCAAAACCTCCCTGGATAACCTGTACCAGCACTTAGCCAGCCTCACAGTGAAAAAGTATTTCCTGATGTTCAGAGGGAACGTCCTGTGTTTCAGTTTGTGCCCATTACCTCTGGTCCCATCACTGGGCACTGCTGGAAAGGGTCCTTCTTCACACTCTGTCTTCAGGTATTTACATACATTGATGAGACCCCTCTCAAGCCTTCTCTACTCTGAACAGTCACAGAAAGCAGAGTGGTAAATTGAAGGATGAATTGGGTAGCTACAGCTCAGTTGAGTTTCTTCTACTGAGTGGGTGAAAAGTGAAAATGCCTTTTCTTTCCCTGTTGCTTTTCCTCCCTTCCCCATGCATACGTCTCCTAAATGTCATGCTGTCACTTTTTCTCGCCGAACACCATATACCTTGAATCTTTCCATCGCACAACAAATGTTTTACTCTGGAAAGACGTGCAAATAGAATAGCTCATGCCAGAAATATGAACTTGTTTGGTTAGTTTTAGGCTTTGGACTGATTTGTGAGTGATTTATGATTACACATGAAAAAAACATAATCAGGAACTGTGGAGTGATAGTGGTGTACGTACAAAAAGGAGAGCTGCTCCCATTACACGTGGGAACGTATGGGCCATAATCTAATTCTTTTGAGGTTGTGAAAGGTGTGCTATGTGACTAATTCATTTCACTAATATATGACAAGCCACTTTCATAATGGAAAAAATTACTTTTGTAGATAATTTGTTTTTCAACGACTTATCATAGTTGTTACCCTCCTAAGGGTGTATATTTTCCACTATGCAGAAAACTTGTATGGAATAAAAAATGCTGATAGACTCAAAAACTGCATTTAGCTTTAAGACAGAAGTTTGTGGGTTGTTGTTTTTATAATATATATAAGCTATGGTCTTTGAGGTTTTTGGTCAGAAGACAACCATGTGTTTCATGTGGCCTCTGTTTACAAAAAGGAAAATATAATTCTTTCTGGGGAAAAGAAACTAGATTATGCTGCAGGAAAAGGAGATTTAGTGCTGTGGCGTTCAAGAGTAGTCAGATGGAAATTCAGCTCAAGAACTCTGTACTGAATTTAGGGTGCAGATTTACCAATTGGCTCTGTTTTTGCGTTGCATTTAAACATACTGCTGTATTCATACTGAATTGAATAGTATTTGCTGTAGAGGTAAAAAGCAAGACTCGTTCTCTTTTGAGTTTCATACAGGATAGTGACTTTGCCTACTTCAGTAGAGTAATTCGTGATTTATACTGCTATAAGCAGGAGCAAAGCCAGATTAGGAATGTACCTCAAAGTGACAGAGTTCAGATATGCATTTAATCATTGTTAAATGAGACATTTGGAATAAAATGCACGATTCACGGCTCTTACCATTCTATCTGTAAATGCATTGTGAAATGCATTGTGGTGGTGGTTTTTTTTTTTATAACCTTTATAACATTAGCAATTAGGATCCATAGTCTCCAAACATTACTCTCTTCATGTGACACTTCTCCAGTGTAAATCCAATCACTTTAAATGAGGTATAACTTGGTAGCAGAGAAGACAGTATTGGCTAGCTTACCGTGCGTATGTACAAACAATAAGACAGCAGAAGTGGCTGACAGATATACAGAGCTACAATTTACCAGATCTGCTCCTCTGCCCAAGACTGGCACAGAAGAGAAGCAAAACTTCCTCCTTTCCTGCCCTCGATATTCGGATCCATTAGACACACCCTCAAGTGTCTTATTTGTTCTTCTCCATTTGTGCTGGCCATTCTTTTCTAACAGGCCGTTCTCCTCCACCCAAGACAAGCAGCTAGGCAAGCAAATGGTGCTATACCCTGGCTTAGCAGTTCCTATAAGCCTGCGATTTTCCCCTAGGGATGTTTTGTCTGGGCCATTTTATGATGCAAAGGTCTTACTGGAAGAAAGAACTGGCCCTACAAGGTCTGGATGCCTTGCTGAGACATGAATATTAGTTAGCATATATAATATCCAGTACTGATGGGGAAAGTAAGAAGAAAGCAACCAATCATTTTTAAGTTATGCAATAAGCTGCACTCCTCTGACTGCATTTTCCCCCAAATCCGCTTGTTAACCATGATTCAGTATGTGCCATTTGTGCTTTATGGGACTAACAGTCTAAGCCAGTTTACTGGTGAAAGTAACAACTTTCTCATTAAATGTTAATGGCAATGTTTTAATTAGTCCCAAGGTTCTGGTAGAAAGTTAAGTCCTTCCTTCAGTAACCAGAAGTTACAGATGCAGTAAGTGTTAATAACCTAATAGGAAGCAAACTAGGCAGGCATACATTCCATCACCCAGAAAATGGATTTCATGTAGCTTTTTGATGGACTGTTCACATTTTAAACCAAAAAAAATGGTTGATTTTTAATATGCAGAGTTGGGCTGTTTGCAGCACCCAAAACTGCAGCCCCATCATGTTGTTTCCCATTTCTCTCTGACCTGATGTTTAACGTGCTCCCTGCTATACAATTGGAAGCTAAAAATGTCACCTGGTTTAGGGGTGCGGAAGGGAAGAAATTCAAACGGGAGCAGCAACCATTCTCAGACTTTTAGCAACTGTGCTCAGATGCCAAAAGAATAAACACAAGAAATCACAAGACATTTAAATAGCTTTGTTTCTGATACGAACTTTTCAAGCCACAAACAGACTTTCATAAATAAGTAAGAGTATGCACAGAGTTATGTGGGAATGGAAAAGGGCTGCATATGCGAGTGCGACACCACAAAGGCTCTCGTGGGAACAGCAAAGGAACATAGTTTTATCAAACGCTGGCCTAAAGGCCAACTGGAGCAACCAGCTGGTTTTTACCTCTACGCAAAAGGAGAGCAGTCTGTTACACTGCCCTTCCTCCCCCATCTCTTTAGCCACCAAGGTTTTACTTGGGGGAAACTTTCTCTCAAACGGAGTCCAGCAAATTGCAAGGAAAACCCAAGATGAGGTTTTTGAAAGTTTGCTGGATCTTTAAGGATATAGTAACCCTAAGGCATAGTTTAGGGATACCGTATCCTGGATAGAGAGGTTTTTCAAACGTTACTGTGTCTTTAGGGATACAGTAACCTTGAGGGATACTGCCTTGAGGGATAGTGAGTTGTCACTTTAGTAGGTAACATCCCTTTCTGTTCCTTCTTGTTCTACCCCAATAAAAAAAAAGTAGACTGCCACTTTATTCGCTTAAGTAACTGGCCAGCTTAGAAGATGTCTTTTGCACTTTCCAGTTTAGGAAGTAAACTGAAATTGCACAAAGAAATCTTGAGCTTTTGTCATGGCCAAGAAGCAAAACTGGTTTTGGCAGTGGGCAGCGCTTTTCCAGTGATCCACTGTGGTTTTCCAGCCTCAGCACTGCTGTAACTGAGGGTGTTCTTGAAATGCAACCCAACATCAGCACAGTGCTCGGGTGTACTAACAAGACCTCATTTACTGTAGTTTTAGTACAACAGGGAGAGAACTGGCACCATGAGTGTCATCTGCCCAGCATTGTGCGCTAGTGATTTTTCTCCAGGCTTAGGTTAAAACAGTTGTATGATAGGCTGATAACTATAATTATTTTAAAGTCAATCGTGCAATGGATGCAGGCTTCTGAGGCCTGACTTACCGTATTCAGGTTGAAGCTCAGTATCTATGGCTTGATTTTTAAGCAGCTGAGGAAAGAGGGTGAGTTATTTGTCCCATAAAGCACTCAGCATAACAGCAGGCTTTCTGGTGCCACTCCTCAAAAACGGTGGTTCAAGATCACTATCACTTGGTAGCCCCAATCCAGCTAAAAAGCTCTCCTGACAGCTCTTATCCAGACTCCACCTAGAACAAAAGAGAAAATGCAAAGGAATGGGTATGTAGCAGAGGCAGAGGAAGAATATTCAGACATTCCTAAGGATTCAACCGGTCCCTCGACCTCCCACTCCAAGACAACATCTAGTACTATCAGTACTACTGCCTGTGTTTTCCTTGTAACCAATTCACAGTAAAGTGAGAAGTTAGCACATGACGTTTTGACGTGACAGTAGTCCCATCAAAAACATTAGGGATCTCCTGCAGCTTTGTCCAGCCTTATTCACAAAAACCTTATGAAAATAACCACAGATTCTTTTGCATGAAACCAAGCCTGCTGGCTGGCTGAACAGTGCTAGCAGTACTTGCAAAAAGGAGGTAACAGACCATGTATTTCAGTCCTACAACTAAATATAATTTTCATAACAGACATTTCTCCTGAACAGCTCTTCTGTTGTCAATAATGAATAAATCCACAGTAGTCTATCTGCTGGGACTTTTTATTTACCAGTTTATCCGATTCTTATGAACTAGCCTACCTGAAAATGGATACATGGATTCTTCTAAGCACTTTGTGTTTACCAGTCTCTGCATCTGCAGCATTTTGCTCTGTACATGTAGCAGGAGGGGAAAAGTGCTAGTTTTTTTAAAGATTGAACATTTCAGGCTGCAGCCAAGACCTTTAAACTAGTTAGCTCTGTAAGAAGTGGAATATGAACAACTGGGATCCTCCAGATTTGGGAATCTTGGGAGTCTCCAAGGCCGACTGAGAGCACAGTTCCCTGCAGCCTCTCCCCTGCAGAGAAGGTCCAGGCTGTCTTCAGTATCCAACCACCTGTTTCCACAAAATTCTAGTATTTTCAGTATCTCAAAGACCCTGTGCCTCTCTGTCAGGTCTGTTATAACAGGGAGGGAGGTTCCCAAACTGCACATACACAGATGCGGACACATGCACAACACACATGCCGAGAACAGTCATTTCCGTAGGAAACCAGGCTGAAATATGTGCAAGTCATTCAATACAAAGCCAGGCAATCTTCAAGACAGCTGTTAAAAAACTTGTTAAACATTTGCTAAACTCTAGGAATGGGTCTGCGTGCTTGTAACTGAACTGCATAACGCTGCATCCCAACAGCAGCCTCTTGAGGACTCCCAGCATGCAGGAGTTAACGTTACAGTATCACCACGAACAGCCCCAACAGAAATGAGACTTTCATCCATTGGTCACTCAGCCTTAATTAATAGGACACTTTTCAATTAAACTTCAATGACATCTTTTGAAAACAAGTTTTACACCTACTATATTTCTTTTGGACAAAACAATCTGCTCAGCTCTATTCCCAGCTGTATGTTTTGTTTCTCCCAGCCTGCTGGCAGTCACAGCTACTTAAAAAGAGAGTAAGTTATGTCAACCGCTAGGATTTTCTGCAGTACATATTACATCACCTTTCCTGAGAAACTTGTCTGAGCAGATCCCTTTTCTTGCTTTCTTCTTTCATAATGTCCTTCACATTCCTCTTTCAATATTTGCTGTTCTCTCTGTGGAAGCTCAGATGCTGGCATTTTAAGGAAAGGTTACATAGCAAAAGGGTCATTAAGGGAGCTTTTTTCTCCCTATCCCATGCCCCTAGAGAGAAAACTGTAGTGTGTGGCAACTTTAGAGAAAGGTTTTCTTCAGAAAAAGCCTACAGCATTCATTGCTGGTTTCAGAAGAAGAAAAGGAATTTGGAGCATAAATTTTAATTCTAACAGTGAAGAAGTAAGGACGAGAACGAGCAAAAGACAAAACAAAACAAAGACAGCAAATTATGCTCTGGTGCAGGTAGAAATCTAGAACCCTAAATTTTACTCTCATCCGTGATAGTTAGGTGGCTGTGCCCCTGATCAAATTGCTCTGTGCCTCTGCTTGCTTCTTTATGAGTCGTGGTCCTTATGAAACAGCCTTGGAAGTCAACAGTCATACGTCTTTCAAAATGTCCTCTAGATAAAGTGTACCAATTGAAGTCTGGTCCAGAGACAACTGAAGGTGCTGGGAGCCTGCCCAATTCAGGTGCAGAGGCTTCAAAGTTGGCAATGTAAGAACAAAGTATGCTAAGTCTGGGGACAGGATTTGGAATAGGCTGGAAACAGAGCCTCAGAAAAAAAAAAGATAAATATTTCCACCTTCGACGTATAAACTTGGATGGCTTAATATACATGCTCACCAGTGCGAACACATGCAGACAGGTGTGTGAGATGGCACGTGAGACAGATGCTTGCTGTTTGTTTATGCGGGTTCTTTTACAGTCCCTCATGGCAGGCAGCAAGACAGTGTGTACAGTAGACTGGTATGGTACGGTCTGTTGGAGGGCATCAGCTCAAAAGCATGGTAAGGATGCTTACTTTGGCTAAAGCTAAATGGCTGAACGTGAGGTTGGGAGGTATCTTCTATTCACGTGCAGCTCCTTCTAATCACAGTGGCTACCACATGATCTTCTTGAGTCGTTTTGAGTCTTTCTATACAAACACTGGAGAAGGAAATCTATTTCCCAGTCTAGGAAAGGAAACACAGCTAAATGAACGCTGTTAGCAAGGGCAAACATATTATCTCTGCCTGTTTGAAAGCCCACTGAGGTTGAACAAAATCTTTTCATTGGCTGTAATAGAGTCTTTTTTACACTCCATTTGAATGATCTGTTTAGGATTACGCATTTCTTGAAAAACACACTGCTTTTACTCTCGAAGCATTTTCCATTCCATGGGACTTGGTAATGCCTCAGTTTAGCAAAATGCTGAATGATCTTTGTCATGTTTAACATGAAGTGTAACTGAAGCACCCTGTACCCTTCGGTAGTGCTCTCTGGATCTCTGGTTTTTAAGGGATCTGTGAAAAATCAACAGAAAAATGCAAGCAAGCTATTTTGAGCAAGCTTAAATTCAGTACAAATAGCTCCTCATCTTTACTGGGAAACTTTTAAAGAAGCCAAAAAAACAACCAAACAAAAAGATTTCAAAACCGCTGTGCTTCAACAGTAAAATCATCTAAAAATTAGCTTAATCCTTTTAGGATCAGCAATCTGGGCAGATAACTAAAGCAACAGATAATAAAATAGCCAAGCACTGGGTACCCAGCTAATATATCAGCATGCTGTTGATGGTATGTAAACAATGCTAAAAGAACAGGAAATTATTAAAGCAGAAGGCAATACTTCATTTACTATTCAGCTGGGATTACTGCTTAGGAAGTCACTAATACACAGTAATAATGAATACTAGCAGTGAGCACAGGCAGAAACTTGCCTGTTACCCAAATACGTATGACTAGTGCTGGATGTTTCTCTTACTAATCTTTCTTAGAGCCTGAACTTCACTTCTTCACTTCCAGAAAGGCAAGATTATTTGGGAGGTTCCATTTTCACACTTAATTGCAGAGACAGACACATGGAGCTCCTTGGGTTTTGGTTTCTTCTGAGTAGGAAGAACATCAAAGTGTAACAAAGCCCAAAGTACCTGCTGCAAACTTGGTTTGCTGACCTGCAAGTTGTGTGTTGGATTGGGAATTTCCTTCTCTTTTCTGGAAGGTAGAAAAAAAGAGGGGAAAAAAAAAAAAAAAGAGGGAAACTAGCCCAAAGTAGTATTCTATTCTTGTTCCAGTTGATCTATTTAGAATTTTGTCACTGGCCTCTGTCAGACCAGGAACGGCTTCAGTGTATGAGAAATGGCACTACTGAGATCAGATTGGAGGGGGATGTACCAAACTAGCGGATGCAGTATGGGGTCCCTGGCATTGCTAGGCCCCTCCCGTGCTACAGTGTGACTCCCCTGCCCCTTTTGACAGAAACCGCTCACAAGACCACATGAGTACTTTCCCACTTTTCCTGTCTTAGGAGTGTCAGGTGAAGAGGCAGCTGCTGCCTCGTGCCAACCGATTGGGAAATGTTAGGCATGAGGTGTGTCTTCCAAAAGGTCTGAATCAGGACTGCAATACTCAAGTCAGATGCCTAAATTAAGGAGGCAGGCTCAATTCAGACTACCCTTTCCCCTTCCTGAAATGCTGAACTTGCTGATTTTCCCACTTGCCTTTTCAGTTGTTATGGATTTCTGTTAAAAAGGGATGATAAAGTAGATGATTAATTTCTAAAGCACCAAAAAATGCGGCAATGAGAGATTCAGATAACACCACTGAGGAGCACCCACGTAGGATGTGCTGCTATCACAGGTAAAACTAACTGGGTTAGTAACAGACTGGAAGCTGTGTCTTCTGCAGAGAAATGGCAGACTCGGGACAAACAAAGGGACATTAAATAGAAAAGGAACTACTGACCGTGCTTTGCCCGCCCATCTTCCACTTTTACCCCCTTCCCCTCCTCCCACTCCATCCCTTGTCCTCTTGCCCTTTTTCAAAAATCCAAAATGGCACTGGTTCTGTTACACCTACAGATCATTTGTCAAAGATTTGTCTCCTCCCGCTCTGCATGAGCTAATCGTTCCCAGCAAGCTTTCTGGGGTGATGAGTCAGTGGCACAAAGAACTGACAGATCAGATGTGGTATTTATTTTCTTCTGCTTTTTAGAAGCATGGCAGTCTCCCCCATCCACAAGCATAGAGGAAGGGGTAATAAAATGTACTGCAGCTGGGAGCTCTAAGGATGAGGTCCGCAAATCCTGCAGCTTCCAGTAAAAGCCTTATATTTTTTGTATTCTTTTTTGGTACCAGGCATTGCTGGATGCTTACTCAGCGACACACTGTGTTAAAAGTTGCAACATTCATCTTTAAACATTAATTATCAAGGCATGATTGCTTCAAAAATCCACTGCCTAAGGCCAGGGCCTAGGAAGTGGAAAATGTAATTTCAGAAAGAGATGAGAACAAATACTGAGCCTTTTAATTGCAGGTTAGTACAAATGACTAACAGTAAAGCAAAAATCGTTTGGATGTATTTGTTGTTCTGAATGTTGAATTCAAAACTTAGCAGTGAGTTGCCTGGGGTTTGGGTGTTTTTCCCCGCTCTTCTTATAAAAGTCAGAGAAGCTGGTGAATTTTGGAGAGGTGCAGGAAGTGCATTTCTAAAAATTCAGTTAAAATCATTTCCTAGACTGGAAGAAAGAAAGAAAGAAAAGGCTACATGATGCACACAAAGTCAGGCAATAATTGCAATAGTTGTTGGACAGTTACTCTGCTCATTTGGAGTTTCATTTCAGGATGAAGGCTGCAGTGAGTCTCAGCATCTGTCTCCATCTCCCTCAGTTCTACTGAAATCTACCCGGAATTACCAACAGTGTAAGAATGGATCAGACCTGTTTCATCATGTGTGGCAACACAAGATTAAACGCTGCTGTGACTCAGCATTGCCATATCAGGTGTCCTAGTCTGCAGCCAACAGAACCATTGCATCTTCATCTCCGCCCTTCTGGGCTTGCTGCTGGCAGACTGGGGACAGCCCTGCATGAGCACCTTTGCAGGGCATCACAAACACTTCTTTTCCCACAAGGACAGAGAATTTGCTCATTCTAGCCTCCCCTGCCATCACCCCCCACTGTTGGCCATTCCTGGGAGCACACAACTCTTGGGAGATGTAACCCATGGCCTGGTGGGCGTGAGGTTGGTTTTTTGTGTGACCACAGGAAAGACCGTAAGGACGGGGTCTGTGATGGTCCTAAAATAACAGTTCTGAACCAAAGCCTGGGGGCCAAAGGGACTCCAAATTGTGACACTTATCTTTTCTAAGGCTGACGTTCACCAGGAACCTCCAGTTCTCCTTCTGGGTGCGTTCAGAAGCACTTCTGACCTCATAGCATTGAACAGCTTAGTGCCTGCCTCCCTAGGATTGAGAAATAGCATACCACTTCACTACCAGAATGGCCTGATCCACTAGGCGTATCAAACACCTGCCTAACCCATCATGTTTCATCCAGAGGAGCGAAGACAAGATGGTGGTGATGAGAGTGATTGTGTCCCATCTCCTTTCCCCACTTACTTCTATCTAACAGTTCTGTACTGAAAGACTTTTCCCCATGACCTGGGAGATGTGGTTTCAACATCCTCCAAGTATGTTCTCTTGCTGAGTCAGTCTGCACCTTTCTGTTAAATGGCGAATAAAAGACTTTCTTTACCTCATGGCCATCCTTACCAGGCCTGTACTGCAGACCCTTGCCCACAGACCAGTTTTTGCAGGACAGTTCAGGTCCACACTGTTAAGAGTTTGCTCCCTACCGTGGGAGGGCTCCCTACGTGGCTGTAGCCATGCTGCACAGTGCTCAGCTCACATCTCTGCTCGTGACCCTGTAGTTAACAGTTGGTTTTTTTCTGTGCATGGCCTTGGTGGTTTTTTTTTTCAGTTTGAAGAATGGAGAATACTAACAGGTGTATGCTGCAGGCCAGCAGAGCAGTGCTGCGTCAAAATCATTACAATGCCAGAAAAAACTGCTGCATGCTCTAGGAAAAGGATGGGTGAGGGCACAAATTATGCTATTGCCTAACCTGGAATAATGCTGAAGCACTGTCCTTGTTGAGGGAAACACATTTGTTGTCTTTCACATCTATCCTGTCTGTCTGGAGCAAACCTTGGAGTGAACTACATGGTTGATGACACTCGCGTTTCCCCTTGGGGATACCAATGGATTTGTTCCAGAAGAGAGCTCCGACACTGACGGGTGTCTGACATACTGACCACTGGTAGTATGAATGTGACCAGGAGACCCATCCCTGCAGCAAAACAGGAGTGGGCCAAGCTGGTAGTACAGACACAGCATGTTTAAGCAACAGCTGTTCTACTTTGATGGGGCCCATGAAGCTCAGGAGAGGTCTCTCTGCTGAACTCTACTCAGACAAAGCAGCAAGCAGAACATCAAAACCAGGTAAAATACAGCGCTGTACGGCAGCCGTCAGTTGGTATTCTCGCTATTCCTCCCTCTCACACTTTCAAATAACCCAGGTGGGTGATGTATTTGTAGTGTGATGCCTGGAAGCGTGCAGAAGATTGGGGCTTGCACTGTCTCCTAATCCTCCCCTCCTTTGCCAGCGATCCAGTGACCAGTTTCAGTTCTGTTGTATCACAGGTACGACTGGAGACTGACAGGAGTCTCCTGTGCCTCTGACCCCTTGAATGTCACTGCTGCTCTATGGAAACCCAGCTGCCACTATGTTTTCCTGACCGCCTCTAAGATGATTGTCAAGGACAGAAAATATTAATTAAATTTTAATTAATAAATCGAACACTGTGGGGTTAATTACAACTATTTACAGGGAGAGTATGGGATTTGGAGGGCCTACCTTCTGGTGTTTTTGCACAAAGTGTTGCCTCTTCCGCTAAGCTCTAATTAGCTGGCTTTTTTTTTTAATAGCCAGTCTCCAAACGATTGCTCAGTAGCTCCCATTTTGTTCCTCATCAGCAGATCTCCAGCACAGCTGCTACAGAAGAGAAGCAGGCCTGCAGCGTGTCTTGTAGGGAGCAGCTGATAAAGAATCTATCAGAAGTGGTGTAAACCAACAACACAATAAAAAAAAGAAAAAAAGTGGGAGGCCCAGCTCCTAACACTGTCTTGCAAGGGGACGATAGAAGAAACAAAGAACATGGGCAGAAATAAGAAGAAACAGCAACATCTGAAGTTGCTGCAAGGTCAAAATTCTTCTCTCCATGTGCAGCCCTCTTGTCCAGCTGCATGTTCTGCCTTCCTGCATATGCATAACGCCAGGAGCGATCAACAGCAGACAGGCACCAGGGAAAAAGCAGGCTGTTCCAGCACAAGGTCAACTGCCCAACTCGGAATAATTTCTCCTCTACTCCTTACTTTCAACCTACGCGTTTCCTCCTTAGTGGTAAAACCTTTTTAAAATTTAAATGGACTTCATTATCTGTATTTTAAACTAGTTACTTTTAGCCACTCAGTGTATAGTTGTAAAGAGCAAGGGTCCTTTCAGGACACTGTTAAACTAAAGGCACACAGTAAACACACTGTGCCCAGATATCAGGAGTTTACCTCCGCCTGCTTTTCAATTTCATGCCACCAGATGCAAACCAATAGAGCCTAAGTACCAGCAGAGAAGACAGCTTTGGGAATTTGGGGGTTATTTTGGATGTTGTTTTGTTGGGCTCTTTTGCAAAAGCGATCAACAGAAAGTCTGCTGCTTTCCCTCAAGTATCTCGTCCTGCCTGCTAGTGTTCGTGACTGAACCTGAACGCTGCCACCGAAGGAGCAGAGGGCAGTGGCTGGAGGATGAGGGCTGACAGTGATGCCGCAGCTGGCAGCTCGCCTGGTGCCTGCCTTCCCCTTCCCACCAGAGCAGCTGGCTCTGCAAAGCAAGCACAGGAGCCTGGTTTTGGCTCCTGCTGAGGTGAGATGGGGTGAAGAAAAGAGGGGAAAAAAAGATTTTTTTTGTAACCAAAAGCAATAATGATAGTAAGGGAAAATGGGGATAGACTGGCCGACATGGAGAGCAGGATATCCCCATAACCCAGCATGCATCCCTGTGGTTTCTGAGGTTGGAAAATCATTGCCTAAATTAAGAAAGCTATCTTCCATCTCAAGAAAGGAAACATAAAAGCCAGATTCGCTCTTGCAGAAAAGCATAACTTGTCTGGCTTTTCAAGCGTGGTTGAAAATTTTATCCTCTCTCCTTTGCAGCGAAACGGTTTCACTGCCCGGGGGCGCTGAGCTGAGGGCTCTCCAGCATCAAGGTGTCTTCTCACCCCACACTTTGGCTGAAAGCCTCAGATTACAGTGCCAAAGCCTTGCTCTGGGTCTACCTTTTGCAGCCACAGAGACTCCCCCAAAATGGAGAAGACAAAGCACCGCCTTTTCTTTCAGTATTTAGAACTGTGTCACCTGAGAAGTGCTTGCCAGCCCGTGTGAGAACTCAACTGGTTGTACCAACACAGGCACATCTACTACCAGAGCTGCAGCGCCCACACAGCACTACCAGCTGCTGCAAGGCATCCTTTAAAAAAACCAACCCTGAATGGTGTCTTGAGACAGGCTTTTCCCCACTTCAACGCCAAAACTAATTTTGTAAAGAGGAGGTAAAGATCCCGCTGCTTAAAGCTTTTGCTCCTCCCGAGGGTCAGTCGCTTATTCAAGTCGCAAGATCCCAGTCACACCAACGATGACTGGTATGTCCTCGCCGTGCCGGTCACGCGTGGGCTAAGAAGGCAGGCAAGGAGAGCACAGGCTTGGTTGAAGGCTTAAAGGGCTGAGAGCCTTTAGGGAGGCTGAGAGCCTTTAGGGAGGCTGAAACCCTCGATTAGCCAAACTCTTTCCAGCCGGGCCAGGCAGGGAGCGCTGCCGGCAGGCTCGGGCTGCCGGTGCCACCTTCTGGACACATGCGCAAGCGTTAGTCACCTTCCCCTTGAAGCACACTAAGGAAAGTGTCTTCCTTTCACTCCCCAGTCCTGCTTTTGTTTGTTTGTTTGTTTGTTTGTTTGTTTCCCCCCCTCCTTTTTTAACCCAGCACCACGGGAGCAGCCCCGGCAGGGCGGCAGCAGCAGGACCCAGGACGGCTGTGCAGTGCAATCCCGCCTTCTGTGGAAAAGCACGTACTCCAAGGTTGGAAAAATGCTCCCACCCTTTAGCTTTTCCTCTTCTCCAAGCATCTCTGAGACACAGCCAAGCATGGGAGAAGCAGAGACAAGGCAGCAGCACTCGCTTTAAGAGACATCTGTGCATTTTAGGCCAGGGAGGAAGCACAAGGACACCCTGGTTAACACTAGTGGCACCATCTCAGGGGCTCACAAGAGTATTAATTTCAGCTAGGACAAGCCTGCGAAGAGGGGTTCTGACTGGTCTTGCTGTCCGATTAGCTTTAATGGCCATGTGTGAATGCACATATCATGAAGTCTTGCCATTTATGTCAACAGCAGTCGTGTTCTCAAAGGGACCTCTTTAACATCCAAACCACAAACTGTTGGAGCGTGGTTACACCACAGGCATTACTGAGAGCAAGGCTAAGGTTAGCGAGGCCACCTCATTCTGAAAGAATCCGAAATTATATCTCCTGCGGACAGCAGCTGCAGTTCTACCTATTTCTTATTGCTGCAGAATGGGACCCGACCACTGTCTTCCAAGTGGCAAAGAGGATGCATACACCCAACACATCCTCAAAACTGGCTCGCATAATAAGCTTGGGAACAACTTTTAGTGCAGAGAGGATGTCTCCAAGGAATGGTTTAAAGAGCACAATTAGGGGTGTCAGACCAGGAAAAGCTGTGAGCTTGGTAAGATACGTCTGAATTGGCAGAAAGCAAAAAGAAGCCAAAAGGAAGAGCTACGGGGACGATGCAGAAGGCAGGCAGCAATGAAAAGTTGCAGGCTGCAGGGCTCCTCACTGAGGACTTGTTCTTCTGCCCCAAACTGAGGTGGAGCTTAAGAAATGCGGAGTTTGAAGCTGCCAAATGCTTGCAGCAGCTGCAAGCATGGAGTGTCTAAAACAAAGGGCCTCAATTTAGTGGCAGTTTTTTTAGGGATTGCCGTAACATAAGACAGTAGCAATAGAGGCAGCGGGTCATATGAAATGCACAGGTAATGAAATGTGGTCCACAATGGGAACTTAAATGATCTAAATGTTATACAGACAGCGCTGCACTTCTATACTGCAAATGCGACTTGTTTCCATTTCAGAACCTGGGGCGCAGCAGTGACATGGAGTCAGGCTGAAGGACTCATAAGGCAAACATACAGCAATAATAGGGCAACATATATTTATTTCAGAAACATAAGGTACTTGAAATATTTTTTTCATTACATTTATTTTAAATCTGTCAAGCCTTCCTTTAATACACACATAGCATAATGATAAATACCAACCGTGTGGCGATTAAAGCTGCACCGCAGCTTTGATATTGCCGTGTCGCTATTATGCAAGCCAGTTTCAGACGCTGACCCATCTAAGGAGTCAGTTTTTCCAGTTGGACTCCACTTGAGTTTACTTGCTGCATAGCTGGCCCAAACAGATGTACTGTTACTACTTCTTTGTGCAATGGCTTCATTGGATTTCTTTTAATGTAGACTTATTTAAAATAGCAATAGGCTATCTTCCACAATGGTGTATCAGAGCAACTGATGTTAACAGCAGTTTACTCACGTTAAAGCATCTAATTCCTACTGCTGTTAAGTCTTAGTTGCCATAGGTCTCCAGGAAGGACACGGACAACTCCTGTCTGAAGTAAATTTCAGCAGGATCTGGGATTCTGAGCCCTGCAGAAAGGGATTCACAGATGCGCTTCGCTCTAGCACTGGTACTTGACGGTGTTGTACACTTTATAACAGAGGCGGTCAGTGAAGTACTTTTACTCTCTTTGGCTACTGCACTGAGGAAATAGCAAGATCTCTATTTATAAATTTTGTAATTTCCGGTCTGTATTGATTTTAAAAGCATCTTTAGCATGCAAGCAGCTGTTTAATGCATTTTGACCCCAAAGCAGGACATTTGCATTAGTATTCCCACTAGAACGTTTGTCCTTTCGTGTCCATGCATTAAGGCCCTGTTTAAAATCTGTCCATGTCCCTAATCTCTCTGGGGAGCTCTCCCTGAATATTCAATGCCAGTCTACAGTCTGTAACAAAAGAGGGAGGGGAAAAAAAGAGACAGAGAACAGTGTTTATGCATAAAGTTCAACAGCCTTTTCACATAAAAAACATACGCACTCACAAAAGTACCTCAACTACAGAGCCTTGCATTTCCACAGCAAAGATCTGACAGTGTGTGCAGTTTTTCAAGTTAACTAATTTACAATAAGGGCATAAGGCATCTGAGCTCCAGATGCACTCATTCAGGCAGCCAGGGCCATAAATAAAATAGAAAAGAATGCTCTGACTCTAACACGGGTTTTACAGAGATGTGTTGAAGGTCTGGCAGATGGGTTTTGCTGTCTCAAGTTGTTACCTGTGTAACAAAGTAAATGCATAAAGCTGCTTACTGGCTCCTTCCATTCAAAACCTTTGCATTTGCTCCCATATGCTCCCGTGAAGATACGGCTAATTTAAACAATGAGCAAAATCTTACCCCCTAGGGAAGCTGATGGCAAAACTCCCACTGGCTTCAGCAGGCTCTGAGTGTTGCTCAACATAAATGCAATTGGCTGAACTTGGCTAACAGCATAACCAATCCTGTAATCAAATTTGTATTCCTTCATCTACAAATTTGCCACCCTAATGCTGCCCCTGGTGCTGCTGTCACCCCGTGGTTCTGGCGGAAGAGCAAAACCAGCGACAGCTGCTGCTGCCACCAAAACTGGGCTCGCTGCAGCCTCAGCCCATGCTGAGAAGCAGCTCTCTTCCATGGAGGGGTAAGAAATCCTCTCTTGAATTAGGACAACGTATCAAAACATTTTGTCATACCATCAACTTTGTTTTGCTCAATCTATGTGCTGTTCTAACACAGTTCTTATGAAGCAGAAAACTGGAATCCTGCACTTGAAAGAGAGCATATCAGACAGCAGAAATTTCTGATTTTCAAAAAGAGTTTGCCAGTTGAAAGATGAGGGTTTTTTTCTCACACAGAGACTTCTTCATCATCCTCATCATACAGTCTAGCTTTCATAAACATCTGAGTATTCTTTTTGAAGCCAGTCTGCTGTTTGGGCAGATGGCATGGAAATTTTACAGTCCATTTCATCCCTGATGCCTACAGTTAATGCTAACTGTTAATGGGGGGGACACACATGGATACATACACAAACACACATGCATATACAGACATGCTAAGAGAAGAAAACATTTCTGATGTGTTCTGACAAGGAAATTAAATCGGTGAAGGCAGATTCCTGAGCTCAACACATACTAGAAGTACATCCCCAAAACTGTATATTGGCCTGACTTTAGGAAAAATTGTGCACTGTGAACAACTAAGCAACGCTTCCTAGTTTAGTATTCCTGGAAAATCAATTCCTGTGTGTCTCTCTTAAGCCTTTCCAAAATACATCTGCTCACCTGTACTACTTAATTTTAAAAGATAACCATTTGGGTGGCCGTATTCAGTTCAGTTTCTGTGGATGGTCACTATTCGCTGCACTTGGCTCTGATCTGCAGGTTTCAGATCCTCTTGCCAGAAACACATGCAGCAATTTAAAGGTATGTTTGACTCACTCCATTTCCTAAGCAGGGAATACTTTTTTCCTCTCAAGATTCTGGTTTAAAAACTGAAATTCCCATCATTGAGGATGGGGAGAGAATAGGAAGAGGAACACCCAGCCAGGGACTCCTTAAGACCAAAGCCTGCATCAGGAGGAAGTAACAGGGGCAACTCCAGGGATGGAAGGCAAAACAGGCAGTACAGGGAACAGGCACCAAGGAAGTTGCCGAACTAATGCATGGCTGGATATGTCCTTCCAGAGCCCACCTCAAGAAGCAACACTTGACTCAAGCAGATCTGGCAACCTGGGCTCCGATCATCTTTCTCAGTACCTTGGCTCAGTCCCACCCCACAGTCTCCATTCCTGCCTGCTCTCAGGAGCGCCCCCGTAACTCTCCCCAGCTTTCAGGCAAAGCACTGCTTTGTAATACAACTT
>NW_009649316.1:2174994-2188341 GCF_000708025.1 Charadrius vociferus | reverse complement strand
AGGGAAAGACGGAGGAGGAAAAAGAGAATAAACGTATTTGAGGACTGATGACTCAGACTAACTAGAGAATGCTCGTAAAGCAAGTTTGTTTCGTCAATGGCAGTGTTCTGCTGTTTGTTTTACCCCTTTTAGACTAGGTCATCCCAATTCTTTTTCTCCATTTAATGGTGACATACCTAAGTGGCCAGGAGGAAGCTGTCTCACCTATCATAAAAGCACAGTATGCAGTAATCATAGGAGGCTACTGTTCAAGACAGCCATGAACTCCACTTTTAAGAATGTGCTGGGCTGTAATTCTGAAGAACGCATTTATTAACAAACTCCTGTTTTTATAAGCCGCAAACCAAGACACAGCTCCCTTCAGCACTCGACCGGCCTTATGAATCATGAGCCCTGCAGTGCATTGCCATGAGACTTTGCTTTAGAAATAAAATTGTTTGTTCAACAGCAAAACACCCTAGTTCAGCCTTCTCTTTCCACAGCTGCTGCTTAGTCTCAAACCAGAGAGAAACAGCTCTGGAATTACATGTGCACTTAACGTCCTCTTAGTATCAACCAGATTCAGTATAAAAGCATCATGGTGAGTTTCTAAGTCTGACATCTGCTTAATTAAGCAACATTTTCAATATCTGGCTACTTTGCAAAATTAGGCAGCTATGTAAAACAGGTCTAGCGCAGAGTAAGTCATGTGATTTTTTTTTTTTTGAGGGGGGTGTGTGCTAGAGGTTTCCCAGATATCCCTTCATTCAAAGCAGGAAAAAAAACAATGGCCAGCTCTGTACCAAACCACAGGTCAACAGATTTCAATGGTCCAAGGTTAAAATTGGCCTCCAGCTAGCTGCACAGACTTATCCCACAGGTATTAAACAGGAAACTTTAAAAATAGTTAGTTATGTGACTTATTCTTGTAAAAGGATTTTTATCATGTACATGAAGACTAGAAGCTTTCCTCCTTTGAAATGTTTGTGTTTGACACTTCCTCTGTAGCACAGCAAGCCTGTGTTTTTCTCTCTCGCATGGGCTGTGGGTTGAGTTTTGTTTTGCTATTTTGTCCTTTTTTCTTTCACAAATCAAGCTGTCAGCAGCATGGGAAGTAAATCTGTAACTGGGACACGTAAGAACTCTGTTCTGAGACTGCATCGTTGCTCCGAGTAAAGTCACCCTTGGAAACAAGAGCACTTGAGAATATCTTAGCACACAGTGAAAGGCTTTTCGCTGTGTTTATTTAGCTGAAAAGGAAAAACATAATTCAAGTAAAAAACCCCAGAGATTAGAGATGCTAGAAGTATGTGGTCTCTGCTGAGCTTCCTGCTACTGCAGGCCACAACCTCTAAAGAGCACTGTGTTTGATATCCGCTTTGGTGGGGACAACGCTTTTGGGCTGGGAGATAAACCTAGTTTTCTTGGACTGAAAAGAAAGCTAAACAATAATGCTCCTCTCCTACTAATACAACCACTCCCAAAGCTAAGGGAGTCCAGCCCAATAGTAAAGGGCCATGCTGAGCACAGCTGGTTGCTACACGTATTGCTTTAGCCTGCTATTAACTTCTTCCTCCGCTCCTTACTTACTGCCCTGTATCACGGCTCGTAGCTGTTCTCTCCACATGTCCAGCCTCCATCTCTAGCAGATTCATCCCATCTGTCCCCAGATGCCACATCTAGCCACAACTTCCAAGGTGGCCCAGTTTACCTAACCTCAATCTCCTGCTGGGCCCTGGAGCCTATCTCCGCTGTCAGATGCACCGCGCTCAGCCCATCCAGCTATGTAATTAGCAGTGCAGCTGCACAGCCACCAACCTGCCAGTCTGCATGTGGCAGACCACTTCTTGGCAACTATTAATCACATATTGCATAAGAAACAGTCCCTTAATGAAGGCTAGTCTTTCCATTCCCGAACCGTGTAAAGGACATAAAAGCTTTTGGCCCTGCAGAGAAGTGAACAAAATGAGTGGTAATTAACTCTCATGACTATAAAGGCTAACAACTTCGGCACTTGCAAAGGGGATCAGAGGCAGCTGAGCTGAGAAAGAACTGTAGCAGAACAAGTATTTGCCTGGGAGCAAACACTGCCAGAGTGCTTATTTTAGAATGAATAGTCATGTTAGTTAAGTAGAGCTAACTACTGAACAAATAGCTCACGTTACAGCATACCGAGGTACACTAGATGCATCCTTTGATCTACTGACTGACAGACTTATGGCAGTGTTCTTTTTTTTCAGAAATCAAAAAACCCCCCTCAATTTATTCTTCGTAGTTGGTTCTGTGTTTTGGTACAGAGTTTTTCACAGACTAACAGGAATGAAACTTGTATGAAAAAGGAACCTAAAATGGACTTACTTATTGCAGCATGAGATATTTACATTCAGTGTGAGCATGAGGTTTGCAAAGAAAAAAAGAGCAACCAAATCAAGTTTTTCTGTAAATTGGCGCGTGTGACTGTTAACCCTTTACTCATATCTCCATCAGGACAGGCAAGCTTTGGTATACTACATGCCTTTGTAGTTTCTGACCTTTTAATGCAACTGCAGCCTCTCAGCGTCAGGATTTGGCCTGCTGTTCAGTGGCGTACTGTGGAGTCTGCCACACTAGGGTGTGCCGCTTACTTAAAATACAAGTGTGCACAATGAATATGACTCCCATGGTTTTCAAGAAGTAGGAGAAGAGACCTGGCTTTTAGGGAGTGTTTTTCAAGGCAGCCAAAATTCATCCTGAAAATTACAAGTAAAATGTGTTCTGATTATCACCATGCAAGTAAATACATCTCATCAGGAAACACACATGAATGAACGAGTAAAAGTTTCTTTTTTACATGCACTGCTTTACACTGATCATAAATTTAAGGGATTTGACAGGGATTAAAGATTCACTTGTCAGCTGCTATGCCCTTTAATAAGCTTCTTAACGTCTATATTGACAGAAGCAGCGTGTTTCCAATTTAGCAAACCAAGCTATCTCTGTCCAGGCTTCACTGCAGTTCTGGAGGCCTGGAAAAAGTATTAAATGCAGCGAGTCTTCTGCCCCCTTTAGGGAAACAATGTACTAAATAGATTTTCTTCCAACCCAGCTTTTGTGGAATGGATAATAAAAGTATTAACTTCACAGAATTCACAGAATTCACAGAATGGTTAGGGTTGGAAGGGACCTCTGGAGATCATCTAGTCCAACCCCCCTGCCAGAGCAGGGTCACCTACAGCAGGTTGCACAGGACAGCGTCCAGGCGGGTTTTGAATGTCTCCAGAGTGGGAGACTCCACCACCTCTCTGGGCAGCCTGTTCCAGTGCTCCACTACCCTCAAAGTAAAGAAGTTCCTCCTCATGTTAAGATGGAACTTCCTATGTTCAAGTTTATGTCCATTACCCCTCGTCCTATCACTGGGCGCCACTGAAAAAAGACTGCTCCCATCCCCCTGGCATCCTCCCATTAACTTAATTTCCAGGAGCCACACAAACTCTTCGTGCCCTATTGAGGAGAAATTCACATACCAAAACCCCGTGCTGTGCTCTGCTATGTCCCGTTCTCATACCTCCTGCTTTAGTTCAGGTCCACAGCAAGCTTCTTCCTCAAGGCTTACTCAGCTCGGTAAGGCTGGCTTGCTTGTAAGGCACTTGACAGCAGCTAGGGGTTCTCTGCCACAGGCAATGCAGCCGCTGACTGTCTAACACCAGCCAAACCATCTTAATCCCTGTTTGGCACTTTCATTTGCAACATGGAGGTGAAAAAATTATTTCACCTTTCCAGCTAAATTATTTTCCTAGTTTTAAAAAGGTATGCTCCTTAGGACAGAGGGTAAACTGCATACTTATCCAGAACCAAGCAGAAATCGCCCTTTGCTTTAATTCTTTTCAGGATCTCTGGATAAGAATCACACCTTAAGTTGTTAAGCAGCTTTTGTTTAACAGCATTTTTAAAGTTCAAACCAACTGTAATGCAGACCAGGCAGATCCTCGCTTTGGGCCCTTAGGTTTATCTGGGTTTGATCCTCCTGTCTTTCTATGCTCTGGGCAATTCCAGGCAAGTTTCTCGCTGGTCTCTTACACTTGTTTTGTGCCCATCTTACACTGCTGGAGCCATGCAAGTAAGGAACTGTAATAACAGTACTAACTGCTCAGCTTTGACAGGACATAGCTATTTTTACTGGATTACTTTTCTGGCACAGCACTTAAAGCACCAAATGATTTGACACCTGTAATTTTATACTTGGAATAACACAAGGTATTCATGCTTCTTTTGTAATGTAAGATAAAAGCAAACACTACATATGTTCTCATTCCAGTGCTGCTGTCTGGCAGCTATTTGCCTAAGGAAAAAAAAAGTACTGTTACGTTACAGAATATGTGGAAAAGTAAAAGCTATGGAAAAGAAATCATTAAACAGCTAACTTATTCCCCTGCTAGCACTAGGCTGCTCCTTGCAGCATGTTTCAGAGTGTTTTGTCCAGTCTGGTTTTACAAGTTTCACATTACTTTCATTTATATCTTTAACACAGCACTGAGTCCAATGCGGTTGGGTGCTGGTTATTTTCCTTGTCTTTCAACTAGAAGACTCAGTGCTAGACCAGCTGTTCATATAGAGTCGGCTCCAGAACTACTGAAAAAAATCTGGACTCTTTCCACTGACTTCAACAGGCTTTGGATCAGGCTCATGAAAAGACGGCGAATACATTTCATGTAAGACTAAGCAGGTTATAGTCAGCAAAGTATAAAGAGGATTAGCTGTGTACAATCCAAAGGCATATTACTCTGCGTGCTTCTGAAACAACCGGCTAACACTTTCGCTTTCAGAGAGAGAAACGGCCAGGCTCGTTTCTGGTGCACTGCCACTGAGTCAACACCACCATGCCAGGAACAAATTTGATCTGGAATCTGCCCAGTTAGCCTTATTACAACTGGGACTTTCCTAAACTGGAGGTGAGGAAATTTATTTGCTAAAAATGCAAAACCGATAAGCAAATACTTTCTGCTTTCCTGTTTAAGTTTAGGTCTTTAGAGAGACCCCTATGGAGTACCAGGACAAACACAATGTGTTTTGTCTCTTTCCTCTGTCAGGAAAGATGGACCCTCTTTCTTCTTCAGAACCTGAAACGGATCATATTTGCTTTAAAATACATATACTTAGACCTTTCCTTTCTGTCACCAAAACAGATGGGCAGCCCCAAACCGCTAAGCTGTGCGTATTTTACAGAGCACCGATACTTCAAAACACACACACTGCATATGCTTTGAGTGAACAACTTCTGAAAGCTACGTTGTGTTATGAGGAATTATTTTATCAGTGGGAGGATTCATTCTGAACAATACAATCAAATGAAGATGGTGGTGCATGCTTACACTTCCCACCCTTTCAAAGTTCACAGCAAACCGTGTTAGAATTAGTGATGTTCTCAGCCGCTGAGAATGCTTTCATCAACCAAACTTTTTTTTTTTTTCCTTTCTCTGTTCCCTACGGACAGGGGACTTCATGGCACTGCTTTGTTGTATGATGTGTACAGTTATAACCTACGCTAAAAGTATGTCATTAATGAATGAACACGGGGTGTTTGTGTCAAGCAGATGAGAACGTCCTTTTGATCTTCTGTGCTCCACCACGGTGGCAGACGGCTGCCTAAATTGCTTTATTAATGCACTGAAGTCTTCCATCATTTCTCAAACAATACCAAAGGAATAATCAGAATTTCATTGTGTTTTGATTTTCTGCTCCTCCAGCTCAAATCTAGCTGTATGTTATGCAACAGGGGAAAAAAACTGATGATTTTTTATTACTATTTATTAATTTTCCAGTAGGTTGGGAAGAAGATCTCATGTGCTTGACACTTTCAGAGGCAGCCATCAGAAGCTTCTCAAATTTCTGTTTAATTTCAAAGCAGTTTCCACGCAATATGGGAGCTGTATTTAGCTTTAAAATCTAGTTGAAGGGAGCAAGACAAGGGAGTCAAAGCTTTTTTTGAGGATACCTTAGAATCAGAATAAGCATGCTTAAAAAGCATAGAGGTACCTGAACATGATGATAGCAGTGCTTTTAGCCTATAACATGTGAATAGCTGGGGAAAAACAAATAACCCAACTGGTTTGAGGCCACAGGAGCATATTAAAGAAAGTTTATATGCAATTGCCTGTAAGACCATGATGTAGAAAATCCATGATAACCCTTCCAAAAATATGATTCTTATGTGGTGGTGTGACAAAAACTGTGAATCCCCCCAAATTTCCCCATATTGAATGACACAGCCATAAATGGCAAGGGAGAGAGAAAAAGAGGCAGAGTAGGGCCTCTGTTCTGTAAAAGAAAGAAATCAAACTACTGCTTCACAGGCAGCTAAGCTGATCTAACAAATCACTGTTGCAAAAGTGCGAGGTCAAGCCTCTCAAGCTCTTTCCCAGCCTCCCAGCTGCACTTGCAGCAGCTCAGGTACTCCTCTGATCCTTTACCTTATATCTGTCATTTAGTCAGCTGATTTACTTTGCTATTCCAGAGAAAGCTGTCCACCTTTCTGCTATTTTGCTTCCAGGCTAATAGGTCACAGTGGCTAATGGAGGGATCCAACACATGCCAGAACCAGCACAAGGTAAGCAGCAGGATGATCAAGAGTGAGGACTGCTGGGAGGGGAAAGGACTGAGGGACTGCCACCTCTCTCTTCTGGCAGTAGCAAACTGTGAAATTGTCTCCAGGTGTCTCATGGAAGCACTGTCTTAGTGCAAGGACTTGTCATTAGAAGGGAAGGGGGAATCAAAGGGTATCAGTATGGGTCCTGATCATTTTTGCTTTGGAGGAGTGTGGATGCATGGATGAAAAACAGAGGGGTAGGAATCCCATACATCTGCAGAGGATTTCATGGGTAGAAAAATTGCATATGCAGCAGCTGCAGCACACCCAGGTACCAGGGGATGTATAATGAATACGCAAATGACTGCGTAGTTCCCCCATGAAAGCATGGGGCTCACTGCACAGAGTCTTAGTTGAAAGCACAATATGTCTACATCAAGTCTGCTGTTTCTGAAGAGTTTTGCACTTACCATGCATGGCTGGACAGCATAGCACACACACAGAGCTGCTCCTGCTAGGCTGCTTCATGTTCTGTAACTGCGATGCATGCTCACAGTGCTATGTCCAGAGTTTCCAGACGTGCAGCAACTAGTTGAAAAGCGCCTCCTCCCTACAGCTACCAGACATCCGGAAAGCTCAGACAAATTTATGAAGTCCTCAAAAAATCTGCCTAAATGTGATTTCCAGGCGGAAAGAGTAAATCTGTCTGGGAAAAGGAAGCCTGCAACATCCCGAAAGTCCTTCGCTACCTGTAGAAAAGCAAACACAGAACAGCAGTTTAGGAACTCCTGTTCTGATGAGCTGAAGGCAGGACCTGGAGCTCAAATCTCAACTTCTTCACCTGTCTTCTCTACTGACTTGATTTACCGTAACTCCATTTTACAACGAATTTGAGAGGACATGCTTTCACATAAGGCAAATATGAGAAGCGTCTTGCAGTTCAGCTTCACAAATGTTCCTGTTACTGTGGCCATTACAAAAGCCACATAAGGAACTTACTTCAGGTCTAGACGCCCATGAAGAAAATAACTGTAAACGAAAAAGAGGCTATGCACTAATGTGAGAATCCACCCTTCTCTCTCCTTTATATGGCATTGGCTTATAAAATTAATTACTTACATACCTCACAGAGACGCAAGACTTAATTAATATTTGTTAAGTGCTTTGAAATTCTGATGGAAGACATCATACGAGTGTGCATTATGACTAATACAGTGTAAAAGTGCTGCCAATGGTGTTGCTCAAGCAGAATGCTGGAAGAATATTTATTCAGCTTCTCATTTTAAAAGGGGAATGGAGATGGTTTAGGAAAGCTTTTAAAACTCAGTTATCCTAAAGGAAAAGGGAGAACTGGGTAGGAGAGGAGCTAGAACAGTCTTTAGAGGAATCTACTGTGCAGTGTGCATTAACTCCTGCAAAGTAAGAGGGTAAGCACCTACAGCAAAATCCCGGCTCCAGTCAAGTACACAGAAAATGTTTAACCAACTTCAGTGAGGTGACGATTGTTAGCTTTTGTCATAATTTCCAAGAGGTGCATCCAGCATCCCATACGCAGGTTTGCAACTTTGCCCGGTTGCTTGTTTACAGTTTAGGTTCAGGAAATAACTTCATCAAGCTAGGGCATGCTCACCTTGTAAAAGCAACTGCTCAGCTTCTAGTTGTCTTCCTACTACATCCTACATTTGGAGTAAATCTTTCCATTCTGTTAATGAATTTGGACCTGAGCTACCAATTTAAGTTGGTGACAAAACTCCAATTAAATGGAAGCAGTGTGGAGATGACTGTAGATTTTGTAATAAAGATGGGAAGAAAACACCATGTGTTTAACAGTGGTTGTAACTCATATACACCCCTGGAGTGCAATTCGTTTACTCAGAAGCCTGTGGAATTTGTAATTAATTCCCGACTGGGAAAAAAAGGAAGTAACAGAAATTCAGACAACTTTTTTTTTTTTTTTTTTTAGAATTAGTCCTCCATACCTAGCAGAATAAAGATTGAGAGAAACAGGCACCTCACCACTTCTGGGTAAGGCAAAATTAAGGAGCGCATTTCTCAACTTCAGTTTTGCACCTGGGAGGCTTGAAGGATAAAGGCTATGAAGAGTAGCAGGTGATAGACATCAACATTTGAGAGAAGGTATCTGGGAGCTTCTAGTATTAAGAGGAGTCATTTTACAGCAAGAGTCTACAGCTACTTTAGGTAGGAAACTAAGTGAAAGTGCGCTAGGATACAAGTTTTGATTTCTTTTTTTCTTTTTTTAAAGGATTGAAGCCTGTTATTTGGTGTATATGGTGCTTTTGGTAAGCTATTACTTGCCTTTTTCCAAGTGTTATGCGATGGTTTCCACTGAGTATCTACTAATGTACTCCTATACGGCACCAGGAATCTTAGAGGTACTATTTATTGTAAACCATCTCTTAAGGTAGGCTTTCCAACTATGCTATGTGTAGAAAACGTTGTACTACAGCAAACCAGCACTTCTAAAGCAGCTTTGTGCCTACGCAGGTGTAATGATAAAGTTACACATAGCAACTTTCTCTCTTCACTTGTGCTAGTATGCTGTATCTTTCTAACTGTACTGAGGGCTCTGAAGCATGTAGGCTTTTCATTTTCTCTTTCAGTGCTTGTACAGCTGCGTCCACAAATGTACGTATCCAGTAAAACCCAAGGAAATGTTCCTGGATGCCAGGATTAGCTTAGATAGCTGCAGCTCTGATATCTCGTATGCAGTTCTCCGCTTTCTATTTAAAAGAGGATTTTCATAAACTTCTTGCAGCAGCTCATGCTGTAGCTCTAAGCACTTACAGTTGCTTTCCAGTCCTAGTGGAATAAGCAACATCATTCTTCCACCTAAATTCAGTAGTCAGAATGGGTTGGCGTATGACTTAAATCATGTTGCAGCTCTCTCAATCCCAAGGAGAAATGAGTGTAAGGGGTCAAGGCAAAACATTCAAGCCTAAAGCTTTTATTGACTACCAGTTTAATGCCTGATACTTCAAGTCATTGAAAACAGTGCAGTGTCACTTGTTTAGCCATATAGGCTGTGTCTCCTTCCTCTGAATATTCATTAATAACATACTTACTGGACAACCAGGCCCATCAAACATGGCAAACGTTTCCTAGAGTCTGCCTTTTGCTATGGCTGGAGATAATGTGGGCCAGCAGCACAGAGGAAAAAGCATTGTCTTCTGCTTGGCAAGGCCGCTTTCAGGGAAGGCCACTGAAAAGATGCTTACTATATGTGTTTTGGAGAGCTCTAATTTTGTGGAGGGGACAGAAGAAAATGATACAGGAGATCAGAGTATGTATGTAAGTCAAAGTATGTGTGTATATGTATCAGAGTATGTACATACATAAGTCAAAGACCCTTAGTGACCTCTGCATTGAGATGACAAGACCTGAAGGACTTTTTAAGACAATACCGCTCCTCATTTTAAGACTTCAGAAAAAACACAGTGCTGATAAATAAGGTATTTCATGGCTTGTTTCCCTTCAGAGTATGTAATCTACATTACCCCTGACTTTTTACCTGGCTAGCTCTGGCTGTCTCCTACTGAGTTTTTTCCCCAGTTGTCTGAAGAGCAGCGCAGCACAAATTTTTTTTAAAAAAAAAACAAAACACCTATATGGAGAGCAGCTGAATTGCCTCTAAGCACATCCAATCAAGCCTAATCGCTCTTACCTAGCATGCTTTCCAGAGTAGGTTCTTCCAGTTCTCTGATCTTTTAACTTACATTTCTATGCCTGGTTTTAATGTTAACACTACTTTCGTGGTTCTCTTACACCATGAACAGGACACACAAATCCCTGCTTTGCTGTTAATTTGTGTCTCTGGCAAGACTTGTGTTCCTTCTACCTACAACCTGAGGAAGTGAAATCTTGTTAGGCAGTCTAGTCACCCTGTACCTACAAATGTCTCTGCATTCTGAGTATCTTCTTATTTTCTCCTACCTCCTAAGTACCCTACGTGCATTTACAACCCTCAGGTGAAAGATTTTGCATGTTTCATTACAATGAATCTTGTTCAGATGAATGTATCTTTTTAAGCAGTCCAGATCTCAGTGTACCACCCTGTGTTTACATCTTCAATTTGTGGTGTTCATCAACACCATACAACCAGTTGTAGAGATTCCTGTAGAGTGATGAAAGACTGGAAAGCACTGGTTTGAGGTCTCTGGGATTCTGTTAGGCTTCTGTTGGATCAAACTTCCCAGTGGATGTTCCCATTCCTTATGGGTCTTCCTTCTGGGCAAGTTCAATACATCAATTTCTGATTGTTTTAATGCTAGACTGATCTCTCTTATAATTACTGCTGGTTATATCTACATCAGGAGTAAGTACAGGTCTGTAAATCAAAACACCTGATGCTGAGGGCTGTGTTCCCACTATGTGGGTTTTGCGTGTGTAGTTTATTTAGATTAGCTCCTGACTGCTCTCATGGATTTTTCCACCTGTGAGTTGTACAGGGTGTGGAGCATTCTCCTGCAGTGCAGCCTCTGGTGGTCCACCTGGAAACTTCAAATTCAAGTCAAAGTGTGGTACATAGAGGCAATCTGCTTCAAAAGCACACTCTTAGCTCTAACTCATTTAACATCATCAAAGTGAGCATCTAAACTAGTGCTGGAGCACAGATCAACACCTGCCAGACAGACTGGGAGATTACTGCTGCCATTAATGAAGTTAATCCGCATCTGGAGAAGGCACACAGGGATGTGGAAGATTTCTATCTCTTTGTTAGTTAATGGGAGAGCTTACAAAGCCATTCTTCAAAGCAGATACAGCTACAGATATGAAAAAGGAAAACATTCCCTGTTCACGTGCCTCCAGTTTGATCTACAGAAGTCTAGTAACATGATGGGAGAATACATTTTTAGATAATGGATAATTGGGCTTACAGTGTTTATTGTACTGATCAAATTAATAGCAGCAATGACTTTTTATTGGATGTAGGGAGGGGTGAGAAAGGCAGGGAAGAGGCAAAACCTGCCAAATTATCTACTATGTACTGAGGATATACAAAGTACCCTGACACAGCTTTGGAAACAGGGACTATGTATTTTAGCTGGTGGTAGGCTGTGCAATCACTTAATGAAAATATGTAAACATCTAGAAAAGAAAATTACCCTGCCTTGGGGGAAAAGGGGGTTTATATATAACTGTTATTACTGCTGTGCAGTTTTTAAACAAAAAAACCACCACTGCCACTTCACCAGATGAAAGTATTCTTTCACTTAACTAAAGAGACTCTAATATCAGAAAGCATCCCTGAAACATGCTTAAAAGCAAATGTCAGTATAAATAGCTGGTGATGTTTTTCACGTTGCTCACAACAGGGAAAAGACTAAGAAGCAATGTGGAAATGACAAGTGGAACAGTGTTAGTAAAATTGCAAGTTTTCTTGTTTATCAGGTAGCTTTTCAGAAGTACACCCTCAAACAGTTTCTATTCCTTATGATATGCTAAAGTAGAAAAAAAAGCAAGACTGCATTTTCAAGAGGTTAGCTTCCACACTAGCTTTATGGTCATCTAACTGCTGCTTACTTCCAGAAACTGAGAAACAATACAGCCTTTTTCTGCAGCCTCCTCAGTTATGCAAAATCACAGCTCAAAACTGTAGACTGAGTCACTAACAGTGTTATAGACAAATAGAAAAATCCAGCCAAGTCCCGTTTTTCCCTTTTCCCTCCCCCTCGCTTGAATACACAAGCATTTCAAGATCAAGTGTTCGCACACATCAGTTGCTGACTTCCGTTTCTGCGGCACTTGTGCAGTTGGGAGTTGGATAAATGGTGAGGCGTTTGCACAAAAGTAGGCTAGAGCTGATGCAGCCTTCAGATCTAGATCTAGAGCTCTCTTCTAATTCTCAGAACCAGCACAAGTTGGGTTGCCACCAAACCATCCCTGGAGCTGCTCTAAGGGCTGTGCCGCAGACTAGGTAAGGTAGTACAGGCAAATAAGAGAAACTGCTGTGCAATAACAATGCTCATGCAGAGCTATGTTGTTTAATGGACAAGTTGCATTCACCTGTGCTGGCTAAACTGTTGCAGGTATAAAACAAAGGTCAAGGACCCTAACAGCCACGTTGTTAGGGAAGGCATGCTTGGGCCTGTCTTTTTGTGTGAGCTCCAACACTTAAGGTGCCTTAAGTGTAGTGAAAACAACCCCCAGCATCAGCTCTTCCTCCCGCTCGACTTTATGTTGTGGTCACAGCTGCAAAAGTAAGGATGTTATTTTGCTCCTCTGGCATTGAGTCAAAACCCAGAAGCTTGTATTAGAAAAGTGGCCTGGAAAGTACTGTATTAACAGATATGCAAAGCCTCTGACTTCTGGGGAATAACCAGCTTTGAAGTAAAATACGTGCAGCAATAATCCATGCACACTTCATTAATTTCAGAACTGCAACAGCAAAGTACTACTTAGAAAAAGCTGTAAGATAGTAATGACGGGTTTGGGTTTTATTTTTTCTTTTAATCCCAAAAGCTCCTTATCTCCATTCTCCATGTTTTTTCATTCAATTTACAGTAGCCTAAATTAAAGCACATCTAACAAAAAAAATTACAAGTTAAGTTTGACTAACCTCTTCACCCCCCTCAATGAGAAGCCTTTCTTCCTCAAGGGGGAATAAATGCAACAACTTTAAAATTGCTACATTGCTTGTTTAAGATAACTTTTCTTTGCACTTTTTATTTAATGGAATTTGGTTGATTTTGGGTATTTCAGCATCTTAAATTATTATGTTGAGATAGTAAGGGCAGCAATTCTTGTCAAGTCTTAACTAAGACAAAATGATCGCTAGGCACCAAGCT
>NW_009649316.1:2173580-2174969 GCF_000708025.1 Charadrius vociferus | reverse complement strand
CACTCAAGTTTGAAAACTCTAAACGCGGGCTGCTGCACGATAGGAAACATCAGTTTACTGCTCAAATTTGAGTCAAAGCTTAGAGTCAAAACAAAGAGTAGGTGCAATTTAACACCGCATTTAAGTGCAGCTCTAAGTTGCTGCTGGAAGGGGTGTTCATGCCCCTTTTCCCTCCCTTCTGCAGGACTGTGCAGCTGCAGCGTATGCCATATCCAGAAAGCCATGATGCACTGGAAAACCAACTTTCAAAAAGCCAGCTGATCCCTAAACCTGATACAAGAGGTACAGCGCGATGTACAGCTGGGCAGTGGAATAGGGCCATCTTGCTGTCACAGCCTGCAATTACTCCAGCCTGTGAGGCTGGCCTAAGGGGAAAGGCTCATTTTTTGTTTCAACGCTTCAGTTTATTAAAAACTGCCTCCAAAAGAAGCAATCTTATACCCCATGCTACATGCTCCCACTTAAAGAGTTCATGTAAATCAGCGGAAAGTAATTGAGTCAAAACCAAGGAGGCTGGGGGGCAGGAGGAACGAGCCTCACCAATAAAAAGGCATGGGGGAAACCTTGTCTGGTTTAGTTGCAGGAGCAATCCAAACCTGGAAACTTTCAGTTTTTAGAGAAAGAAACATAGCAATTCCTTCTCTTAACGGTGTCAGAAAGAATATTAAACACGCTCAGGACAACTTGATTGCTTCTCGAGTTGTACCAAATGACGAAGCAAACTTGGCTGTAGTTTTCGTACGATGCGGACGAGTTATTGCAAGCGGCTCGCTTTACGCCTGCCCTGTCTCTTCAAATTTCTGCTAAGCTGTGCCTCCGCCACCCGCTTTCCCACAGCGCGGAGCACCGCGGGCCTGTGCGTGCTTTACCATGCCTTGGGCTGAGGTAGGGTTCACCTCCCTGCCCTTGGCCGTGGGGTGGAAGCCACAGCCCCCCACGCCTCCTCTGCCCGCGTGGGAGCCGGCAGCGCTCCCTCGGGCAGCAACGCCTCTGGAAATGACAGTTAGGCGGGTGAAACCGGCGTTAGGGGAGCACGTCTTCACAGCGGCTTGAATATTTTCCGTCTACCAGACTTTGTACCTTGCGAGATAAATGCACCTCGCGTCCCGCTTCTAAAAGCGGCTGAGGCGTATTCGAAGCGCAACTGCCATTAACAAGGTCCTGGTAATCGCGCTGCGAGATGATGCGTGTATAATTACTGCAACTCGTTCATCCTCTTACGGGTCTAAGACTCCTGGCTCGGCAGGCCCGCGGCCACCTCGCTCCACCTCCTCACCGCGATGCCACCCGGTTAGTACCTCTCTTGTCACCCCCACCGCCTTTGTAAGCGCCTGCCGTTCCCTTCACAGAGCCGCCACAGCCGTGGCGGATCTTCCCCGGCTCCACGGC
>NW_009649316.1:2169019-2173118 GCF_000708025.1 Charadrius vociferus | reverse complement strand
GGGGGAAGCGTTGAAGAGGGCGGCTGCGGTTGCCATCCCGCTGCCGTGCCGTGGCCCAGGCCTCCCTGGAACCCAAAGCCCATCAGCCGGCTCCGAGCTGATAATCCAAAGTACACCTCAACGCGCTGTTTCGTGCTGGGATTCGCGCTCTGTGGTGGTTTGTTCCCCAGGCCATGCCGCCACGGAAGGGACACCATAAAAACCCCCCTAGGCATTACAATACAATTGAAAAAAACAATTTCTGTGAGCGGCCTTCCAGCAATCGCCAAACAAAGCTCCAGATCTAATCTGATGGTCTGACTCCATACACTGATATGCATATTTAACTTAATTACTGCTGTCTTTAGCTTATCTTTTTCATTCCAAATTTATCCCTCGTCATTGTACCACATAAGCTGTTGTCCCTGGCGGAGTTTATTTAAGCGGGCTGTTCAGAGCTGTCACTGAGCTCAGCACTTAGGCTTCTAGCATTCATAAAGTGCGGGCGAGCGCTGCTTAGTTACAGGATCCTGAGCCTTGGCTCGCAGTTTTGACTCATCCGGAATTAAACGATGACTGGACCAATAATTACAGAGCGCGCTCCGCTGCTGTTCCTTACTGCATCGCACCTGCTTTGGTATTTATTGTATGTGCTTCCTGGCTGAAGAGTTGAATCAGGCATTCTTCTCCAAGCTGTTGCCAAGCCAGTTTGTTCTCTTATCCAAGTAGTTTCCCACTTCTTATTTACAATTTGGCTTACCATTGTGATTTCATGGAATATTACCTGCTATTGAATTCTCCCAAATAAAACTGTTTCTTACTGTGGAGGGCTCCAGTGGTTGCTAGTCAACTCCTATGGTCAGAATGATGATTGCATTATTTTGCACTGCTTAGTTGTTCCTGACAAAACAATTGAGAAGTGAGAGGTTGTTAGGTTGTAGCTGAAGTTAATTGATACATCTGCTTGCTAGGACTTGTAACAGTTGTGGGACTGTGGAAGGTGAGAGCAAAGAGAAATGTAGTATGGAAAGACAATCAGCAGAACAACGATGTGCAGATATGACTGAAAAATAGACAATGAGAAATACTGGACAAAAAAGGGAGTGGGTGGCCCAGCTGAGTGCGAACTCTTCCTACGCCCCTAAGAAGCCCTGTTAAAAGTCTGGTTTGTATGCAGAGCTGCAGGGGTTTTAACCTCTCTTTCCGTCCTCCTGCCTTTCCACTAACATCCCTTCTTTGTGGGAAATGGTTGCCTTTACCTTCAGGTGTGGTCTGACTCCTACATATTACTCTCTGAAAAATCTATTTCATACCTTTCAGACCTGAAGAAAGATTTTGTGCCAAAAGCTTGTCTATGGTTCTCAGCTATGCCTGTGTTGGCCTAACTACCCTGCAGGCCTTCTCTTTGTAATTTTGCAATGATGAAAGCTTTACCATATCCATCCAACTTTGGTGAAGATTCATTGCTATTGAAAGGTACTCGTTATTTATAGATACTCTCTCTGCTATTTCCATATGGAAAGAGAAACAGACTGTGTAAGTCATCAGTACACCAGTAGAGCTACATCCACGCTGGGGGCTATTTGCTGCTGCTTCTTCCAGGGTTGGCGTTTCCCCCTGCCCACTGTCACCACCCTGGGGACCCTAGCTTCTCTTGCCATGCCAGCTTGTCATCTCACGGTCACAAACTGCTCCTCCAGAGCTCATGTCTCATTCCACTTTTGGAGGAACTGCTCCCCTCACCCCCCCAATCTTGACCAAGTCTGGAGCTCAGTTAAATCTGGGGTTTGTTGTCAGCCATCTGAATAAACAAACAAGTGAGGCTGTATACAGGAATCAAACAGCAAGTAGTTAGCTAAGTGGTTTAAGGTAACCTAACTCCACAGTGTGGTGGAAAGAGGCAGTTGTGCCCTCCTGTTTGGCTGAGTGTTGCCATTCCCACCTGGTTTGGGGAGCTGATCCATCTGGAAAGTTGGGGGTTTTTTTTATTTTATTTTTTTTTACAAGGTTAATTATGAGATCGGACAGGTTCCTGCATCCTGTAGAACATGTGGCTGAACAAATGCGAGCGCTGTTACTGAATCCAAAGGCTCTGAGGTACATCTGCCTCTAATCACTCCCATATGCATTCTTTCATATGTTCTGGTATTCGTTATGGTTTCCTATCATGTGCTAATTGATTCATTACTTTATGCTAAGCATACAGTCACATGCTAGTCATTAGCAGTCCCATATGTTGAACTCATGATGTATATCTTTAAATGCTGTATCTCCTAGTCTGCCAATCCTCTTTTATGCAATACCACACATATGTTGCAGACCTTCATTTATGCTTTGATGGATTTTCAACTTCCTGCTCGTTAGTCTTGTATGTAATTCTTCAGTTATGCTCTGGAGCTCCTCCTTATTGCAGTTGTGTAACGACTCTAATTAGGACTGATGATCCCTAGATCTGTGCTTTAGCCTGGGTACTACAATGTGTTTGACAGGGGAAGGAAAGAGTTTTGAAACATCCTGTGACATATTTGAAACATCTAGCATAGTAACATCAGTATAAACCCATGTTCAGATGAAGTTATGTTATACCACGGAAGTTTTGCACGAGTTAAAACTCCGTAACTGCCTCAGAAAATGGGACTCTGGAAAAGCACATGTAGCTGGTAGGAGGCCAAGTGAGTTCCTTAAGTCTTGCTGGTGAGGAAGTTAACTCATCAGAAGAAATGAGTGGGAAAAAATGGAAAGAAGGGTGTATCACTCTTACAATCCCAACCTGCAGAGTTTCAGAATAAACAAGGAATCTAGAGCTGCATTGAGTTTTAAAGTTTTATAGGAAGAAGACAGACTACTTACGGTATTATTACTCTCACGTAGCATGCCACAAGGTTTGCCAGAAACAGGTTGACTTGAACACACTTGGGTGCAAAAAAAAAAGATACTGATTTCTCCAGAGTTCTATCTGCTTTACGTTTGAGGTGAATGAGTACAGAATTTAATTATTTGTACCTGTAGTCCCAATGTGATGCTGTTTTAGGTCATATCATAGTCTATAAATGCCCAGCATCAGCATGGTATAGAATGATCTGTGGAGTTCAGACCATCCTTATTTCATAGTCTGTTTATTGCTGGAACTACTGGCCTGGGGGAAAATAGCTGCACCCCCCAGGCTCTTATCGTCCAAGCCCTGAATGAAGCAGCTGAAAGTCCTGTTGCACGCAGATAAGAAACTGTCAAGTAAAGAGGCTGGGAGTGAGATATGGGTAAAAAGTGGCTCTCCAAGCAAAAACTAGTGCTTAAGCTCAGGACGTGATGGGCCAGCATGCAATCCCTGTAGGAAGGGGGAAAAACAGTCTTGAGTAAGAGCTTGTGTAACACCTGGCCTGGGCTTTCCTAGTGGCTGCTGCCTGTATACTGCCTGCTTGGGGGAAGCCGGGCACAGAATGATTTCTTTTCCGCTTGGCACTGCTGAAACTCCCCATTTCCTGAGCAGGGACTCAGCCTGCAGCGTACACCCTGTGGATGCAGCTGGGTGGACGCGATCACTGCTGATGTACCAGTGTCTGCAAGCCATTGGCATGACTGGGCTCTGGGGAGCACCTGGCTGGGGTGACCGCTGTGTGGGCTTAACCAGGGGTCTTCCACAGGTCCCCCGGGAGGGGCCAGCCCCTTGCTAGCCATGTGCTTGGTGTTTTCTGGGCGAAAGCTCCCAGCCTCAGTACCCGTACCAGCTTTCCTGCTGCTGCAGCTGCTTCTGGCTATAGCCCGCCCCTATAGTGTCCTTATTGGATTCCTGGCCAAGGGGGTGTTGCTGCAATGATAGCAGCGGGGCGAGCGGTGCATTGATATGCTGGAGCTGCAGCGTGTTGTATAAGAAGGAGCTGCAGGGCTGCAGGGCGCGGAGGAGAGTTAAACAGGATCACGTTTCTCCTCTGTGAGCTGAAGAGGTTAGTGACTATTACTTAATCCCTGCTAACTGTAATTAGGATTTGGAAGCACCGCTTTCGTCTTCTGACACCCCTCTCCACCCTTCCCAAGATTGCTTGCCATCAGCGTCTCCCCCTCGGTTGTGAAGGAGCGGGAGGGGGGGGGGGGTCCTGCAAGCCACGTTGCCCTAGCTGGCCCG
>NW_009649316.1:2163205-2168625 GCF_000708025.1 Charadrius vociferus | reverse complement strand
GGAGGGGGGGGGGATCCTGCAAGTCACGTTGTCCTAGCTGCTCCAGAGACGCCCACCACGCTAGAAGGGACAGGCCAGCACTCGGGGAAGGGGGGAACGGTGAGAAAGAAAAAAAAGAAAAGCCCTTTGTTTGGAAGGATGTCCAAGGTGCAGTGAGGCAGAGTATTAGCTTGTTAAGTGATGTGGAAGTAGCCAAGTAGCATCATTGGGTGGCCGGAGCGCTGCATGGTGAGAGTGTGAAAGGTCATTTAAAACCTTTCCTACAAAGCATCTTCTGGGCTTGTTTTTAGAAGTGCTGAGCTTCCTCCAAAGCTTCGTAAAATGCATGTTTACTGCAGGTGTTTGACACCCCCTTCTGAAACAGCAGATCATTAACTTTGCTGTACCTCAGTTAACCCATGGAGAAAGTGGAGATGAGAATATTTTCCTTTTGTAAAGGAATGTGGTGGGGCCATTTTCCAGACAGCCTTTGGTGGGAGAAAGGTGATTCTCGGATGCAGTACAGAATCCATGTATAAAACACATTGACACTTTATTAATAATTACTTTATGCTCTAGTCACAGCTACTACTAATTTCTAACTATATTAAAAAAACCCCCAAAACAAATAACCATGCATCAAGGCTCAGTCTGCACGCAGAGAAAAGACAGGCTCAGCCTTTATATAACTCTTCTGGCATCATGCTGAACTTTTGTGTTGGAGCTTGTTCAAAAAAACCAAGCTAGTGTTAATTAGGGCAACAGTTTATTGAACTGATTTTGTGTGAAATCATTTTTATCAAACTCCTTGCATTGGTTTGCCAAATTAATTTTCCTGGAATGAGGATAGTTGTTCGGCTGTTGGTTCTCTGATTACAGATGCAAACACAGAATGACAGTGTGCCAAAAATCAATAACATAGTGTTTGAGCATCTTCCTGTCATTCCTGTCAATAAATGGGAAAATAAAGACAAATCTGTTTCAATAATATAAATACAACTTGAAGTTTAATCTTCACAAAATAAAGAGCAATAGGTAAATACTTAAAATTCTTTTCAGCGCATACAAGAAAGTCCTAGTTAAAGTCTTACTAAAAAGTATTGTCCCAAGCAGTGCACGCAACTTAGATATTCAATAATTGATAGTAAAATATTAATGATTGCCAGGATTCTTACTATTGGATCAGGGAACTTCCCTTATACTGGAAGGCTGATGATTCTGGACTTGTTCTCCTGAGTTTACATGCACATGGTCAACAAACTTTTTTTCTAATACCAACCTCAGAGTTTCTTTAGACAGTGAATTGAGTTACTGTTTGTGAGCAACCGGAGTTTAAGTCAGTGAAGTATGGTTTGTGTTATCCTTAAAGGAACGACAAGGCTTATTTTGTATAGCTAATAAGGAGACTCGGTCTTTGTAGTTTTCACCTTCTTATCTTTAGTGTCCTCATTATTTTCCAAATTGTAGTTTTAACTGGATGATTTCATCATCCACTCCTCACCCCCCAAAAAATAACCCAGCAACACCAAAAGACCAGCACATTCAGTTCTGAGAGACTTCATTTTAAATGCCAAAGGGCCAAACTTTTTTTTTTTTTAATTAAGAATGTCTGCTGTATCCACAGACTTTACAAACTAAGCTCAGCAGATGAGAACAGGATGAGAAAAGGGCCACTTTGATCTCTGCACTAAAAATCAACCATCATTGTCAAAGCAAGTGAAGATGAATGGATAAATTAACTGACCGGTTTTCGAATTAAAACTAGAATCACTTCTCATCTTGCACTTGAGCATCAGGACATCAGTAAGATGCAAAAGTGGACTGCACATTGGCATTTTTGCTATTTAATGATGACTGTGAAGTCACCTCAGTTTCCTATGGCTTGTAGAGAGGATAACGCACTGTATGTTGTGCAGATTTGTTGTAGGAGGCTTCCGTGCCTGTTTTCCATTACCACTGGTGTGGTCCACTGGAGCTCTGTCTGTGCTGCCATCCTTGGCTAGATAACCATGAGTCAGGCAACAAGATAAAAACAAACCAAAACTGGTAAGAAGTGAAACTAACAGAAAGAGCTTGGATAGGTGTGATAAAGCAGTGTTTGCAGTGGGAGAATTAATCCCCAGGAAAGGAGTTCCTGTGTTTGACACAGCAGTACAACATCGTCAACGTGTGCAGGACTGGGAATAACTCGTTCACCTCTAATTTTCAGGCAACTGTAGATCTTTTTGAAGCTTGCAGGTAGTCCACAGTGTAGTAATAGAACTTAGATTATGCTTCTACTTCACTTTATTAAGCAAGGCATAAAAAAGGTTACATCATTGAGAGGGGAGGGAACGGGGTTTAGGGAAGAAAAACAGTCTGAAAGCCAACGCACTTGGCAGCTCTTGGCAGCTTAATCCTGTAGGGGAAAAAAAAAACAAACCAAACCATGAATGTATACATACGCTGTTGTAACTTGGTAGAACAAAGTTTATCAAGCCCTTGTCCCTCTCCCCCAGAGTAAGCCTTGAACTGTGGAAAGTTTTCTTACACGTGTAAGGCCACGCAGTTGGGCTTACATCTTGAAACTTTATAAAATAAGTGCAACTGTAGTGAAAATATAAATCTACATTTGACCTGTTCCTTCTCTACTAAACAAAAAGAGCTTTGGCTTTTTGTTTAACTGAACTTAAGTGTTCCCTAGACTAATGTTTGCAACCCAGACAGAGCTCTACTGTGCTATTTCGAAGGCATTGCAGAAAACACACCTGACTGGGAAAGATAATGAAATGCATTTGCTAATCCTGTTATTCCAGGTGAGTGCTATCTGCCACTTAAACAATGTGAGTTCAACAGTTAGCATAAAAGAAGTTTCTTCCCACCCGACCTTCTCCCCCTCTTTCTTCTCAGTATAGCATTATAAACCAGTTAGAAAGACCCTGTTCAGGGCAACTGGTGTTCCTGTTATCATTTAGGATAGTTACGATAATATAAATTAAAGGCTGCACTACACTGGCTAATAAAGCATGCTGTTCTCATGGCTCAAGTAATGTTACTGTGTTTATTAGCTTTCCCTCTTAGTGAAATGTGTAGGCAGAAAGGGATCTTTTTTTGTCTTGTGGTTACCTTTGTTCTTTGAATGAGAGGAGAGGAAAGCTGCCAGACAGAATATAGAATTATTAAATAATCCCATAATCCCAAAATAAGAGAAAGAAGTGGTACAGGTTGTGAGGGGAAAGGTTGAGACCACAGTCATTCTAGCTGAAACCCCATGGATGTTTCTCAGCTATGCTAAAAGCGACAAAGCTTTGTGAACCTTTCTGTTGCTAGGGAGAACAGCCCTGAGGATTTACTGTCTTCTGCAGGTTCTGACACAGATTAGCAAGAGAGGACTGGTTAGTCTGTTATTTGGTGGTGAATTTAGAGACCGCCGTGGCTTGCTCGTACTTGTCTTGGGAGTAATTAGCTAATTTTTCTCAGGCGTAGCACAATTGTGTGCAGCTGGAAGTGAGATCAGAATGTTTGTATAGAATTCTCTAGGTTTAGTCTTGGTGACAGATACAAATATATAATATATCTTTTTGTCCTCATTAAATCAGATTCATAAAATTTGGATGGAGAAGGCAAATTAACTCCTGACTTCTGTGCTCTTCTAAAGCTATGATTCCCAAGTGGCAAAAATCTGTGTAGAACTCACAGGAAAGGATAAAGATGGACTCTGTACTGGTTACAATTCACTGTTAAGTGATGAGGCTGGGATAGTACATTTCTGGCATTGGACGTGACCATGGGCTTCGTCTGCTTTCATTCTTGGTGTCCAGTGTAAGGCAAAGTAGACCTGGTCTTTTCATATGCGTGGAGTGCTTGAATTTGCAGTCTGAGCAACCTGGAGTGCAATATTTGTTAGAAACAGTCCTGAGGTGTCTTAGGTTCGTCATCCAGAAGTCAGCAGAACCAGTACCAGCGGCTGCTGGACATGTTTGCTCTAGGAAACATGTTTTTCATTCGGACTTTGTAACGTTCTCAAATGGCAACAGCTGAGCAAAACTTTGATTATTGAAATCTATTTTACGTTTACTTACTTGCATAGTAAAGTGGAATAGCAATCCTTGCACTTAGACCAGTATTTACAAAGGTAAGACATACTGTCTGTTCTCGTATGCCTGACATTTGTAATGAGGCCTTAAGACGAAGGGCTGTTGAATAAATATTTTCAAAATAAGCAGGTCATTCGCCTGACTCTGCTTACAGCTTAAAAATAACAGTATTCTGACAGGTGTTTCCAACCCAGGCCTTCCTGGATAGGTCCTGGTGATAACCTGCCCGATCGAGTAATATTTGCAATGTAGACACAATGAAAACACAGCAAAAGAACCATTAAATATCCATATTATATGATAATATAAACAGGGCTTAAAGTGGCCTGATGGCAGCTGGTCCTCTCATTTAGGGAATAGAAGAGCTTCACATCCTTTTTCCTCTTGCCCTCTGACCAGGGAACGTGGCAATGTAATTCTCTGGCTGCTCTGAGCCCAGTTTTTCTGTTAAGACTCCACCAGAAAGGATGCTGCTTTCTCAAGAGGGGCAGGAATGGAGAACACAGTCTTTATTCCCTGCTGTCTCTGAAGAAGGCCTAATTTTGCAACAGGAAAATGAATGATGGACTTTTTTTGTTTGTTTGTTTTTTTTCCCCTCCTTCAAATTCATGGTCAGCAGTTTTCTTCATGTACTCAGGTTGAGAGAGCACCTTTCAGAAAAACTGCTGGTCCGCTGCAGCTTGCCACCATCTCCATCAACTGGCCACTACCTTCCAAGCATCAAATGTCCTGTAATATCAAAAATACAATGTTCCTCTTTTTAAAACATGGGAGGGGAAAGTCGTCTTATCCTAGATGCTGCTAAGTTACCAGCTCCTAAGGAAGCATGTAGGTGCTGATAATCCTGGAGATCAATTTTCTTTTGGTTAAATGACTACTAAGTGAGGCTTCAGCTCTTCATCTTTCACCTTTGGGATCTCAAACTGCCGTGCTGACAGAGACGCCCTTTTTCATCAAGAGAATCATCACGAGCAGGGAGAACTGATGCAGTTGCCAAGTCACTCTCCATCATATTTGAAAAGTCATGGCAATTATGCAAAGTCCCCAGTGACTGGAAAAAGGGAAACATCACACCCATGGCAGAGGGGTTGGACTAGATGATCTTTGAAGGTCCCTTCCAACCCAAACCATTCTGTCATTCTAGCAAAAGGAAGTTCAAAGTACATTCCTTTACAGTGTGCTCATTATTATTATTTTTAATTTCCAGCTCTGACATCACTTTATTTTTACTTATATCCCTATCTGGAATAAACTTTCCTATTCCAGATGGCAGAACCGTGTGGTCAGGAGAAAAAAACATTCAGCCTGAAAGCAGGTGTAATTAAATGGCTTGTGCCCTGTAAGTCTGACTTACAAGCCATTATT
>NW_009649316.1:2120897-2163179 GCF_000708025.1 Charadrius vociferus | reverse complement strand
GTCCTTTAATCAGTCCTCAATTCATAACCAAAGCAAATGGACCCAAGTGGAGGACAGATCATTGCAGACAGGTGTCAGTTATGTATTCTGAGCTGCTGAGGCTCCAATGCTGCCTTTATCTACACAAGTCTGACCATGGAAGGAAGAACAGAGATTTATTGTCCGATGGCTAAGGCAGGCATCTATAAAACAGTGACAACTTACAAATATCCATGTGTAGTGTTTTTCTTTATGATGCTAATGTACGATGCCTTGTGTTTTCCGTTTCTAATGATAAAAAAAAGAGATCATTTGTCTGAAACCCAGTTTGTGGAGAGGCCACAGTCATGCCTGAGATGTGAGTGACTGAAATAATAGAGATTAGTCTTATACAGTGAGTTTCTTTCCCAGAACTTCAAAATGCTTTATTGAGTTATTCTAGGAGAAGGTAAGGAGAACAAAAGGGGTTTAGACTGAGATTTTAAAAAGCTGCAAGGCTCGATAAGGTAATGAGCAGGGTTGCTGTTACATTTTAAAATATCTTCAATGTTACCATTGGTAACATAGGGTTGTGGTAGTTCAGTAAAGCCACTCTCTTCTTTTCAGAACTGAGTGACCTCTTTGGTCACTTAAAGAATTGGTGCAGTTAAAGGCATGAACTTGAGGAATGGACAGTGCTCTTATCTTATAAAAGTAAGTGTTAAATCACTTTGCCAAAATTCTGCAGCAAAAATCCAGGGGACTGAGTATTGTCTGCTCCTGAACCTTTGCAGTAGCTGTTCTAGTTGGTGCGAAGTTAGGCGGGTGTGCGATCCTGCCTTTGACAGGATATTATCCATTTGTTCAGTCACAGTTGTAAGTAAAGTACCGGTCCGCATAAGTAGGTTCGTTTGGCAGAGGAAATTAAGAGTGGTACTTGGTTGGTTTGTCCCAATTACATGGCCATGCTGGTTCTGAATAGGTTATGTATTTAAAATACTCCTCTGAGCACGCATTCAGCTTCACTAAAACCTTCAAGCTCCACATTTTTGAAGGCAGATTATGAGGAGTAAAAGCTTTTTTTAAAGCCTATTCACCAATTATAGTTATTTTGACCGAGATTTTGGTGGGGGTCATGAATTTTTTAGGTGCTGCCAGCAGCTTCACCAGTCCCAAACCAAAGAGATTTAACAAAGTATGTAGAACCTCCAGTGCCCCTAATGCACTGGCACAATCCATCCTGTATCCTTCTCGAGCTAATGTTACTGCATGGACCCAACCATCAAGTCAGGTTATATTTTTTAATGAGTTTTGTATACATTACACATCCATGTCAAAGACTGAAATACCTGATCTGGGAGTTGCAATATGTATTCATTTCTCTTTAGACATGTTTTTAATATTAGTAGTTATTGGAGTGGCTTGAGACAAGTAGGATCATCTGCTTTGCTTGCAACTGGACCCAACTCAATGGCCGTTTTTAGGTCCTTTTAGAGACTTTTGGGAACACTAAATCTGGTAATGGCAAATCTGTAAAGAGGCAGACAGTTGTAAATAGGAACCGCTTTGTAGGTCATTCTTTTGCTTGTTTGTCAATCCTGAGCGTGAGCCTGAGTGTGTCAGGCTGTAGGTTGGCACACTGGAAGGTTCACGTTTAGGCATGCTCAGAGCTGTCTGACTGTACAGGCAAATCAGACCTAGGAGGTAATTTAGCCATCTTCTTGGCATATCTCTCTGCTTGTAGAAATCATAGGGTTCAATGGGGATAGATCTAGGAATTGGAAGGGGAGACGCGTAGTTTGCTTTTGCAATGTCTCTGGTTATACACAAAGAAAGCATTTTTCTTCCTAAAACTTTGCATGGGACCTAATGTGCAGTTGAGGTACTGTGGGAAACTTTTTGGAAAACAACGGACACGTACTGAAGGTCAACATGAAGGAGGAAATCATGCGCTGACACTGAAACTACTGCTACTCCCCAACAGATGCGGAATGTGTATTAATTAAAAGACTGACTTGGCAGAAATAGTAACAAAGTGTAGATAATAAGTTACAGCTGCATTTAACCAATAATAGTTTGTGTGTATAAGTCTAGAAACCAATGAGCACAAGCCGCAGAGCTAGCCCACATTGTAGTAAAAAGTATATAATGGTTTAAGTATCTTAATAAAGTGGCTTCAGCATTGATCATATTGGTCTGCGTCTGGGTCCGTCCGCAAGGTACTGTGGGAAATAAGCTTTTTACAGCATCCCTGTAACCTTTAATTTATTTTTTTTAATTAATTTTCTTATTGGTATGATTTAAATAAGGTACCAAACGCCCCCTCTAGTGGCTGATTTTTTTGGTAAAGGTATTTTCAGTTTCTTGGGACAATTTTAGCAGATTAGTAGTATGTCAGGACTACTTGACTGCTAAATCACATTGAATTGCAGACTAACTCTTCATGAGACAGCAGGCCAGTGGCTGGCCTGTATGATTCTTGAGTGTTGTGTTGCCCAATAAAATGAAAAATACTGAACTCTAAAGTTAGGAGGGGTGTGAGTAACCTCAAATGTTACTCTTCATTCAAGAGCTGCGTTTTTTACCTTCTATCAAGCAATTGCTGCCATGGGTAGATTTCCAAAATTTAATGGGTGTGGAGAGCATCCGTTGCATTTTTCAGGCCCTGGTGTGGAGTGGTAGACTGATAAAATGACAGAGGTTTTAGCTATTGCATGCATCTTTTTTTCAGATTACAACGTTATGCAAAATGTTATCATCTACTTTCCAAGTTATCTCAATCTAGTCATTAAAAAAACTTTCTATTACTCTAAATTTATTTTAGAAGGGTGGACACATTTTTGCTGGGGTAGGGGAAGAGAAAGTCATCTAAAAAAAATACGCTTGTCTGAATAGCTACAATTTCTGTGTATATTGTTTGCTCTGAAAAGATTATGTGGCAGACCTCTGGTGTTATGAGTTGCTGTCATGCTAACGATGGAGGCAGAGGGTTTCATCAGCTGTGGTAAGCAGTATCTTTATGGTGGCCGCAGTGTGTAGCGGGAGTGCTTTCTCTGTTTGGGGAATTCTAAAAATAGGTCAGCCTCGTACAGATCTGGGATGCAGTGACCTTTAGTGGACCGGAAGATAGGTATCATCTATTTGGTTGAGTCCATAAAGATATTAAAAGACCATACTTGTGGCTGGATATGTGTTTTGTTCTTGTGCCTACTAATATTACAGTAAACAGCAAAAGCTCTTATTTCTTAATGTACTTGTAGGAGCATTCTCAATGATATAAATGGAATTACTCGTGATTAAAGTGAAGCATGCATATAATTCCTCCTAGGGTTTGGGTTTCAGATGAATTTAACAGCAAGAGAAAGGAAAGAAAAAACATATTTTTGTGTCATGCATTATATGGCATTGCTTTATATAGGTATTTCAATACAAACCTTAGTTATAGCCACCTTTTCTAGATGTCTGATCTGTGGGGGATATCTTACAGCAAAGAAGAGACGTTGTAGTAATACCTACTTCTAATACTGCACTTGTCAGTAGGTCTGAGTGCTTTACAGAAAAGAGTGATTTCCTCTGCTTTGGAATTGGGAGGACTGACAGGGAAAGGGGATGTGATTTGACTGCTGTAGGTCACCCAGTAAACTTCTGGGAGAAAGTAAAAATACAGCGTGGAAACTCAGCTTCCCTGCATCTGCCCTGCCCAGCTCTGCATTTGTTAGGCCCTCTGAAGAACAAAATGCTTATAGAAAGGACTGCAGTAACTGGCAGGGGCAGATGTAGTAACTGAGAAAATATGTCAGAACATTTTTCTGTAATTGTCCATCATCGCTTCCATTTGTATTACAGCAAAGGCCTGGAAGCCACTCCTGGCATTGGAGTTTGCCTGCAAAGCATTCGTGAATCTATCGAGTGAGGTGGAGAAACCTTCTTTTGGTAGGTGACACAGCAAAACCAAAATGAGTGGCATAGGGAGGGAAGGGAATGTGCTGAGGTTATTTGGCATGTCTCAGCTCCCTGCCCTGGCAGCTGCACCTCTTGTGATTAGCTCTGAGTAAAGTTTCCCCCAAAATGCAGGTATGGATGGATGTTTTAATGGAACATGAAAAGCTCTCAATTTTAAAAAGTGTAAGAGTCAGCACAAAACAGCAATGTCTTTGTATGAAAGGGAGTTTAATCAGAGTCTCAGTAGTTAGCATTCAGCCCCTTAGCCATGCGGAGACTTTACTCTGGTGGCTTTATTGTTTTGCAGGGAAGCAAGGGGGCACGGTTTGTGGTCCACAGGAACCTGGCAGAGTTCAACTCTGTGATAACTTTAATGTTTACATGGGTGTTAAGTCAAAAAAGTGGTGATGTGTTTCATGCCCCTTTTTTGTTTTTTCTTTGAGCTAGTACCATTTTTAGCTTTACTTGGTGTTATAAATGGCGGTGACAAATTTTATCCACGCCTATCAGGATTATCCAAATAGAATTTATTAAGCAAGCAGTAAACAGGCAAAACAGCGCTGGGCGGCCGGGGAGTCACAGCTCCACCAAGGGCTTGGAAATTCATCTTCTTTAGAGCCCCCTTCTTATAGTCTTTTTGCTCCGGGTTGAGTTCCGGATTGACGTGGCTTTCTCCAGTTTCTTCTTGGTTTCTGTCCCCTGTTACTAGGGGCCACTTCGGTGTTCTTCCTCCTTGTTACAGTTCGAGACTCTCTCCCCCTAGAGCCTGCGCACTATTTACACCCCATCTAGCACATTGAGTTAACTTGGCCGGATTTTGTGGTTACAAAAGGTTCAGTTAAAACCAGTTTCAAGAATTGCATAGCATACAAGGTCTATCTATCCAAACAATACAAATACCATAGAAACATAACATTGCGGTTAAGCTTTTCTTGTTATACAGAACGTTCCTGTATCAGCCATAGCAAGACTTAAGCTATTTTCTCTTCAATTTGTTTGGTTAACATTTTACCTCTACTTACATTGTAATTTAACATTTGTTCAAGATGGCAATATAGTTAAACTCTTCTTTAGAACCCCCCTTTTGTTTGGTACGTCAACCGAATTGAGTAACTGGCTGGATCAGCAAATTACTTCCAATTACTTATTACACTTGGGGTTATTTTCTCCAGCCTATGTTCAGGTACAGAATGGTACTGTAGCAATAATATTGTTTGATCCCATGGAAAATTAGGATCTGTGAATTGCTGATAGCTTCATACTACTGCTCATTCTCCTGAGTGCTCATGTAAAATTGGACTTCACTCCAAAGTAACTGACAGTTGTTTGTTAAAACATTCTTCTCTTCTTCTACCACGATGGAAAAATTCACTTTCAAAAATTGCTATAGCACATTAAAGCCTGGAAGAAATTTTTAGGACTGTTTGTGGTTCTCTCTGCTTTAGTCATATACTAATTAGCCACATACAAGCAGCCCTTTGGTTAAAGAATGGCTGTGATGAGGCTGCAGTTAAGTGGAATTGTTTATTTACTCACCAGAAGTTTCACAAGGCTCTCTGTAATTCACTCCAGAGTAGTTCCTGGAAACTTAACATTAGAAGTATGATTCTATAAGTAGGGTGGTTGTTGTGAAGGATGCACTCATCCCCGTAACCAAACTAGCAGTAGTTTTGTACAGGCTCCAAAGGAGGTAAAGGCGTGAGCTGTAGCTGGACCAAGAACTCCTCTAGTTTCAACCTGTTCTCCAAAAACCCACACGGGAACAGAGTGACACAGTAAACATCAATACATACGAGTTTGGAACACCGATCATACGATTAACGCATAAATAACAGGTGGCTTTTCTAAAACTCATTTATCAAGGAACAAAGAAAGTTTTGAGTAGGAGTCTCATGCCTCCCTTTCCATCACATGTGATTTGACTACAAGACGACCACTTGATATCATAAATACGACAACCTAAGTGAGCTGCCTTTGAGCTCTCCCCGCTAGGCCGCGTGGCTGCATTGTGGTGATCTCCCCTTGCGCTGGGATGCTTCTCAAGGTTGTTCCTCAAGGCAGAGAGACCTTTTACCAACGGCAGATTGTTGGATGAGCCCGATTTGAGCTCCCCCTTAATTGCAGCTAGACTGCCACCAGGTGACTCTACCCTGTAGCAGAGACACCTCTCAAGGTTTGAGTTTCCTCACCTGAGACTCAGAGATCCTTCCTTGCCTGAGGTGGAGAGTTGCCTTACTCCTCAGTGTTGAGAAATCCCTTATTTCCCAACGTTGAGGAATTCCTTGCCGCCACAGGTCCTCAGTAAGCGACTAATGGTTTGTTAAACTTTGTAAGCTTTACTAACTCAACTTTCCTTTGAATGTTTCTTCCATGCAGTAATTCATAAAGTGAACCTTGCCATCAAATTTATTGAACCTTAGTGAACCACTGTCAAACTTTGTTAAATTCCATCGAATTTATTGAACTTTGTCAAATTATTATTTTACCTCAATAAAACATTGCTGCTGTTGTCTTTTCAGTGAGGTGCATTCCACTCATCCACGACATACTGGCCTAGTTGGGAGGATCCTAAATCAGGATTCATGACAGTTGGGTTTTCTTAAGGGGATATTTTTATAAAATAAAAAGGGGAGACCTTCATGACTTTCTCTTACTTTTTTTCAGGTGCTCAAAAACAGGCTTAGTTCTTTCTTGGATAGTTTCAGCATTAGTAGTGTAGTATCCAAATTACATCCACATGTAATTTGGCTTTCAACTGTCACCTACAGAAATCAGTTGTCTCATGCAAAGCTTTTATAATAGGCAGGGTCCACTGTTTAAACTAGCTGCACAAATAATTTTCCTCAAAAATTGAAACAATACAGGTTATCTCAGGGTAGAGATGAGCCAGACCAAGGGCTTAGCTTCTCTGCACGTCTGTGGGACTCCATCTCAGAAGGGTTATTTGCCTTGGTTTTTCCTCTTCGGACTAGCAACCAAATCTGAACCACAAAGGGTGATACAGAGATGGGCAATGGGGCAAAATTATCTTTCCTACCCGTGCATGTGCCTCTCGGCACTTCTGATTCAGTCCTCCACAGGGTGGAATATGTCATGTATTAAAAGCAGATTTTCAGATTCTTCCAGTACGACCCGTGGTTTTATATTTGTTTTGTGAGATGTTTTTGCTGCACGTATGGAGTTGCAGGCTGTGGAGAGCAGCCTTACTGTGATGGGTGTCAGGACTGCTGCGGACTCTGGAGTTAGTAAAGTCACAGAAGTATGTTTTAATAGAAGTTTTCCTTTCTGCTTAGGTATTAATGCTGGAGACAGTATGTCTGTTACATGTGCAGTCATTTATTATTAACCATTACTGTATATAGTAAAGGTGCTTTTTTGGCAGCTATAACACGGCATCTGGCCATATCTCAACGTAACTATATCACCTTCAGCTTTGGAAGCCAGCTGGAAAACCAGAATTTAATCAGAAAGCCTAGGCAAATAAGCCTGCATATACATGTAAACCGGTGCAGGTGCATTATTCAAATGGCATTTAAAAGTTAGGAAGAAAAGCCCACTCTGGCTGTTTCCAAGGTACAGCGGTGCCAGTCAGGATGAGAGACTTTTCTGCTAGCAAAACTCTATGACAGTTGGTGCCTTGAAGGTATAACTCACCTACCAGAGCCTGCATGCCTGGCAGGAGACTGTGACCTGGGTTGTGATAGCCAGAGAGATGGGTGGGAGAGATGGAGAAACACTGGGGAGGGTTGATACTTAAGACTGTAACAAACAGTTCTCAGGGAAAATGTATGTGGTTGCTCTACAACTTCTAGGTGCTGTCGTTTTCCTCTGAAATGTGGAGACTGTAAATGGTCTTGGCACGTTTCAAGAAAATTTCTGTCACTGTCATTTTATGTTTAGTTGATGTTTTTAAAGAGAAGTAACAAAGGGACAGAGTGTTGGGAATTGCCTTCTTGACTGTCTCTGCCTTGCAGAAGGGCTTTACTTTTATCTCTAGGTTGCAGCAAAGGCAGAGCAAAAACACAAACTCCCACTCCAGCATGTTAGCATTCCAACAATTATTTTCTTTGTCTTCATTTCTGTTTTTCCTTTTTCTTCAAGTTCCGCCTTCAGTTAAGATTAGTGAGGCCTGTGTTGGCTCTACTTCCTGAAGGTACTTCAGCACATACAGAGGTTAAAGTGCCTAAATGGTTTCCTGCAGGACAAAGGATATTTATGCCTTTGAATAGGCTGTTAGATTGGAGCATGGTGCAGTTCTTCCCTTTTAAAAAACAACACTAACAAAAGCCACACTGTTCAGCTTCTGCTTTCTCTCTCCAGGCTGATGCGTCTTGCTCCAAGCAGACAATATGACAGTAAGATGTGGTGGCACAGGCCGTAACATCTACCAGCACCCTTAGTACAGCATCTGCCAGGGCTCTGGGTATTTGAAATCAGAGATGTAGGAATGGAAGGGACCTCAGGGTTTCAACTTGTTGATTTTTACAGTGACTGCTGCTGTCTGTCCAGTCTTCCCCTAAAACTTCTCTTGAGGAAGATGCTGCAACCCCCATCTCAGGGCTTTGTTGCTGTAGCAGAGAAGATGTTCTGTATGATGTCTGATCCACGAGTCTGCCGCACAGGGAGCTCTGCAGCACTTCATTGGTCCAGTCTGGCTTAAGTTAGGGGAAAATACCGGGTTGAATCTGACAGCCTAAATGGGGCGACGCTACTGCAGCTCCATGCTCCCGGGTCCAAGCAGTAGTGAGACTGAAAACATATTCCCAGTCAGCACATGTGCACAGAGCATATGTATACACCACGTATATACACATGTACATGGCTGACCCCACAGATCACAGACAGAGCGCTTGCACAAACGCAGACAACACAGGCAGCCATATCCTGCTCCCCTCACTGGCTGAGCAGGATAGAGGTGCACTAGTGAGAATATGTATGTATATGTACATATATGTACAAGGTGGATCCCTCCAGCAGCTGGGCTCAGACACTTCGTCTGCCCAGTAGCTGTCCCTGAATCCCAGTGTCCCCAGTTGGTGGCCCCTGGCCATATGAGCCCCCCTTTACTCTTAGGAGCAGTGGGAGGTGGCAGCCAGGTCAGTGGGGATTGTGTTGTGTATCTGGAAGTGGCAGGAAGGAAATAACAACATATGTCATCGCTCAGGCTTGGTAGACTTAGAGATTTAATGTAAGCAAAGCTCTGACAGGTATATTAGGGGATGCTGGAGAGAGCGAAAATTGCTGAAGAATTCCTGAGGGAATGAACTGGTTCAACTGTTGAGTATGCAAAAGTGAGCTAACCTTGACAGCAGCATTTTCAGATTATGTACTCATCTGTGAGGTTTCTGCTACTCTTAAGATATGAGTGGCAGCAAAATGGTAGTCACTTGAAGTAGCACACTTAAAAAGACAAGGCTGGGAGTGCTTCAGGAAAGCCTCTCACATCAGTGTTATGCTATTGCAGGTGACATTAATTGCAAAATATGTTGACTTCTGATGCGAGTCACTGATTCATACCTGTGGGAACAAGACTTTGAAAACTGTGGGGAGAATGCATGAGGCTTGCTGAAATTCTCTAGATATTATCAGAGAAGGTACTGGTTCTCATCCTGTAATGTCTAGATATGCCATGACAAATTTTCTTGAAGGGGAGATAATTTTATCTTGCCTCTGCACTGGCGTTGCATGGCCTTAGTGATGTTGCACAAAACAAAGGTAAGCCCTGCTTCCCTAAAGGTTACCTCTGTGAGCATTATGGGTTTTGAGATGTAGGGGCTGAAGTCCCACTGTGATTGTACCAAGGAGAAACGTGTTCGCTATGTGACAGGCCATTGCCTGTTTTGCTGCTGAATATTTTTTTACTGTTACATTTTGGAAGAATACTTGGGATGACAGGACAGTGATGTATCTGTGTAGGATAAATGATCCTCCTCAGCTAAATGCCTTTCTTGGGTCTGCCTCTGTCATGCAGGGCTCATCCTTGCTCAGTAAGAGGAGCCACTTGTGCTGGCTGTCAGTGGGAAAGAGCTCCTGCACCAGTCAGCAGCCACCATGCCACCCATCCCGGTTCAGAGAGGACCCTTTGTGGGGCTGGCAGAGCTGCCCTGTAGTCACTGCTAGGTGGTGGGACGCACTCTTCAGTCGCAAGCTGTAACCATGAAGGACATCCCTTTCTGATCTGCTCTTCAGCCCCTCTGCTTTCATATAGTCAGTTAGGAAAGGGTGGAGAAAAATGCTTTTTGATGCTGGCGGCTGTACTGTAGTATCACTTGCTGTACAGTTTTTCGGTACAACAGGAGCCAAAGTTCAGCAGCCTTGAAAATGCCTCTGAAATCTTTTTGTCAAGGCTTTAACCGAGGTCACCTATCTTAAGACAAAGGCATGGAAGGCAGGCACAGCAGTTTACAGTTTGGGCTTTCTCTTTCATCGTTTTTGTACTTGAAAGATAACTGTAGCTGTTATCCTAGTGTAAAGGTTTGAAATAAGGAGTAAATTTTCATATATTCATCTGGACTCAGATGAGTATTCTCTATTCTGCTCTTACCTGGTTCATGACAGTTCCAAACCCCATCTAATTTACTTTTCTCCCTGAACAGCTCCAGGATTTGTTGTGTGAGCAAAATGAGGGTAATAAAAAGCAGCCGCAGGGATGCAGACGTGGCGATTTTTCTCTTAGCTACGTGCATAAGCAAAGGTTCTGTAACGTACATTTAGTAACTGTCTGTGTGGATACCGTATTAGCCTGCAAACCTTTGACCTGGACCGAATGGCTGGTTGCTATGGCAACAGGTTGCATAGTAACAGGTTTTGTTCCTATGTTGAAATCGTCTTGCTTCTCTTAAATGTGACGTTTGAGGAGGTCAGAAGTTGTTCATCAGATGAAACTAGGAAATTTTTTTCAAAGGAGAGGCAAAAACGTTAATGTTCCGCAACCTGAGCGTCTGCTGAGGGATAGTCTTTGTTCGTGGCTGTGCAAGAAGGTAGGCAGCTCCCCCACCTCCACTTCATTGAAGCGGAGGTCAGAAGCTCACCATAAAAAAAAAAAGCATTTCTTGGAAACAAGATGACTGGAGGAGCTTCAGGGGAATTTGTCTGCTGTGTGACTCCCACTCCCAATCCCACTAAAGGCAGTAGGCAAATATTAACAACTTAACACTCCAGTAACCTTGAAAATTTCTGAGCTTAAAGTAAGCCCCTGATCAGCTGCTCTCCAGCTGGACTGCTTCTAAACCTCTTCTGACCTGGTCCTGATTCACACTGGAGCCCTTTATGAATCTCAGTTTTAAAGAATTACAGCCATACACTTCAGAAGAGCAGTTTTTTGGCTTTTTGATGGCACTGCTTGACAAGGTCCCATGGCAGGAGACTGCCATGGGGGCACAGGGGCTGAACTTGATCTGCAGAGGTGACCTCCCCAGAGCACTGGCAGAGCCCACTCCAGTATTCAGCAAGCACAGCCAAGTGTGGCAGAAAGCTGGCATGGATTGTCAGGGACCTCCTTACTGAGCTCAAACTCAAAAAGAAAGTGCACGAGCTGGGAGGGACTATCCAGGAGGGACATAGAGACAGTGGCCAAGCTCGCAGGGAGAGAGCTGGGAAAGGCAAAGCTCGGATGGTGCTGAAATGAGCTACCAGAAGGATTTCTTTGGGTACGTTTGCAACACAAAGGTGGCTGATAAAATGTGAGCCTGCTTCTTATTGGGGCTGGAGCAAAGGAAATTAAAGCACCTGATGCCTTTTATTTTGCCTTGCCTTTCACTAGTAAGGTCTGTCCTCAAGCTTCCTGGGTTTCAGAGTCCAATAGCAGAGTCTGTGGGAATGTAGCATTACCCACAGTAGAGGAAGACAGTAATATAGCTCTTGAGCTAATTGCATGTGCAGCAGCCCCTGGCACCAGACAAGGTACTTCCAAGGGTGCTGAGGGACCTGATTGATGTGACTATGAGGACACTTGGCAATCAGATGAGGTTCTTGGTGGCTGGAAAAGGGCAAATATTGTGCTCATCTTCAAGAAGGGAAAGTGTAAATGTCCTGGCAACTGCAGGCTAGTCAGCCTCACCCAAGTTCCTGGGAAGGTAATAGAGCCAATCCTCCTAGAAGCCATCTTCAAGCACATGAGGTCCAGGAAGGCATTTGTGACCAGACAGTGTTGAATTTACAAGGGCAAATTGTGCCTGACCAATCCTATTGCCTTTCATGGTGAGAAAACAGTGAATGGCTTTTAGCTTGACTTTAGCAAGGCCTTTGGTGTAGTCTCCTGTAGTATCCTTATGGCCAAATTGGTGAGATGTGGATCGAATGAGATATAAGGTGGGTGGAAAATTGGCTCAAAGATTTGTGATCTGTGACACAAAGTTCAAGCAACTGCCAATGAACTAGTCCAACCACTTGGTGGCATCCCTTGGGATTGATACCGAGGCCAATACTGTTAAATGTCATTAACAACATGGACAATGGGATGGAGTGCAACTTCAGCAAGTCTGTGGATAAAATCAAACTGGGGCAAGTGGTCAGTACACCAGAGGTGCCTGGGCAGGCTAGAAAAATGGCAGACAGGAACATTATGAAGTTCAGCAAAGGCAGACATGGAGTCCCTTGTCCAGGGTGGAATAACCCTGTGCACCAGTACAGGGTGGGGACTGCCTGCCTGGAAAGCCAGGAAATGTCCTGCAGATGCTGGTGGATAAGTTGAACCTTGGCCCACAGCACGCTCTTCTGACAAAGAATGCCAGCCCTGTCGTGGACTGCATTAGCAAGAATGTGGCCAACAGGACCTGGCTACTTCAGTAGTGCCATGTCTGGTTTTGTGCACCCTGGTACAAGAAATAATTTAAATACAGGAATGAGTCCAGTGGAGAGCAACCAAGATGGTCAGGGGGCTGGAGCAGATGATGAATGAGGAGAAGGCTGGGAGAACTGGGTTTGTCCAGCCTTCAGAAAAGAAGGGTAAAGGAGGGTATTATTGCTGCCTACAGCTTTCTGATGAGAGGACGTAGGTGAGCTGGAGTCTTTTGGGAGATCGGTAGTGAAATGGCAAAAGGGAATGCAGGAAACTGAGTAGATACTAGGAAGAATTTCTTGCTGTCAGGGTGGGCAAACACTGCAGCAGGGGCCCTGGGAGGCTGCTGGATTCCCATCTGTGGGGACAGTCAGGGCTCGGCATGACCCTGGTGCAGCTTAGTAGGGTTTGGATTGGGTGACCTCCAGGGGCTCCTTCCAACCGAGATCATTCTGCAAGTCTCAGACTCTTTTCTCTTTGGCCATAGAGAAAAGCGAGTGTTACTGAGAGCCCAGCCCGGGACTCTGCCTGTAGGTGAAACTGAACATGGGTTGTGTGGTTACGTTACCTCCTTTCTCCCTCTCTCTCTCTCTCAGCCCTATACATCTCTTCCCAGGTGACCAGTGTCATCATGTTACACCTCAAATATTTGGTAATGACATTTCACTGTAATCTCCCTAGAGAAATCTTCCAATATCACTCATTTCTTCTTTTATATTAAAGACACCGCTATGTGTTTTACCCTTGTACCCTTTTGGCACGTATGAAGTTAGCAGAGTTCAGCACTGATAGGAAAATATACATAGGCAGGAGCTTATAGAAAAACAAAATCCAGACATTACATGTGATTGGAGAGGGGCTTTCTTTTTTTTTCCTTTGTGCCAGTTGATGTAATTTCTTAGCAGCTGTCAACCTCTAGTGCTCTCTGAACAGTCACTCACAGCTGCGCTGCTGCACTGTGATGCCGTCAGAAAAGAGTCACAAGGAGGAGTGAAGTGGGGTTGTCCATTTATCTATTTAAGTTTCAGAAGGATTTGAAGGGTTGCAGCCAGGTAGTGGAAGTGATTGAAAGAGTTCACTTGGGTGAAGGCATTGGCGGTGGCAGGAAGAACAGCGAAACAGTAGAAACAGAGTTTGAAGGGATGCTGTGGCAGGATGGAAGTAACAAAAAATGCAGAGAGGCTGACTTGGCTTGGGTTCTAGCCATTTTTCCTGTAAATCTTAAAATTACTTTACAAAGTGTTGCTAGTCCTTGGGATTGGGGAACAGTGCAGGTTGGAAAGGTTATACCAGTTGCCCAGTGCTTCCGCAAATCAATGGCAAATCATAAAACCATCAGGAGAATTTATTGCTGGTGGCCCAGCAGCGTGGTCAGCGAGCGAAATGCCTGGCTCATCCTCCATATGATGCAGTTGTGGCAGGCATGTGCTTTTGGGAGATGTAAATCTTGAGGACATGTCTGCTTGTCATTAAAGAGATGGCAGAGCTTCCTTCGTGCATGGAAATATCAAGCAAGCATCTTGACCAAATTATCAGATGGTTGGTTGCATCTTGATACCGTAGGACATGCCAGCGGTTACGTGGGGGGAAGAAAAGATGCTCTTTGCTTCCTGTTCCAAAGTATTCCGCCTATGCTGCCGTGCGCTGCGAATGTCCGTGTGGCAGCTTGGGGCAGGCTGTGCTGCAGACGCTCAGGAAGTCAGCAGGGTTTATATAAAGCTCTGCCGGGTTTGCAGAACCTTCTGGCTCCTTTCCAGCGTGGAAGCGACGATATAAATAGAACGTCTCGCTTTTGAAGTCTGCCTTCTATTCACGGAAAGGAAGAACTTTGTGCCAGAGCTGTGATATAATAGCTGTTAAATACAAGCCTCAAGACCAGTCCTATGACAGACTGAACTGCTTGACCACATTTCAATGGGATGCAAGCGAGCTCAGCAGCCTATAGCATCACATCTCTGTTAGCTGGTTGCTGACATCTGAATAAGGTTTGGCTGTATGAAAGCAGAGTTCAGGAGTAATCCATCCTCTCACCTCCCCTCCCAGCTACTCCTCTCCCCACTAAAAGAAAAAAATGTTGCTCTTTTTTTTTTTCCCTTTAGTCAGATTAACAAAATGTTTGGGACCGTGGTGGTTGGAGTTGGAATTGCTGGCTTAGCACGGATCCGAGACTTGATGAATCCAATGCCTTCTAGCCCTTCTGAGCACCTGAAACTCCTTGGATTTGTATCCAGGTCAGAAATTTCATCTTAGCATGCTTAATATGGATATTGTAATGTTCCTTTCTTCTGGTCCACATGCCTTTCCGTGTGGGGAAGTATTATTTGAGGGGGGCAGGGGATGAATATCCAAAGTTTTATATTTCCCTTATTATTAAGTCTGTCTGAAAAGGGAAAGTTTATGCAAATATGCCTGTCATTCTGAGTGGCAGCTAGGAAATGAGCACAGAAAGCTTTGTAAGAGGGAACAGATAGGTTACCTCAGTGAGATACCTTGCAGAAATGACTAAAATAAAAGCTGAGAGACATTCTCGCTGCAGGATCTGTGTCATAAAAAGAAATGCAATTCTGTCTGACTGAAATTTCCTGTAGGTTTAGGATGGTACAGACAATAATTACACTAATGAGCTAATGTCTGCATGACATTTGTAGAAATGTTTAAAAACCAAAAAGTTTTACAGAGTTTTAAAAAGTTTTTTTTTACAAAAACATGTTGTAAAGCTCCTAATACTGCAACTTCATCGGAAAATTCTATTTTTTTTTTTAAACCAAGTACTGAACCTGTAGATGTCTCTAAAGAAAATCCCATAATTTAATACATACCGTAAGGTTGCCTCTTAGGGAGCAAGAGTTTTTCTCACTAGCTTGGAGCTGTGAAAATACAGCGTATACCTCCCTCTGAGCATTTCTGGTCTTCCCCATAACAACAGAGCATAAAGGTTTTAAATAGTTAGGCAGTGCATGTATGGATCTCAGACTGTGAATGTATTTTTCCAGCTATATTTAAATCATGCAGTCAGGGTTGTTTGAGACTGAAAGGACCCATTAGGTCATCCAGTCTATCTCCCTGCCAAATACACTTTTGGTTCCCTGATGCCTTTGCTAGGGCTACAGCTAGCTAGCCTTGAGCAACACTGGAGGTAGGGTTTCCACTGCTTCTGTTGAGAAACAATGCTGTTGAAATACATAGTTCACAGACAGCTTCCTTGGAAGTGTTGCCTTGCTCTTTGCATCCCAATCACACGCAGGCATGACCAGTCTTTGCTTTCAAGTCCTGCTTGTGGCCTACCGTCTTGCCCCTTTGTCACCTATGCTGGCACTGTCAAGGTGTCTGCTCCAGTCTTTACTAATGCAAAGGGCTTTTGTGGGGAGTGTGCGTGTTCCATTGTCAGGTGGAGATGTGCTCAGGGAGGTGGCCGAGAGAGCCTTCCCCTTAGCACTGACATGATGTGTGTGTTGCGAGTTAGGAGCCATCATAGCCAAGCATCTGCTTTGTCCCTCTCCTGCTTGTCTGTACTTGTTGTAGTTGCACGTGACCCTGCCAACTCAAATGCTGTTGCCTGTGTTGTCCAGCATGCTGAGGAGAAGTTATCCATAAGAGCACTGTGCTCTTTCAAGTCACTCTTTTAAAATTGCTCTTTTGTAAGTATGCTTATTAAAAAAAAAAGCAAAACCACCAAAACTAAAAACCACTTTACACTTCAATAGTGTAAAGTAGGACAGTTTCTGTATTGATACCACCACCTACACACTGACCCATCTGTTTCGTTCTTTTGTGCACTCCACTTCTGTCTCTAAGTGCTTATACCCTTCTTGGATCACAAGCTGCCTTTGTTCTACCCTGGTTGAAGTCAGTGAGGCAGTGGTCCATGGGAACAATTTCTAAGTGCTGCTGCACAACATGCAGTTGGGAAGAACGGACTGTGATGGTTATGCTCTGGTTGTATTTATGCTAAATACGCAGGAGAAGTTTTGGCAATATTAATGAGGCCAAGCAGATTAGCCTGGAAGATGCTCTAAGAAGCAAAGAGATACAGGCAGCCTTCATCAGCACAGAGAACAAAAGCCATGAAGAAACCATCAGGTATTTTGATATTTTTTTTTCCTTTTCCCACCCTTTCCCCTGTAATTTAGAAGCATAGAGGAGCTGTGTAAAGCTGTTGCAGGAGAGGATGTGGATACTGGAGGAGATGACTGCCAGACTAGAAGCCTGAAGTAAATGATAGCAAGTTCCCTAGAGCGCCCAATAAGCCCTGGAAGAGGGTAGGATTTAGGATGCATTTATTTCCAAAGTAATTCCAATTGTGTACCTGTGTTTGATGGACAGGCAGCTTAAAATGGGGTTCAAGGCCTTTCCTTACAGATGATATAGAGGAAGGGCACTGCAGTGCCCCGCTCCAGGCACTCGAGTGACTGGAAGTTAGAAATTGCAATGTTCAACGCTGCGGCATTTTAGTGACTTGATGTAGGTGAGTGAGGAAATTCTGTGGAAAAAGGAGAATTAAAACCTCGCTCTCCTGGTGTTTAAATGTGTGATATAGCCACCACACCATCCTTGCTAGGGAAGTTGCCATTTATTTCTGTTACTCCATGGTGTGCATTTCTCCAGATGGGGCTGCCTGCAGGAGAGAGATGATTATGATGATATACTTTTTAAAGACTGATCTTGTATCCCTTTCAGAATGTTTTTAGAAGCTGGGAAACATGTCCTCGTTGAGTACCCCATGGCTTTGTCTGCTAAGGCGGCCCACGAGCTCTGGGAGATGGCTGAGCAGAAAGGTAATGCATTTGTTCTCAAGAGTGTAAACAGTATTGTTGGGTTGCACCAAAAGCATCAAACTCAGAGGCAGAGCTCCAGTCTACTATTAATGATGATGTACAAGGGAGTATGCCTGTCTCAGAGACGTGTCAATCTAGGATTTAAGATGTGTGCCACTGGGGAAATAAACACACAAATGTCAATGCTAAGAGTAAGGTATGTTTGCCCTCAGAAAAGCACTGGTCTCTGCTTGTGACGCTTAAGAATGCGATTGGAGAAGGAAATGTCTGCTGCAGTGATAGTAAAGCATTTAATAAGCATAGCTATTGCACCTCCCTGTCCTCTCTCTCCCTGAAAACAGCTCCCCTACCTTCTAGTGTTTGTGATGTGCTAGTCACACACAGCTGCTCATGCTTTTTTGTAGGCTGGCAAGGCATCCCTGTCTGAAAGACAGCTTGTCTCTGAGCAAAATCTCTTTATTTCTGGGAAGTGTGTGGTCCCAGCCCTGTGGTGCCAAGGCTCAGAAGCTGGCAGTTCAGCTGAGGCCAGTAGGGATGTATGGGGCTGCAAGGAAAGAACAGTGCTGGGCAGGGGCAGAGTGCAAACCGTTTGGACAAGCTGCACTATTTATACCACTGCTTCTTAAAAATTTCCTTTGTGACTTTTGTCATAAAACACCGGAGGTATAGGATTTCTGCTTTGCTGTTTCCCTGTACCGACACCACTTACGGCCTTGTTGCTAGCCAAATGGCTTCCCATTGAGCAGAATTTATGCCTCTTCTCTCGAAGCAGCAGCCGTTACTGTCAGCAACCTCAATTGACTCTCCTGGAAACCTTCCAGAAAAACACATTTTGAATGAGGGCCACATTCAACGTGTATCGGATAGCCTCAATTCCAAAGGAGCCCAATTAATTGCAATGGAGGGAGGTACTCCTTAACATACTGTTACAATCTGGGTCTGAGTATTATGCTATTTTTTCCACCTCCTTTTTCTTTCCTGCTACCCTGGGAGGAAAAATGCAGAACAAGGAAATGTGAGGGGAAAGAGGCCAAGAATTAATCTGTCTTTTACTTTGAAGACTAGTGTATCAGCCTTAGTTCAGTACTGGGTTTCATTACAGAGTTTCTGTTAAACATAGTGGCTACTGTTCCTGTAGTCTCTCTATTTGTTGTCTCCTGAAAATCCTTAACCCAGATTGATGCCTCAGTGCAGGGCCCGTGTTTGGTTTTCTTCCTGACATTTTGCCAGCCATGCGTGAGAACATTTCTAAGTGAGTTCCCACTGGTGGCTGGTGAAGACTTCACTGCTTATACGTGCCTTTGATTTGCAGAGAGTGCTCTTATTTAATCTGTCCTGATTCTTGGTGGGTTTTTTTGTTTGTTTGTTTATTTCTTTTTTAATGGCAGATAAAGTCCTCCATGTGGAGCATATTGAACTTCTGACTGAAGAGTACAAGCAGCTGAAAAAAGAGGTGGCTGGGAAAGACCTTGTGAAGGGAACATTGCATTTCACAGGTCAGTAGCTGTGAAATCGAAGTCCATCTGGATTTGTCTGCCTGCTCCACAGGGACACCAGTCCTTCCAGGCTTCATTCAGTCCTTTTAGATGAGTCTGTCTATAAACTGACTGGAGACACAGATATCAGTTCTGGATATTTCCATGAAATTGCAGAACTGTCTGGAAAACACTTTTGCCTTAACAGTTGTCTTCTATGGGCTGTTGCTTTGCTGATCTCTTTCTGCTATCTGATGAAGAACGCAGGCTTGTGCCTTGTTGTGTGGAGGAGAGAGCACTTCATGCCTTCTGTACTTTGGTGGTAGTGACCAGTTTCTCATTCATATTGGTCTCAGAGAGGAGGATGAGCTCTAAGGAAGTGTTACAATTTCTAGTGGGGACTTCTAGTCTTCTGTACTGGTGTTTGGCCTAGAAAAGCTGGGAGAGATTTTAGAGCCATTTTTTTCTCCCTACTTTATTCCCTTGTTGAATCCACATACACCCTCCTGTCCTCAACATGTCCTGAAGGGTTTGTTCTATATGTACTTTGTGCCGCCTGCTTTGTCACAGCTTACCAGCTGATCCATTTCAAGGTTGACCATGTTTGTTGACTTTCCTACTCAGTCCATCCACTTATGGCCTTTCTACACCCTGGTCTCTAAGTCTGCGACACTGCACTTTCTTCAGGCTTTCCTATGCAGAGGACATTACTCTCTTTCCCATTTCTCAAGACTTTCTGTTGCTGTTGCACCAGGTAGCGTCCTCGATGAAAACAAAACAGGATTCCCAGCTTTCAGTGGAATTGCCCGGCTGACTTGGCTGATTGACCTCTTTGGAGACCTCACTGTTACCTCTGCCACCAGAGAAAAGCAGAAGGATAAGAATTATTCCAGAATGACCGTTCACTTTCAAACGGCAAACAAGAAGTAAGTAATGGCCATGGCAGCAGGTGAGCTAGGCTGCTTGGGTGTGGTCTGCAGCTCTTTCTCCTGTGGAAACAGAATGGATAGATGCTGGCATGACAGTGTACAAGAGAAATAGACCTGAAAGTGGTTCCTGTAGTAATCACGGTTAAAAGAGGCACCACCAAAAAATGTCTGCTGAGGAGCACAAGGAGCTCAAGGAGCACAAGGTTTGAATAGCTCTTTTCTGATGTATGAATGTAGGAATTGGCCCATAATGCATTTTACCATGCCCAAGACTGAAAGACCCTTCTCTTGCACTCAGAAAAATCATTCAGAGGCACAATATTTTTTGTTTAGCATCAGACATTCTAGTTGTATGTTGAAAGCTAACCTTTCTTTAAAGGTTGAAAATGTATGACTGTTTGAAAAGGTTATGCACTAGTCATAACAGTTGGTTTATAGCGCTATAATGCTTGTGCTAATATTTAGTACTAGCTGGAGGTTAGCATAAAATTGCACATTTTGAGCAGAAGTATAATTGAACTAGTGAAAGGCCAATGTGCAAAATTTGCTCTGGACTGACGCCTGCTCCACAGTCCTGAAGTTTCTTTGATTTTTCCTGAGTAGGACATCACTCTGTGTCCTGTTTTCTTGTTGTTTTGCTTTGGTTGCATGAGCAACAAACACTGAGTGAGAATCCAGCAGTCAGGATTACTTTTTTCCAGTTGTCGCACTATGACTTTCTTGCAGAAAACACTTTTGATGATGTATCTTATAATAATGAGTTTTATCTCCCTTTTATTATATGATAACAATAGGCTTGCTATCAAATAGTGTTTCATACTGTGTATTCTGAGTATTCAACTTGGTCCAAACTCTGGCGGTGTATTTTGCTGGAAACTCTCCAGTTTAGTCATTCTGGGCCATCCGCATGGAGGTCAAGTCCTTTTGCTTGGGTTGAAGTTACTTAAGAGGACAGTTTACTGCATGCTATAGGTACAACTTGAGAATTGGCTGACATGAAAAGATATAGAGAATTTACCCAAGTACTATATGTTTCCTAGGAGGTACGAATGGTGATGGAACAATCTGTTCTTTTCCCTTCACTGCTATTTTCCTGTTTTTCCATATAGTGCACACTGCCTTTGAGCCAGATGACGCCCTCATAGCATATAACAAGAGGCAGATGAGAAGACTGGGGTGAGCAAGGGAAAACTAGACCTCATGGGAAAATATTCTGGCTTGTCTTCATTTGTAATAAATTACCTTTTTTTTTTTTTGTTGCACTTTTACTGCTAGAACACTTAAAACAAAAAAAACCCCACAAAACAAAAAAGAAAAAACCACCAAACATGAATGCTTACTTCTTTATGAATTTTAGATAAGCCTATTGTTTAAAAAGTAATAACCTGAAGGACTAGCTATTTGGGGAGTGAATAATCAGGGCTCATTTGAACTGTTAGTTTCACCGCATTATTAGTTAAGCATTTTATCAGCCAGTCCTACAAAGCCCACTGCAGTTTATTGAGGGATTAGCATCTTCTCTTAGCAATCTTCTTCTCTCTTTAAATAAAACATCGTTTCCAATTCCTTTTATAATGCAGTTGTGAGAGGACAGACCTTTGTATACAAGCTCTGTTTACCCTCTTAGCAATTCGCCAGTAACACGAGTAGCTGTAAAGACCTATATAAAGTGAGATTTTGAACTAATTCCAGCAGGTGGAACTAGTGGGTGGCTTAAACATTTCCCTGGCTGTCCTGTCTCCTAGGTAGTGCTTAGCTGCTATGTATGACATTTGCTAGATACAGAACCATTTCTGGATTAGTGGGTTTTTCCTGCTCTACACCACTAACAGATACCTGCTTTTCTTGGCCTCCTGCTGGCTATTTGTATGGGTCAGTAAGCGTTTTGTCACCATGGGTGTTTTAATGACCTCGGGGACAGTCAGCTTTATGGCTCTGAGATAATTTACGCCGACTGGAAAGTTACATAGCGTTCCTGTATTCTGTTCTGTGGTGGGGCCATATTTCCTGCTGACCTTCCCCCATTGACGTCAGTGGAGTTACAGCAATAGAGAATTTGGCCCACTCTCCATCAAGTGAAGTTATGGCCCAGCAGTCGTGGTGGTGGTGTTACGGCTTGAATTTGCCCAGCCTTTATTTTGCTGAAAGATAGGAAAGGTCTGCACCTTTCCTGAGAGCTATCTCATCCTTTTTCAAAAGAGACGAATACACTAACCTTGAGAAATCAGGTTAATTCAGCCTATTTTCTGCCTTCGAAAATACAGCAGGTGTAGAATGCAGCAGGCTGTGTTCTGCTTGTTAACCGGGGATTTGTGCAAAGGCTATAGTCTGTCTCCACTGCACAGCCTGCGCTGGCTGCTCATCTGTCTCTGGGTGGATTTTGGAGGTGTGTGTTAACGCCTGATGCCCAGCTATCTGAGAGATGACCTCTGCCTCTGTTGTGTTTCCAAGACAGTTGAGCTGACAGCCTCTCTGCGATAAAACATTGAGCAATCCAGGAAAAGCCAAACCTCTGCTGACAGCACGGCTGGTTTGGGACTGCAGTTTCTGTCCCAGGATTACAGAGCTTGGATTCAGTAAATGTCAAAGATGAATTTTTAGTGTGAGCTGGAGAGATAATGATTTGGGCAATGTCTCTTTTGATGTTAACTGGGGGTAGAGTCTCATTGTCTAATTCCTATCCAAGGTAAGATAGCCCTTTTTGATTGCGTGGTGAATAAAAAATACTGGCATTTCCAAAGTGTGAAAAGGAAGATGTTTAAAAGAAATGGAAGACATTTTCTGAACGCATATTCTGGCGATAAATGTTTGAAATTATGTTTGTATTGAGATCTAAGCTTACGAAGTCTAATAAAAAAGCTTCAAATTGAACATCCATAAAAAATCATGTAATACCTGCTTTCTGCAGAAGTTGCTGCATAAAATATTAAGCTGAGTGGACCCAGAATTCTTTCAAGCGTGAAACCAGCTTAATTCTTCTGCAGGTACAAAGAATGTTCACTTCATTTTGTTTTATTTAACTAGGACAGTCCAACTAGGGCCGCTCATTATTTGAAGAAACAGGCAATCGGAAAAGCAGAAAGTCTCTTCCAATCTCTGAATAAAATGTAACTAGGAGAGCTCTACCAGTCTGAAATCTGGAAAGACAAAACAACCATAAAAAGTCAGCATGGTTTCTTCACTGCAGATAGTGCTTGCTTTGTAAAAAGTCTGTATAAAAGTAGTTTGCTATTGTTTGTTTAAACTTTCTTTTTATTCTTTAACTGTCCGACGTATTTAAAGTGGCTTTATTCAGCTACCAAAAATGCTGCATCTGTTGCTCTTAAGTAGCACTACTATCACTTCTAAATTACTAACTACATCCATAGCTAGATAATACTTTAATACAAATCTTTAATGAAAATGGGTAAAATAGCTATTAAAAAACCAGCAGTTCTTCAGAATTTTCTAACATAAAATACAAACCCGTTTCTTAAACTACAAAGTTGCTTAAATAATGTGCAGACTTGCAGCATATGTATCTTTATAGCAAAAAAGGGACTAACTTTAATGTAGAAGTTGGTGTTAATTAAAAATTAACATGTTTTGCTTACCAATCAAGTAGAATCATACTCTTTGGGAAAATAGCTAAAAATCCAATCACAGAAGATAAATCTATTAGTAAACCCAGCATTTTCCTGCTCACTGATCTAAATCAGTCATTTTAATCACTTTGATGAGATTCGGCCTGCTCTGCGTGATTGTGCTTCTGGTTCAGTGGCTTCCTCAAGCTAGAGGAGAAGACAACACACACTTAAGCCTGGTCCTTGGTGTGCATCTGCTCTAGATCACCCCAGGGAGGTGACCTTGCATTGACACTGCCAGTTTTTGATCATATTGTGGACTCTGTTTACATGGTGGGGATCTTTGCCTGTGCCTGCCCAGTGCTTTCTTCCCACCCGCCTACCTGAGATAAAGCAGCTTTGAATAACTGGTCTGAACCCTCTGTTGCTGTTTGCTGTCATAAGAACATAAAACCGTCTCTGTCGAGTCAGAGCAAAGCCCAGCTTGCTCAGCTGCCTGCCACTGACCGAGGTCAATAGCCAGGGCATTGGGGAAGGAGGGTGAGAACACCAAAACCACCAAGTGATATGGCCCACAAGCACCCTCCTGGCCAGCATCAACATGTAGCCTTGGGACTTCCTGAAATGCTTGCTATCTTTGTGTGGGAAATTGGCTAGCTGAGAAGGGTAACATAGATATGATCCAGCTGGCCGAGCAGGAGCTTGGGAAACATCGGACCCAGTTCCTGTGATTGCTAATTGGCAAGGGCACCCTGACCCTGACTGCAGGTGCTACACGGTAATGAGAAGCCTGTGATTACTAAGGCATGGGAAAAGAGGGAGTAGTTGCATGGGAAAAGAAAAGGTAGCTAGCCACAGATAAGGAGCTAAGGGCTGGATTGATGAACCAATCAGAATGCTGTATTATGGAAACATGTATGTATTAGCTAATTATAAAAGACAGTTGTGCTATTCAATAAACGAAGCCGAAGCTTGCTGATTGCTCATATTGAGTATCCATGTCTTCCCCCGTCGCAACATCTTTGCATTTACTAGTCTTCTGAGGACTTTTTTTTTGGTGCATTTTTGCAGGCTGTGATTTGAGTCCTTCTTTTTTTTTTCCTCCGATTGTTTTATTCTGTTCAGTCAGGTTCATAATTTGTAGGGGGGGGTGTGGCAGTACAGGTGAGCAAAGAATAATTGATACAATGATCTGAATATAGAATATAGATTCTAAAGCATAAAAGATGAGAAGTGCAGAATCATTAAGCTGAGTGCTCTGCAGAATGTGTTCAGGCTAGACTGACAAGGACTTTCTTTCCAGATCTAATGATATTGAAGATTTAATGGGCAGTACTTGGAGACAGAATTTATTCTTCCATGCTATTGATGCCCTCATAATTTGTGAGTGGCAGACTAAAGTGGGCCATAAAGGACTGTGGAAAGGCCATCAATAACCACGTAAGAAAAATAATGTGCATCCTCTAAACACAGGCAATAGTGAGTGCTGATGAATGAGCTGCAGAAAGGTAATGGCGTGGTTTAGGCAGTTGACAAAAGAGCAGGAAGGGAGGATCGTGGCTGTGGCTGGTGTTGAGCACCATCCCTCAAAGCCTCTGCAAGCATTTGCAATGTTGGGCCAGGGAGTCTGTTAAGACCCCTGAAGTGATGCAGCACCTTCCATGGCTCTTCTTTCCTCAGCCAAGCTTGGAATTTGGGAAGAAAGTGTGAGGACCTGTGAAGTAAGCGAATCGATAGCCAGCAGCACCTGTGCTGGGCCTAGAGGCTGTGGCTATCGCATCGGCATAAGACAGGACTTCGCTCTGATTTACAAAAGACCTGCCTGACAGTCTGTGTAGCTGAAACAGGCAAAATTGACATCTCCTGGTGTAACCTCTAGGATCAAGTCAGTGCTCCCAGTGAAGAGAAAGAAACATATTTGAAAATTTCAGGGAGAGTATGGATGCTAGTGGCTGCATGAGGGAACTTGCCGTCTGTCCAGCCCATCCTAAAGGGGTGGTGTTCAGCTTGCACAGTAGCACCTGCGTTGTCACTATGTACCCGAGTTGATTATTCTTCCTGGAGGAATGACTGGACATTGAAGGCCTTGTGAGTTCAGCTGTGATTGAATCACACACAAAATATTTGCATGTTTAACTGCACTTTTCATCCAAGTCCACAAACAAACAGATTAAACTTCCCTCTTCCCTGTGAGATGTCTAGACGCTGCTGGCTTCTCTTTGTACATAGGGAAAGCAAAGCTAGAGAGAGCTTAGATGAGGTGCTGAAAGTCATGGCATGAAGCAGTGGCAGACTTAAGACTATTACCTGGTGTTCAACTCCGTAACCACATGGCATGTTGGTCAGAACATGTTACCTGAATATGCAATGACTGAAATTTAAAAATCGTGCATTTACTATGGCATTTTCTGTAAATGATGAGGAAAAAAAGCATAAACTGTAACTGTTGATTCCATTTCTTCATAAATACTCTTCTTTTTCTCTGCTCCTCCACACTAGACCTCTGACTTGGATTGAAGAAAGGGGACCAGGGATGAGACGTGAAAAGAAAATCAACTTCTGTTTCACAAGTGGTTGCCTGGAGAACTTCCCTCAAGCCCCAAGGTCTGCTGTGGGCCTTTTCATGCAGGATCAGAACCTCTTTGCTAAAAAACTGCTGGGCCAGGTGTCCAAGGAGGAGCTGGCTGCTGAGAAGTGGCGAATTTTGCGGTGTCTTGAACTTGCCGAGGTGATCCAACAGCACTGTGAACAGCCAGAGAAAATCTGTTCCTGAGACTGCTGTTAGGGAAGGAGGAACGCGGCAGATGGGAAAGCTTTAGGGCTAGAGCTCACTGTTGCCATCAAGCAGTCGCTATTTCTGTTTCATTATCTTCTTTTTGACTAGTTGTGACTCCTAGGCTCTCTAGGTGGGCTGGAGAACTTGGGCTATCCCCTGTGCCTTCTGGTGTGTGCCAGAACAAAGCATCATTACCCTGCTCCGATGCATTGCCGTCCTTCCAGGCAGATAGGAACCTAGCAGCAACAAGCTTTCCTGTGGTTGCTTCCACTCGATTCAGTTGGAAATGTCCCTGAAAGCACATCCCGGAGGACTGCAAATACTAGACATGATTTTCTCTCCTGAGGGTTTTTTCCCCCCTCTTTCCAGATACGTCTGAAAATTAGATGTGTCTCATTTAGTAGTATTCATGTAGTATTAGCTAGAAAGAAGTATTAGCTAGAATGAAGTTCTAGGTGAGTTTTCCACCTCTTTACTTGATCTGCAGAACTTGTGCCACCACAGTCCTGACCTTTTCTTCCAGATGCCCTGAATTGTTCTGTGTGTTTGCTCTAATTAGTAGTTGTGCCTGTTTGTTGGTTTTGGGTTTGTTTGGTTGTTTGTTTTTCACATTGGAAATCATCTGCCTTCAAACAGAATCTACATTGGTATCAAACCAGAATAGAAGAAATATCTTGTCTCTTGACAGATGCCATGTTGAGTTCACTCAGTTTCTCTGGTGCCCTGTGCCAACATAGGAATCTTTTTTCCAGCGGAGACTAGAACAGCCCATTAAACTAACACATCACCTGCCTGCTTTCTACTGAATCTAAATATTTTTCTTTTTTTGTACTGGAAGCAGTGTATTATTGTCCTTCATTTGTGTTCTGTATCTAATTCATCATGTGAATGGATCACTGCTGAAAATAGTATACATCCTGACTTCAAGAAGAAAAAACCTAATGTGCTCCTGGAAAAAGTGAAATTCATTACAAATAGTGATAAAATTAGAAGAGAACTGTAGAAAATGGAGCGATTTGCAAGTATAGCCATGTGGTTATGGCGTATGACACCTGTGGGGATGAGTCTTCAGCATTTTACAGTAGTCCCACGGTCACGTATGAAGGCATTATCACTTCCCTAAAGAAACATTTTAGTTTTTAGGAAAAGCCTAAACAGCGCACAAAACTATTATCCTCTGTTTGCCTTTTATTTTTGAATTACAGCATCTGCTGGTGCTATATTAATATAGTAACAAACTTCAGTCTGCTCAGTTGTTCTTTTAAACACAGAACCATCATTTCTTTTTTACGTTGTCACTTGAGCAATTTTTAATAAGGGAGCATAAATGTTATGAATGCGTACACAATTACAGCCAGTAATACTGATGGAAGAAAGTCTTGGTTTAGGTAAATCATGTTCATTCAGAAGTTGGATACAGTTCAGTTAGTCTGAAATAGGGAAGGAAAGGCTATGTATTTTTTCCCAAATCAGTCACATTTTAGGAGCAACTGGAGCTTGATATGTGAATGAATTCTGCATGCAAAATTTTTTAAAATCTACTGTATCTGTTAAAATCAGCGAAATTGATTGTTTTCAATGGGTTGAAACACACATGGGTGGCCAGCAGATTCATGCAGGCAGATTGTGCACTTGTTCACTTACTGAGCATTCGCAGGGACTTCTTTACCAGCACGATGGACATTGCTTGGGCAGATTGGATGCTGTATGAGGGAAAAAAGTGCATTTGTGGCAAAAAAAAAAAGGCTATCTGGCATCAAAATGAAATTAAAATCTGCTGTGTGTATCTATCTGCTATGTATGACAGCACAATAGAGGTCCTGTTTCGTGACAAAATGCTCAGCTGTGGATATGGGGTGAATACCACTTGTTTACATGCTAATTAAAAACGGGTACCTGGCGAGGGAGAGCAAAGGGAAGGGAGATTGACACTCGCCCTCTACAGGCATCAAAATTAGCCACCTTGTTTCCCTGGGTGCACCCTGCAGTTGCTGGCGAGAGCTCTATTCCTCTAAAGAAATGGGGAATAAATTCACGGGAGCTCTGTAGAGCAGCAGTATAACGTTATGCAGTGAATCACCCTCTGGAGAAGCTTGTTTCTATAGAGAGCGCCTGGGGAAATTAGCTGGTTAATTTGAGCTAGGGAAGGCAGATGCCTAGAGCTGGATATCCTGCGCTTTCCTCCATCCCCCTCCCATTCCTCCCAGCTAACCTGCTTGCCTACTGCTGTCCGCCCTGCTCCTGGGAGCCTGCGGCGTTCAAATGGCATTTCCTTCAGCCCTGTGAATTTGCTGAGGTACCACGATGATTTGTATATGAGAGCTAGTGGATATCAAGCTTCAGACATACATGTTGTTTAACCAGATGTCAAACTCACCAATAAAATATTGGAGCTTTTAATCATTCCTTTTAGTTCCTTTTGTCTTTCATTAGCAGTTCCCATTGCCTGTGCTGAAAGTGGCTCTGTCCTGACCAGTTCTTTTCTCCCCTTTCACTCCTCAAGCCCTGTGAAATCCTGCCGGCAACTACAGGCTGTGATCCTATCCCAAAGCCCTCTGCTGTCTCCCTCTCCTGTTTCAAAGTTTTGAATACAAGTGTGGTGTGGGGTTTGTGACCTTAACTCATGAGCCCTCCCACAAAATTCTTGCCCTTCTAGTCCCATCTGGCTCCTGCCCAGGAGTGCTGGCAAGTCTAAATCTCAGCTGTATGCTTCCAGTTTCCCGTTCAACAACTGGTGTGTTTGAGCAACCTTTTTGAATCTGCTAAGTAGACTCTGAAATGGGTATTGAAATGGATTTTTTTTTTTTGATGGTTTTAATAAACTCCTTTATCACAGCAGAAATACTATCAGAAGAATTTTTCTGACAGTATTTGGCATAGCCTGAACCCAGCCAGTTTTAGAGATGCAGAGGTATGAACAGGTAAGTATAAGGTGTGCTGTGGGCAGGTTGGTATATCATGTTCTTTGGAGGTAGCTGCTTTTCTACTCTTTCTGCTGGAAATCACCCTGCTCCTGTGGGATGGTGTAGGAAGTCCGTTGCAGTACACTTTATTAACTCTGCTTGATGCTATGGAGTTATGGAAAGTGCTGTAATACAAAATACTTCTACATGAAGGAGGGATGCTCAGTTTGCTGACACAGGCTGAAGCTTGTCTCTGGCAGATGAGAGGCATGGAGCCATTAACTACAACACACTAGATCAAACCTGGAAGAGGTGGTTTAATCCAAAGGCCTTTTCAGAGAGCTAGAGATCAGGGAAATGGAAAATTTCTGAAGAGCAAAGAAACTAGCTATTGGTATGAGGACTTGCAAAGCTGTGTGGGAAACTCTGGCTGAGAGGGAAAGAAGGTGGATGTGGTTTTGGGATCAAGTGTTTACCTGAGAGCCTATTCTATAGGGGCTGGGTCTAATTGAACTGTGTGATTACTGAGGACTGTCAGGAACAGTATGGGAACATGGGAGGTGGGATGGAAAAGCAAAGAATACCAGGGCACACTGCAGGACCTGCTTAAGCTGGCATTATTTACGGAGAGGATGTCATTGAAGAGCCCAGAGCAGATCAAGCTGACAAGGAAGGTGGAAGGCAAGGGGCATAGACCAGAGCTGTTTTTTAAATGGCTCTAATATGTCAAAACTGGCTGTTTTAAAATTAGTAGTGTGTATGGCATCTGAGTGAAACTGCAGCACTGTTACAGAAAGTGCTTTCAGGCTTGCAGGTCCTCCAGCAGTCTGTAGAGTAAAGTCTGTTGTAAAGACTGAACTGTACACATAATTTCAGCTGTCACTCAAGATGTTCAATTTCTTCAGGTTGGCAGCGTGGTCTGGGGCCTCACCAAACGTGATCCTGGCTGGATATCTGGCTCTGTAATGATGTCTCCAGTGAGATTTACAGAACTGTGTGCTGATGTGCTTCATGCAGCAGCATTTACTGCTCCCCATGGTACGCGGTATGCTCTGTGCAATAGTAATAAAACATAATACCAGGAAGTCAAGGATCTCCAGTAATAAAATGACTCCAGACTTTTGACAAAGACAGCAAGGCACTTGGTTAGCCTTAAGTGCTGTAAGCTGTATCTGTAGAGGATGGATTAAATGAGGTTACAGGACTCTGTTCAGAGACCTGTTAGAGCTTTTTCTTTAAAGAAGGGATGTAGCACAGGTATTAGTGCAAACTTCAGCCCTAACCCAGAAGAACCAAGACGTGCAATGGGAAGACAGGAGATGTCCATGCTGTACAAAACACAGGAGCCAGCTCTGGCTGAGCTACCTTGGGTACCATGAGGACCAGCTTGTGGTCTAATTGCATTCATTCATCCATCCACACGCCCATCCATTCACCCATCCATCCATCCATCCATTTGTGCCCTGGTTCTCAGCAGAGCTAGCTGACCTGCGTGGAGCACTGGGCTAACTCATTAGGCTATGTAGACATACCTGCAAGTCAGGCCTAAGTGCCCATTTGGCTCCTGGCCGGCCACCTGGAACTGTCAGCATCCATAGTATGCTTTCTCCTGTTTACACTTACCTGTTGGGAGCAAGGGGAACCCAAACACAGCTTCCGACCTGTAGCTTCTGCGTTCTTGCTGACCCAACCTGGTTAAAATGGACAGCTGTTTTCTCGCCCTTCAGCGGAAACATAAGGCTGAGGAAGCACAGGGCTGCCACATGGTGATGCCCACAAAGCTGCGGGAATGCTCCCGGTGTTCCAGCTGGCAGAGCTTCAGGCTTAGCGCTTGTCTCCCATGTCTTGGCAATAAACACACCTTACTGAGGCCCAGCTGCATGCAGATAAATTAAGAGGGAAACTTCAAAACTATAATTTAAGTAAAAAATACCATCATGAGAAGCTCTGAGTAATTGCCTGCACATACTCATGCTAGCTCTTACAACAATAAGTGCATCCTGGCCTAATAAAAAATCACTTACTTAGTCCTGGTTACTGCTTCAAAAAAATTCTCTAAAACTTCCTACTCAGAACATCTTAAATCTCATGGGAAGAGCAACCGATGTCATCTACCTGGACTTGTGCAAAGCATTCAACGCCGTCCCACACGATACCCTGGTCTCTCCATTGGAGACACTTGGATTTGACAAATGGACCACTCGGTGGATAAAGAACTGGCTGGATGGTCGCAGTCCAAGAGTTGCAGTCAACAACTTGATGTCCAAGTGGAGACCAGTGACGAGTCGCGTTCCTCAGGGGTCAGTACTGGGACCTGTACTGTTCAACATCTTTGTCAGTGACATGGACAGTGGGGTTGAGTGCACCCTCAGCAAGTTTGCCGATGATACCAAACTGTTCAGTGAGGTAGATACACTGGAGGGGAGGGATGCCATCCAGAGGGACCTGGACAGGCTGGAGAGGTGAGCCCAGGCCAACCTCATACAGTTCAACAAGACCAAGTGCAAGGTCCTACATCTGGGTCAGGGTAATCCCAAGCACAAATACAGGCTTGGCAGGGAATGGCTGGAGAGCAGCCCTGAGGAGAAGGACCTGGGTGTGCTGATTGACCAGAAGCTCAACATGAGTCAGCAATGTGCAATCGCATCCCAGAAGGCCAACCGTATCCTGGGCTGCATCAGAAGAAGCGTGGCCAGCAGGTCAAAGGAGGTGATTCTGCCCCTCTACTCCACTCTTATGAGACCCCACCTGGAGTACTGCACCCAGCTCTGGAGTCCCCAACATAAGAAAGACATGGACCTGCTGGAACGTGTCCAGAGGAGATCCACGAGGATGATCCGAGGGCTGGAGCACCTCTCCTGTGAGGAGACGCTGAGAGAGTTGGGGCTGTTCAGCCTGGAGACGAGAAGGAGTGAGTAAATTATTGGCTCTTCTTTTTCTCTTATGTAATTCAAATATAGCTCTAATTCAAATAGTCTCTTCCCATGATTTGGGAAGCAGGACACTGGCAGTATTTGGGTTTTGCATTTGATGTATTTGATGCAAGGATTTACAGCTGGCATCCTCGGCTGGGTAGGCAGTGGCATCCTTGTTCTGCGTGGTTCTTAAGGAGCTCTTTATATCTGTGTCTCTCTCTTTCTTTCTCTCTTGCCTACACCAATGACTCCTCTGCCTTTTCGAAAATACACAATTCTTTTGTAAGCTGACATCTCTCCTTTATTCTGGTCGTTATTAGTAGCAGCACTTGTAGATAACATGGCTTTACAAAGCCTCGGTAAGATTTTAAATGAATCAGGACACCTTTTCTCAGTTTCCTCTGATGTGAGATTTCATTTTATAAGTTCCACTGCCAGTGGTTTTGTTATCAAGTTCAACAGTTTTAAGGCTTTTCTTTCTAGTACGGATGCAAAATACACATTTATTATAGAAAAGCCTGGATACTGACATTTTCCTATCACTGACTGTACCAGCATTTTAATACAACATTTTTGCATATGGGGACTGTTTAAATTCCTACTCTCATTCACATAGGCAGTGTTCATGTTTAGACTTTTTCATTTACTATGCTGAAGTCTACTTGTGTCCAGATTTTGAATGTTATGGAATTTTCTTTAAGACCATTTAAGATGGGAAGTTACAAATGCCTTATCAACATCTTTATCTTATTTTGCCCTATGGTAAAAACTAACCAGACCCAAACCATTTATGTCACTGTTTCTACCCTGTTCTACATCCTGATCTTGTCTGCTAGTCTGGCTGCAGTAAACTCAGGCAGAATGGGTTTCTATGTAGTTTTTCATGTACATCTTGCCTCTCTCTGGGCATGCTTTTTGCTTTGCACAGTGCAATCCACCTCTACCACAAACCTGCTGTGTTCATACATTTGCTCCTCTTGTAATACCATGTCCTGCTGTTGTACCTTCACCTCTGTGTGTGCTCATGAGACTGTTGTTCATCTCTGCTTTATTACAGATACCTGTTTTATTACACGACCGTGCAGGTCATGACTGCACACCAGAGCACTCCCATGTGCTGTTCTATCTTAATTTTTTGTGTGTTAACTTAGCAGCCATTAGAGCTTTCTCTGCTTTGGCTTTTGAGCTTGATTTCATTAGGAGCTCATCTTTCAGCCTGTCATCCCAGCCTGTGAAGGCACAGTCATCTTATTGTCAGCTGTAGCCAGGTTACACACTCATGAATCATTTTGGAATGTCCTTGATTTCACTCATCAGAGAAGCTCTTTGCATGGAGGTGTTTTTTACTGGAAAATAATGAGGTATTTTGCAGCTCAAGCAGTGTCCCTAGTTTGTTGGGTTTTTTTCTATTCTGCTTCAGTGAACTTGTCATGGGAGATGGGGGGCTCTGCAGAGATCCCGATGCTTTTTCCCAGGTGCATAGCATTATGTGGGCTACATCTGCTGACAGCCCTGAGATGATTGGGTCTGTTAAGTGCTTCTATGCAGTTTGTTTCTCTGCAAGCCTTCCAGTTTTAAAAACCATAGCAGGCAGCATGTTTCTTACAGTGCTTCACAGGAAAAGCCCTCTTTCAGCGTCTTCTAACATCATGGGTTTTGAAGGGAAGGACAGGGTAAAGCAAAATCTTTCCTTATTTTTGCTGTTTGCAAATCCCCTCGTAGGTACTATGGTCTCAGAAATTCAGCCCCGTACATGGCAGAGCTTAGCCGTGGTGTTTTAGGGTGCAGTTTGACAGGCCTTTCTTCAGGGACGACCACCAAGTGACCATGGCTGGTCCCTACCCAGCTGCCTCTATGTGACTGTGGTGACTCCCATCTTCTGCCCCTCCTGCCCTACCTGTTGAGGTTCCTCCAGATATGCTGCAGTGCTGCTTGTGCTGTGGCCGCTTTTCCAATGCTTCAAGGTGTGACCCTGAGGTGATTAGTGGGGGAAGGGCTGTGTGGAGAGGAACAGGCAGCAGCAATTCTCTGCCCAAAATCTGGGCAGTGGCTGGAGGGATGGAGTCTAGCGTGGAGAGAGGAGGGAGGAGGCTGAGCTGTCACTCTCAGGTGGCACTTCACCAGCATTCCCACGTCAAGGAAGAAAGAAAAAGAAAAAGAAAAAAAATCCAGTAAGGGGCATTATTTTTTTGTGGTGGAAAATAACTCAGAAAGCACAGATAAGCTTTTGTTCTGGTGTTTATACATGAAAAGCACAGAGTTGCTCCAATTATCTGTTGAAAAGTGTTGCAAGAACCCAAATCCCACCAAGTGCATCTCTCTGTAGTGACACCTGGATTTCTCATGTGTAAAATGCCCATGTGTAAAAAGTCCCACTGTAATTTGGCTGCTCTGCATTGATAGGTTTTCTCCATGCAGGGGCACCTTTTCTTGTGCTGAGGAAGGGCCAGGAGCAGGAGGGTTTTTTAAAACAAGAGAAAACAAGGGACCAAAAAGGCTCATGAGCTCAAGTTTATCTTGCAGGCAAGCCTGCTTTCCTTGACTGGTAGCTCATCTTCTCTCAGGAGTTGTCATCATGTGTGGTTTTATGGTTGTTGTCAGGTATTAGAAGGCTATTGGAAGGCTTTTTTGCACTTTTAAGTGGGCAAGGGCTTACACAAGGGATGTACCATGGATCCTTCTGTACATCTATCTCCTCCATGATGAGCTGACATTGCGAGGGACTGGGCTCAGGGACTGAGTCCCACATCCCAAGCTCTTGATCTCCTCCTTGATGCCCTACCAGAGGTGGTTTTGATGGGGCAAGTGTCTGTGCAGGTTGTTGACATCAGTCATGAAGGGAAAGCTGATACAAGAAGGCTCTCTTTGTCCTTTACCTCACATACATCTTCCTCAAATGTACCTTGCTTTCTTTTGAATTTTAGCAAAGAGCCATGTTCCTTTTAGCAGCCACCTCAAGGTGCTCCTGCTTGTCAGCCCACAGCACCACCTGGCTCTGGGAAAGGAGGTGACATGGAGAAGTGGTACAATGTGGGGCCCAGCACCACCTCCACTTTCTGGTGAGTGGGAGTTACGCCTTGCGGTGAAAGCAAGGGGAGTGGTGGAAACCCACCCAGAAGCAGAGTTTCTGGACACTGTGTCCTCTTTTTCTGCCTGCTAAGTTCCTACCAGGTGATTTGCAGTTGTAATGGCTTGCCTTCTGGCTTTGGAAAGCCTGGAGTGGAGAACTTGGAAGTTTCCACGTGGGGTGAAGCTCTGGACTCAATATGGAATTGGGCTGGTCACCATCACTTTGACTTCTACTTATCGCCCTTTAAACAGCAGGATTTGTACCTTCTCTTTTGACAACTTTGCTAAAGTCCTCCTCTGAAGAAAGAAACAATGCCTTGACCTGCTACGTGAGTTTGGATGGCCACGCTGCTGTGTCACTTTAACACCACCTTTGGGTAAGCATCTGGTTTTTGCAAGCAAAATTTAACCTAGAGCTTGATTTGTAGCACCACAAATACTACAAAATACTGAATGGGAGCTTGACTATTTTCTTACTCCACCATATGTAGACCTCTCTCCTCTCTCCATGTGCATTTTTTACAGTTTCAAGTTGCCAGCCCTGGTACAAAGCTGTGACTGGTTGTTGTGGAGTGTGAGGAGTTATTAAAACATGGGTGTATAGGAAAGGGATAAAAGGGAGAAAAGCTAAATCATTCCAATAAAGAAAGGGTAGGGATATTTATAGCTCTACTTTTAGTCACATCAGTAAAATGCTCTACAAGGTTGATGTATCCTCTGAATATGTAGCTGAAAGGGGTTTTTTTTGTGCATTGATATTCATTTTGCAACAGCTTATAATAAGATGTCACTCACAATGCTCTGGTCACTGAGTATGTTAAGGCTTGTTTATTAGGCAGAAAACTGCAGTAAATCATAGTCAGGTAGTTATTACTGGTAGTGTAATGTCTTGCTATTAATGCAGCTCTGATCTTTTGCAAATTCAGGATGCAAACTAAGATATGTCAGCAACTCAAGACTATCCCGTGAACATATCCCACTGATTTTTAATGCATTAAATAATCACAGTTTAATCTGCCTGTCTGCTTTTAGCCATTCATGTCAAGAAACAGATTTGTTTCAAATGATATCTTGCAGCTATTTTCTTTTTGACTGTTCAGTTCATTCAGACTAAAGCCAACAGTCTTTATACTTTAAGCCTCATGTAGTAATTCCTATCCGTGCAAAAGGGTACAAAGGGCAACCGCATCAGCATGTACCACATCTCACCCATTTTCTTCAAAGTGCAAAACAACGGAGGGTCTCTTGAGTTGGTACTTGTCTGTTCGAATTCCACTTAAGACCTTCTCAGAGAAGCTGTACCGCTAAGCCATCACAGCAGAAGGGAAAAGCAAAGCTGGAGGGACACCTGTTGATTGAAGATGCAAGAAAATTTCTCTCAAGAGCATCATGGAGTGGGAGCTATTCAAGGGAGGTCTTCAGTGGAAGTGTGCGGATGCAGAAATAGAACCATGTCGTTCATTTGGCTGTCGCAGAATAAATATCCAGCGAATAAAGGCCAACCCGAGCACGTCTGGGGCAGAGCTGGCAGGAGGGTAATTCTGTTTTGTGGCGCCAGAATTAGTTTTTATCCAGACTGGGAGAAAGCAGAATTTCTGACCAGTCTTTGTGGATACAGACAGTGAGTTAGAATAGCGATCGAGATCTGTAAAACCCAGAGTAACCCTTTATCTCATTCAGAACAGAGTTGTTTTCTTCTTTTTTCTCAGGTCACTCCAAGTCAGGCAGAGCATGCATTTCACAGGCCAATGTTTGTGCCATTCAGTGTAGTCTCTGTGAGAAAATACTCTGATTTAATGAAACAGAAAAGAGGAAACAGCTCCATTTGGAATACTGAAGGATGCTTTTCCAGGACTGAGCACCAACTCTGTAAGATTTCATTTTTCCAAGCCAGCTCAATGTTTGTATTTCAGGGATGGTAGACAAAAAATTGTTAAATGAGTTAAATCAGATTTTAATTAAAAACAGCCCAAAAACATAATAAAAACTTAAAACCTAAATCCAGTCAAAATGGCATTTGAAATTAAAATGTAATGCCCATAGTTATTATATAAGTAAAACAAAATAATGTGATAAACCCAACAAAAATAGCAAAGCATATTTTCCACCTAAGTTTAAGATAAAGTTGCTGAAACTGTGGGAAGCTTTTAGCAGAATGACTGAGGCCAGAGTTTTCTGAACTGATAAAATAGCTTTCCGTGCCCTAACTTCTCATAGAATATTTTTTTCATTTTGCTGTGTTTATTTCAGTATAGTTCCCTCCAAAGAATAACTGAGCAATAATAAACAAAATGTCTGGAAGCTTAAAAAGCACAAATACTTGTTTGGTTCTTTGGGCCTGTGCTTACGAACTAAGTACGAGGGGCTGTGTAACAGTTGAAAATCTTCAGGTTCAAACCCCAGATTATGCTTCCTTTGTAATAAAACAATTTTAAATACAGCACATTTTAAGGGTAAAGGTACTGTTTTTCTTCTCTGTTCAGTACATTCAACATTGTTATATAAGGGCAGTGATCTAAAACTGAATAGTCCATCTGTCATGCAAAGCAAATAATGAGTCCAACATTACTAGCTCAGTAAATAAGAAATGCTGTTTTTTATAAGGTAATAAAATGTTATCAATGGGAATCTGAGTGCATACACTGTAGGTTATATGGGCATTTGCATCCTTATATTATATCTTCCTGAATAGCAGAAGATAAGTAAAACCGAAATGTAAGTTTTGCACAAAAGTTGTGTTGTTATCAGTGGTTATTCAGTGTTGCGGTTCAACTGTGGTTTCAAAAATAAGTACAAAGTACATATTCAGCACAGGATTAAAGCCTGCTATTTAAATTGAGCTGATTTGCCTTGCTGACTTAATTCCAAATTTTCAGAGTTTTAAATCACTTTGATATTAATATATGATTACTTTGGTACTTGATAAATATATATGAAAATACGATAATTTTGGTACTTGAACGCAACAAGCTGGCAAAGGAGCTGGAAGGCATGTCCTCTGAGGAGCAGCTGAGGACTCTGGGTTTGTCTAGTTTGGAGCCTGAGGGTCGACCTCACTGCTGTCTACAGCTTCCTGAATAGGGAAAGTGGAGAGGGAGGTGCGGATTTTGTACCCAGTGCCAGGATGTGTGGGAATTGCTCAAAGATGCATCTGTCAGGGAGGGTTTGGACTTGACATAAGGAAACATTTCATTACCAAGAGGGCTGTCAAACCCTGGAACAGGCTTCCTTGAGAGGTGGTTGATGCCCCATGCCTGTCAGTGTTTAACAGGCATTTGGACAACACCCTTAATATCATGTTTTAACATCAGCCCTGAAGTGGTCGGGCAGTTGGACTAGATGATCGTTGTAGATACTGTGCAACTCAACTAGCCTAGTCTAGTGTATTCTTCTTCCTACCTCCTCCTTTCCCACCAGTACATGCTGAGGAAATGTCTGATGACATTTCTTCCCAGCCCTGCGCTGGCAGAAGGGGCAGTCATGTTGCATCCTAGGCATTGGCTCTGTCACCTTGTGGGAAGGAGGCATGTACCTTCTGATGGGGTAAAAGCTGTGGATCATCTCGAGATAATTGGATCATCTGAAGAAATTTGCAAAAAGCAAGTGTGAAGTGTGGTTCTTGAAAGTTTTCTGTGTTCATCCAGTGTAACTAAGTTTCCACAGGATGGCAAAACCCACATCTCTGACCCTAGTGAGGCTCAAAGATCAAGCCCTCAGCAGGATGTGCTCCTCCACTAAATGGCTGCAAATCTTTTTGAGGTGAGCAATGTCTGTTCATTTCCCTGTGGATTTTTTTTTTCCTTGTACTTATTTTTAGAAATGCCTGACCTGTTTCCCTTGGAAAAACATACTAAACCACAGGAGCCTGAGAACAGCAGTAGTCTCTCAGAGCCAAGGTCCCTCTGGCCCAATACTCTGTCTCCAAAGTGGCCAACCATCAATGTCAGGAGAGCATATGAGCAGTGCAAGTCTACTTCTGTCAGGGTCCTGGGGGTGCTCATAGGCCTCAGTGGCTGGAACCGGCCCTCGGAACCCCCTGGGACCCTCACCCACACCAATTCCTGCCAAGGTCCCAGGGGACATGTCTCAGCTCAGTCTGGGGCCTTCAGTCGCTGCCCGAGGGATGTTGTAGGTGTGCCCATCTCTACCCCTGTCTCTGGGATGGGCCTGGGACCTGCACTGCAGAGAGCTGCTCTCCTGGATGGACCACTCAGGCCTAGGTCGGAGCTGGTCGTGCAGAACTCCAGGCATAATGTGGCATAACTGTGCTGTTCTGTTCTGTTCTGTTCTGTTCTATTCTATTCTATTCTATTCTATTCCCTGTGCTCACCATGAGTCAAATAATGATGAGACTGTTATATGCCTGAAATGCCAGGTGTTTTTTAAGATCTAAAACCACTTTTGAGGACAGATCACAAAGATTCAAGTGGAAATAGGATTTTATTTTGGTTTTCTGAACCGGTTTCAGAGCCGATGCTCACAAGGATGAACCCAACGCGCATGTGTAGCCAGGAGCAGGCTGATTCATTCTTCAGTTTAGCTTGAAAAGACATCCCTTGCAGTCTGGCAAAGGGAAGCCACAGAGCCACAGAAGTAGCAGTGGGAATATACACCAAGCCATCCCTTTTTCGTTAACAGTGAGAACTTGAAGAATGAGGATCAGGACCAACCACACACAAAAGCAGCAGCAGCAGAAGAGATGGTGTTCGGTACCATGGGGTGTTTTTCAAATATGACATATGTTGATGACAAGCACGCTTTTTGCTTTCCAAAACTTGCTCCATCGCTGTGCTTCTTGACCAGTGACGCATGACAAGTGCCCTTGTGCCTGCCCTGAACTTGTATTGCGTGCAGGGAGAGGTGAAAAGTGGCATCTCTGGATGGTGCAGCAAGCCTGGAGCCCTTCTAAGCACAGGCTGTTTTGCACGAGCAAGAACGCCTGGGGACATGGAGCCACGAGAGCAGAGCTCGCTCCCGCTCCAGACTTGCAATGGGCAAGAGAGCCCGAGAGAGCCAGGGCACGAGTGGTGCCTTGGAGGAGCTGGCAAGAACCGAGACAAAAGGGCCCAGAGGAGCCCTGACAAGGGGCTGTGCTCAATGCTACAGCGGACAAGAAGCAACCCCCGGGGGCCACCCTGGCGGCCTGCCCTGGGGGTCTAGAAAGCTTCCTACCCCCGGATGTGGGGCATGAGGGCCACTTTCATGGAGCAGGAGCAGCAGGCACCTAGCCAAAATGGCCCAAAGGAGCCCTGGCAAGGGGATGTGCTCAATGTTGCAGAGGAAGGCAAAAAAACCCCGAAGACACTTGCTAGCCCTCCATGGGGGACAAAAAGCCTTCCTCCCCCCAGCTGCAGGGCACAAGAGGCCATCTTCATGGTGCATGAGAAGCAAGCAGTAACCTAGCCAAAATGGAGCAGAGGAGCCCTGACAAATGGTCATGCTCAATGCTGCAGAGGAAGGCAAAAAATCCCTGGGGACCAGTGCCATCTGCTCCACGGGAAAATTCCTTCCTGACCCCAGTGCTGGTGATCAGCTATTCCCTGAGCATGTGAGCAAGACCTGATCCTTCTCCCACAGGCTGGTCACATCTCCCAGGAGATGTGCAAGCCCTATTCTCCCTCAGTGTGGAGCCATCTCAGGGGCATCCGCATGGCCCTGGCCTGATCAGCCTTGGGGGCAGGAATCCTTCCCACACCTGGCAGGACACCCAGTGGGTGGTCCAAATCACTGGGACCCCTTGCAACATCTCTGCATCCCATTTCTTATGGTTACTACCCCTGGCTTCACAGGGGATGAAGACAGTGAGCTCTGCAGTGCTCCTCAAGAAGGCATTCCCTTGGTCTTGCCACTGCTATCCAGCCTTAGGCACCTCAACGGGTTGGTGGTTCTTCTCATCTCCTGAGGGGCTCACATCTGCTTCCCGAAGGCTGAAGCAGGATTTCCATCCATCAGATGGGTTTTGAATGTTGCCCCGCCAGGAGCTGGCCTTGCAGTGGAGAACCTTCAACAGCAGCATCCAGCCTCTCTGGTCTTCCTCTCTCAGACCCCACCAAGTGATTCCACTGGTTACTCAAGGACTTCCTCTTGGATGTCTTTGGGCTGCCCCCAGGCCATCTCTGGCAGTGAGACACAGCAGGATGCTCCCTTTTATCCTGCCCCGGGGCACTGTCACTGCTGCATTGCCAGGTGGTGGTGCTGTGACATGGGGGTGATGGGGCCGCCCATGCTCAACCTGGCCCACTGCCACTCTGCCCAGCATCCTTGGAGGAGGGCCTTTGGTGTGCTGGCCCTGAGGCAGTCCCTGTGCCCAGAAGGCCCAGGGGACTGTCCCTGCCCTTAGTGGCCATGCACTGGGCACAGCTGCTGGGCATCCCTGATGCCTCCTCTGCCACTCGGCTCCCAAGGACAAACCCAGTGCTGTTATTCTTTGTTCTGGCCATGGCAGAAACCAACTCTGCAGCCCAAAGTCCACCCGTATTAGCCATCTTCTCTCTGCACCAGAGCTAATGCCCATGAGACCACACCATAAGGAGGACCAGGGACTTGATCTGTCTGGACACAAACCTGGAGAGTGTAAGGCACAATTTCAGCAGCTGCAGCCTGAGGGAAAGCTGTGTAAACAGAGCCATAGGTTGGTGATGGAGGGTGTCAGCCCTGAAGTGGTCAGGCAGTTGGACTAGATACTCGTTGCAGGTACCTTCCAACTGAACTATTCTTCTCTCTTGAAGGGCACTCAATGGCAGCAGCAAGCGAAGGGTGAGGTGACTCTTATTGGCCACTAGAGAAGGGGCATATCATGTCACCCTTACAGGATGGAAAAACCTGAATATTTTCCCTGTTTTAGACAATTTGGGGAAAAGTTGGCATCACAGTGACCTAATTCTCCAAAGCTATTCTCATAAAGATTGCACTCTAGCTTTAAAACAGGACTTTGTGTAGAAACTCAACTCAGTATATGTATATGCTGCATATAACTCCCAAGGCTCATTTTTACCTTATGAATGCATTATTATGAAGAGTTAAATTTGTTTATATCCTGTCAGCGATTTTGATCCTTTCATATATGCAGTTTCATATCAGAGAACACTAAGATTTGGCAGAGAGGAAACAAGAGTTTACTCATAGCAAGACTCCACTTGCCATTTTGCTTAAAATAAAAATACAAAATGCATCATCTTCACCTAAACTTTAGGGAAAG
>NW_009649316.1:2106101-2118137 GCF_000708025.1 Charadrius vociferus | reverse complement strand
GCCAAGTCTAGGGTATCCTTCTACCTACCTCCTCCCTTCCCTACCAGTACATGCTGAGGAAATGTCTGATGACATTTCTTCCCAGCCCTGCGCTGGCAGAAGGGGCAGTCATGTTGCATCCTAGGCATCGGCTCTGTCACCTTGTGGGAAGGAGGCATGTACCTTCTGATGGGGTAAAAGCTGTGGATCATCTCGAGATAATTGGATCATCTGAAGAAATTTGCAAAAAGCAAGTGTGAAGTGTGGTTCTTGAAAGTTTTCTGTGTTCATCCAGTGTAACTAAGTTTCCACAGGATGGCAAAACCCACATCTCTGACCCTAGTGAGGCTCAAAGATCAAGCCCTCAGCAGGATGTGCTCCTCCACTAAATGGCTGCAAATCTTTTTGAGGTGAGCAATGTCTGTTCATTTCCCTGTGGATTTTTTTTTTCCTTGTACTTATTTTTAGAAATGCCTGACCTGTTTCCCTTGGAAAAACATACTAAACCACAGGAGCCTGAGAACAGCAGCAGTCTCTCAGAGCCAAGGTCCCTCTGGCCCAATACTCTGTCTCCAAAGTGGCCAACCATCAATGTCAGGAGAGCATATGAGCAGTGCAAGTCTACTTCTGTCAGGGTCCTGGGGGTGCTCATAGGCCTCAGTGGCTGGAACCGGCCCTCGGAACCCCCTGGGACCCTCACCCACACCAATTCCTGCCAAGGTCCCAGGGGACATGTCTCAGCTCAGTCTGGGGCCTTCAGTCGCTGCCCGAGGGATGTTGTAGGTGTGCCCATCTCTACCCCTGTCTCTGGGATGGGCCTGGGACCTGCACTGCAGAGAGCTGCTCTCCTGGATGGACCCCTCAGACCTAGGTCAGAGCTGGTCATGCAGAAATCCAGGCATAATGTGGCATAACTGTGCTGTTCTGTTCTGTTCTGTTCTGTTCTATTCTATTCTATTCCCTGTGCTCACCATGAGTCAAATAATGATGAGACTGTTATATGCCTGAAATGCCAGGTGTTTTTTAAGATCTAAAACCACTTTTGAGGACAGATCACAAAGATTCAAGTGGAAATAGGATTTTATTTTGGTTTTCTGAACCGGTTTCAGAGCCGATGCTCACAAGGATGAACCCAATGCGCATGTGTAGCCAGGAGCAGGCTGATTCATTCTTCAGTTTAGCTTGAAAAGACATCCCTTGCAGTCTGGCAAAGGGAAGCCACAGAGCCACAGAAGTAGCAGTGGGAATATACACCAAGCCATCCCTTTTTCGTTAACAGTGAGAACTTGAAGAATGAGGATCAGGACCAACCACACACAAAAGCAGCAGCAGCAGAAGAGATGGTGTGCGGTACCATGGGGTGTTTTTCAAATATGACATATGTTGATGACAAGCACGCTTTTTGCTTTCCAAAACTTGCTCCATCGCTGTGCTTCTTGACCAGTGACGCATGACAAGTGCCCTTGTGCCTGCCCTGAACTTGTATTGCGTGCAGGGAGAGGTGAAAAGTGGCATCTCTGGATGGTGCAGCAAGCCTGGAGCCCTTCTAAGCACAGGCTGTTTTGCACGAGCAAGAACGCCTGGGGACATGGAGCCACGGGAAGAGCAGAGCTCGCTCCCGCTCCAAACTTGCAATGGGCAAGAGAGCCCGAGAGAGCCAGGGCACGAGTGGTGCCTTGGAGGAGCTGGCAAGAACCGAGACAAAAGGGCCCAGAGGAGCCCTGACAAGGGGCTGTGCTCAATGCTACAGCGGACAAGAAGCAACCCCCGGGGGCCACCCTGGCGGCCTGCCCTGGGGGTCTAGAAAGCTTCCTACCCCCAGATGTGGGGCATGAGAGCCACTTTCATGGAGCAGGAGCAGCAGGCACCTAGCCAAAATGGCCCAAAGGAGCCCTGGCAAGGGGATGTGCTCAATGTTGCAGAGGAAGGCAAAAAAACCCCGAAGACACTTGCTAGCCCTCCATGGGGGACAAAAAGCCTTCCTCCCCCCAGCTGCAGGGCACAAGAGGCCATCTTCATGGTGCATGAGAAGCAAGCAGTAACCTAGCCAAAATGGAGCAGAGGAGCCCTGACAAATGGTCATGCTCAATGCTGCAGAGGAAGGCAAAAAATCCCTGGGGACCAGTGCCATCTGCTCCACGGGAAAATTCCTTCCTGACCCCAGTGCTGGTGATCAGCTATTCCCTGAGCATGTGAGCAAGACCTGACTCCTTCTCCCACAGGCTGGTCACATCTCCCAGGAGATGTGCAAGCCCTATTCTCCCTCAGTGTGGAGCCATCTCAGGGGCATCCGCATGGCCCTGGCCTGATCAGCCTTGGGGGCAGGAATCCTTCCCACACCTGGCAGGACACCCAGTGGGTGGTCCAAATCACTGGGACCCCTTGCAACATCTCTGCATCCCATTTCTTATGGTTACTACCCCTGGCTCCACAGAGGATGAAGACAGTGAGCTCTGCAGTGCTCCTCAAGAAGGCATTCCCTTGGTCTTGCCACTGCTATCCAGCCTTAGGCACCTCAACGGGTTGGTGGTTCTTCTCATCTCCTGAGGGGCTCACATCTGCTTCCCGAAGGCTGAAGCAGGATTTCCATCCATCAGATGGGTTTTGAATGTTGCCCCGCCAGGAGCTGGCCTTGCAGTGGAGAACCTTCAACAGCAGCATCCAGCCTCTCTGGTCTTCCTCTCTCAGACCCCACCAAGTGATTCCACTGGTTACTCAAGGACTTCCTCTTGGATGTCTTTGGGCTGCCCCCAGGCCATCTCTGGCAGTGGGACACAGCAGGATGCTCCCTTTTATCCTGCCCCGGGGCACTGTCACTGCTGCATTGCCAGGTGGTGGTGCTGTGACATGGGGGTGATGGGGCCGCCCATGCTCAACCTGGCCCACTGCCACTCTGCCCAGCATCCTTGGAGGAGGGCCTTTGGTGTGCTGGCCCTGAGGCAGTCCCTGTGCCCAGAAGGCCCAGGGGACTGTCCCTGCCCTTGGTGGGCATGCACTGAGCACAGATGCTGGCTGTCCCTGATGTGTCCTCTGCCACTCTGCTCCCAAGGACAAACCCAGTGCTGTTATTCTTCTCTCAGGCCATGGCAGAAATCAACCTTGAAGAGGGGCTAGGAGGATATATTTAAGCAATCTCCCACTTCTCCATTTACCTGTGCTGAAGAGCAGCCAATGCATAAAGCCACTGAGAGACTTGGGCGTGCAACCTGACAAGATGGGCAGGAAAGGATGCAGCCCCTGGAGAAGAACTGGGTTTGCGCAAGCCCATTACAGAAACCAGGCTCAGCCACACATATAGTTCAAGTCCAGATTTACCCATTGTGATGTTTGACCCGGGGCTTGGCAGGCATTCGTAAGTGTAATGAAGAGATCCCCAGTATTTGGAAAATGAAGATTATAGCTATTATCCTCTTACTAGCAGGGGTTGTGGGCAAGAGATGGAAAGTATTGCAGAGGAAGTACTGTCAGGAGGGTATGTTTCACTGTTCAGTGTAAAGACAGGGGCTGAGGTAGGCAGTACTAGTATCTGATTTCCTGTGAGCTAAAATGGACTTACAGTCTGCCCTGTCATGCACAAGAAGGAGCCTATCCAAACCATCAGCAACAGAGTTTTACAAAGTTATCAAGTTTTCTATGGAAATTGTAGACTGATTTCTGCTCTGCTTTATTGGTTTGGGGGTTGTTTTTTTCTGTGTGTGTGTTCCTCTGTCCCGTAAATGTCCTCAAATTCATCTTTCCAGGACCATCAACAGCTTCTCCTTCAATATTTGTGGCTCCTGGGGTCACTGATTGCTTGACATGTTTTTTTCAAATAGTTTAAAAGTCCAAATTCTATTTTTAATACTTGTGCTTCACTGAGCTCTGTTTTTTCTCATGTTTTAAATAAATACCCCCCAGTATTTTCAAACTACCCTATCTGGAAATGTGATTTGTAGTTCTGCTGCGACAAATTTAGTCAGAGGACTGTTTTCTGGAACTTTAGCATTTTTTCTGTCACAGTTTTAGGAACAAGTTTACAAACTTGTAAACAGCAAAATTGTATTTTTATACCTGTTTTGGACAGTACAAACGATGCAGGGAATAAAGCAGTGAGGAATTGATTTGTTATAGTAGCAAGTGATGTGTCTAGTATGTATTTGAAATGTGTTGGTTTCCAGCTACGCAAAAAGACGGAAAACTCTTCAGAAGAGTCTGTTCAGGGATAGATTGAACTCTGAATTTTGACCCCACATGTTGTTCCCTGTGTCCCTGAACCCCATAGCAAGGTATTGGGGTTCAATGTATTTGGAGTATTTTCACTGCCTCCAGAGGACAAGCTGTAAAGCGTGCTGTAGAGCATGCTTATAGCCAGCATGGAAATACTTGTTGGGGAAAAGTTTAATGCTTCCCTGCAGCATGGCACACAAGAAGGGCACCATCACAGGTGCAACACAACTGTCTTCTATCCCTCCTAACCACTCCTGACACTTACTCCAAGATCCTTTCAGCACCGTAAGGAGGTCTTCTTGATGCAAAGCAGACTTAGGATGTGACTGTTAATTTGGTTCTGGCGAGGAGCTGAGCACGGAGCTGGGCAGTGAGGTGTTTATGTAGCTGGCCTTGACTGTAGTCATGGTCCAGGTTTATGCAGTGGGAAAACTTAGAGAATAAATGAGGGGTTTAATTTTGTAGAGTTTAGACTGGGAAACACAGTTAGCCTGCTTTTTGGTAAGAATTTCCGTTCTTAAAGTATGACAACCTCTTTGTTGTTCACCTGAGGGTGGAGAGGACGAGTCAAGCAGTGAGTGTGAGCAGGATGCGGGGAAGGCAGGGGCTATTTAGGAGGTATCACAACCTCTTTCTGACTGTGGTGGTAATCAAGAGAAATGGAATCTAGAATTTGGCAGAGGGAAGGGACATCAAAATGGTTCCTGCCTGTGTCATGCAGGCCAAGCAAAAGCATAAAGCAGGAGGACCATTTGTCTTGGTTTGGAAATTTGCATGACATGCTTTTAAATATATACCTGACCCATGTATTTATTTGTAACTAGAGATATATTTCCTCTTAATAATATGTTTCCACTCCATAAAGTGACTGTGGCATCAAGGATTTCCAAGTGTCCAGCTCTTCTGAGATCAAGTCTGCTCCTGTCATTCAGGCTTCTGCCTCATTTCATACCATCCGCTGGGTGCTCCCCTTCTGGCCTGTCACTGCCAGCCATCCCCTTGGGGCTTGTGCCTGGCTGTGCCCTCTGCCCATGGCTAACAAGGGCCAGCTGTGCTAGAGACCTCTATTCCTCCAAAGGCCCAGCAGTCAGGAGAGGGCTCGGGAGATGAAGGAAAGCTTCATCGCCTCTTCAGTCAGTCGAGCCCAGCCCGGGCAATGCTCAGGTGCTTTTCTCTGAACTCTTGTTTGGTGAAGGAGTGTTTCTTGTGCCAAAGCTGCACTGAAGGGAAAAGCAGCGGGTCACTAAGCTGCCTCAGTGCCCTTGTTTACCAACCCTTTCCTCCAAACCCTGAGAAAGCCAATCTATGAGGTGAAGGCATAATGAGACATGGGGGAATTATTTTTTTTTTTTTGTTGGTTTTGGTTTCCTTTTCTCTCTCTTATTTTTATTTTTTTTTTTTTTAGCAAATCCAACTTGATTTGTAGACAAGGATTGTAACTGATGCAGACTTAGCATAGAGAGCGAATCCTCTGGGACCCATGAGAAAAAAAATTCCTCTGTAGACTTGGGCTGGCTGGAGCTATGCAATATCTTCCAGATGTTTTGTAAGGAGGTGCGTTAAATGGAGGAGTGGTGCTGCCTTACCTGTAGTTCCTCATACTTGTGGTTTTGAGCTGCGTTAAAAAAGGAGCCTCAGCTGTAATTAGTTTGTGTGGGAGGAGTCCCTAGTTTTGAAGCAAGACTCAGCACAAAGACTCACATTAGGATCTTCGGGATGTTCATTTTATGAGCACAGTTTTCCTGAGAAGGAGGGTGGAGGAACAGGGAAAGCTGAAGAATCACATAAGTGGCGAAAAGAAAAGAAAAAAAAAAAAGGAAAGAAAAGAATGACAGCTATAAACTCCCTGTGCAACAGCAACTTGGATATAATTTTTTTCCAAAGAGATATTGCTGACTTTAAACATAGTTCTAATTGTTAGCTGTGCCACTGAGGTAGGTTTCTGTGGAAAAGCTGTTTTTGAGAATAGAAGTCCAAGAAGATGTTATATTTCTTCCTAAATCTCCAGGTTGTTTTATTTCTTCTTATACCACCCCCGCCCCCCAACACAAAACCCCATAGGAGAATTAACATTTACAGTATTACTTAAAATTCAAGTCTGCCACTGATTTCACTCATTGAGAGCAGCAGTCTGCTGTGTTTTGCAAGAAGGTTCAGCCAGGACCAAGATTAATTTGATTATCTTTATTTATTAATGCTTATTTTCTGACATGCCTCTTCCTCATGTGGGCAGCAGGACATCTGAAAATTAGCTCTGTTTCCTAACTGGGACCTGACTCTTCTCCCCAGGGAGATATTCCTCCATCTTCATTGGTACTCCCAATCAGCAGAGCTTCAGAGAAACTGGGATAGCTCATGGCCGGGGAGAGATTAAAAAAGCAAAGAGCAACATGATGGGGACTCAGGGAAGATTCAGCCTCCAGCAGTAGAGACCAGAAGAAAATAAATTTCCACTTTAAACAAGGTCCTTGTGACTGATGTCATCGGCATGTGACCAGAAATCATTATCAACAAGAGCACCGTCCAAAGCTAGGTAAACCTAGATGGTGCTAAGTTACTTTTCTTAGGAAAAGAGATGTCTCCAGTGTTACTAAATCCTCCTCAGCTCCTTAGCTGTATTATTGTGGCCTTAGGCAATGTCAGAATTGAGGTCTGGTAGCCCCGTTTCCTGCCCACTGCCTTAATTTGAGTTTACTATATTGACCTTATTGGAAATGCAGCTTGATCTTCCATCATCAGAGACACAGTCATGGTTCATCTTGATCCTGGCTGGCTGTAAAAAAGGCATCTCAAAGTTCCATGCAAAACGAGGGCATCATGGTTTGGCAAATTCAATTTGCTGCACTTGTCACATGAAAAGAAATTTTTTCTTGCAGTCCAGCAAGCTTCCCTTGCAGAATGCAAGTCTGAAATTATTGATCCTATTTCAACTTGTATGCAAATCCAGTAATCATCCTCGGTTTTGACTAGTAATTGCTAGTGTTAAGTTCTGTGGGCACCAGATTCTGCTCTATCACTTTGAACAGGTAATACCTGTACTCATACACACACAGAGTGCAATTGGGTTAAACCTCTTGGTTGAATAGAAACAACATGTAAATGCTGTTAGATCAGTATAAAGAGGCAGTCAGTTTTAATTCACTGAATCAGGATTATTCTTACCAGATTTTTTTTTTTTTGAGTTGTGAATCCATTTTCTTTTGAATATAGACAGTGAGTCCTACAAATATCCTTCATATCTTATATTAGCATGCTGCCTCCTGTTGCTGGTGTGTTTTGCTTGTTGTCTTTGTCCCACCATAAAATTCAGTCTGTTGACTCAATTTGTGCAAGATCCTTTGTAAGTGCTGTAGCAGTATGTAAGTTTAAGCAGAATTGGCTTTTAGTAACCCACTTAATGTGGTTTGTTGGAACACAGTTTACAGTTTGACTGGAGGGGCTTTGAGATGAATCAAAACAAATAAAACACATGAAACATTCAAAGCTATCAGAATACATGGGGTTTCTAAACCAAAAGAAAAAAGGGCTGAAAAATTCTATATTGAGCTGATATTACCATCATAATGCCTTCTTTGTCTGTTGGTTGTGCCTTACTGCTCACTGTTGGTGCCAGTGGAGCAAATCCCCTGCTATGGTTGCTTGTTTGTTAAATGAGCTGTCCTAGAGTAGGTAGGGATAAAATAGTGGCAGAGAAACAGTGACTCACCCTTTGAGAAGCCTTTGTCAACATCCTTTTGAGATTGATGAAGTGGATGCTTCTCAATATGACCTACTAAATGTCCTGGCTGGCCTTGCACCAGCAAAAGGCTTGAAGAGAGCTGAGCATGAGTGAGGAAGGGCTCAGTGAGCTGAAGCAAGATGAGATTTGCATGTGGAATTAGGGATTTGGCAGCGAGAAAAATGGCTGGGAGAAAAGGTGGTGAGAGCAGGCCTTGGAGGAGATCTCAGAGAAGAGAGGAGAAAGGGACCTGTAGGAAGGAGAATCAGGGGCTGGGTTGGGAAAAGGAAAGGGAGCCTGATGGAGAGGAAGTATGAATGAGATGGTTGGGTAGGAGAGTGAAGTATTCAGGAAATTGAAGAAAAGAGCAAGTAATTTTAAGACAGAAGAACTGAAGCTGGAGTGGTTTGCATTAAAGTAGCAATCACATAAAAATGGGAGAGAGTATGTGTCTTGGTGAACAGAAGGGGTTGGAGAGAAGCATATTTGTGGTCATCCAAAGAAGACCTTTCTGTACAGAGAGAAAGAGAGACCTTGTGGAAAGAATGGGAAATGTAATGGCCTTGCAAGTGCTGATGAGAGAGGGAATTTTAGGGAATTAAAATAATACAGGGAAAGGAGGAAGGGGCTTACAGCTCAGACGCTAGATGGGCTTGCAGAATAGCAGGACAGAATATGAATGTCGTAGTGGAGACAGGATCATCCAGGGAGCAGAATGGGAGGAGCAAAGCCCGAGGGGTTAATAAACCAGGCATAAAAGGAAGAACGAAGTAGTGGAGTTCAGAGGAAGATGAGTTTCTAGGGGAGAGGACAGGATACTCTCCTCATTAGTACTTTATTATTTTCCATCATTGATACCTGTTTGTCCTGTTATATTCCAGGTCTGTTTCTACTTTTGTCATTTTCTCCATCCCTCCATTCATCCATCCATCCATCCATCCATCCATCCATCCATCCTCACTCATCTGGAAGAAGTTCAGGAGGCACCTTCCTTGACCTCAGGTTGAATTCAGCAGATATTATAGGCAGAAGTTAGTTGCAGCATTGACTTCTGGTAAATGATAGCTGAAGCGTTCTGCTTTCCTGTTGCCCGTACTGTATTGCCTATGGTTTACTTCCTGTAAAAAGTCTATTTGCCTCTTAGCTTGAGACAGTTATTTCTCTTCCAAATAATGCTGGATTTTTAAATTCTTTTTGTTAGTGGCTCTTTACAATGTTTGCAAACATCTGGAAATCCTTCTGTATTGGGAGACACTTCATAGGTCACTGGGAAATGCAACAGAGATTATTTGTCTATGAGGATCAATAAATCTGAATGCAATTGTAGCAAGTGAGAGGAAATGGTTTATCATGAAAGAAGGGGAAAAGGCTAAACTGGACCACTGAATGAGAATGCTACTTGCACTGGAAAACTCTACCAATATCTTTTGCTAGAAAAGCCTGTGCAAAGTTATCATAACTGACCAAAACTAATGGGACCTACAGTGACAGTGCAAAAGTTAAAAGGAAAGTTAGAAGTTAGTACTGTAGATGTAGGAAGGGATTTTGAGAGAGTTTATAAAGATCAAGGTTCAAGGAGGTCAAGAAGCTGATGATCCCAGAGGGACAAATACAGTGCTATTTGCAGCCTGTTTGCAGATTGGGCTCTTACTGGTCTTTAAAACTTAACTTGGAGTTACTGGGAGCCGTAGGTAAGAGATATGGCATAACAGGTGTTCTGGGAAGATGCATAGGTACATATTTGGCAGCACCTGGCATTGAATCCCTCAAAAATGTTGTGATACAAATGAATCAGAATGTATTTGAAACAGGTGCTGGAAAGCCCTAAATCTTTTTTGTCTGTGTGTGCATGTGTTTTGGGTGTGAGGTTCTTTTTTGTGTTTTGTTGGGTTTTTTTATTAACAACAGAATTTTGACAAGAATAGAGCACAGCTGCAGTTGTTCAGTGTGACAGATACCAACTACAGCTATAGCAGAGTCAAATGAGGCTTCGAAAGAGGATGTGAAAAGTTCAACATACAGATAAAGAAAGAGGTGAAAGTGAAAATCAGAAACTCAAGCAGAAGATCAGAGAACTGAAAGCTGATGCATGCTACAGCTTCTGATGCCCTAGCAGGAAAAGCTGAGAAATGCTGTGACCTATCAAAGAAGCAGGTGAGTAATTTGGTAGTTACTGAGGAGTACGTGGAGGATGGAACGTTCACAGAGGCTGCTACAAGACAGAAGCGCTAGAAGGTAAAGGCAGTCACCGGGGAAATGGATGTTTGTCAAGAGCTACCTCCTTAGGTAGCGATCCAGAACTCACACCATTATTCTCCTGCTCGCTTGGTAAAATCAGAGGGGTAGAAAAGGGACTATATAGAGGGGGAACTGGTACTGTCACTGCAGTGAGGCTATGGAGCATGTCCTGGAGTGTTTCAACACAGTGCAGAGAACAAACTGAGTTTCTAACGTCATTAGAGGGGTAGGTTTCGAGTCGGATAATCCTGACTTGAAAATAATTTATCCATAGCCACTCTTGCATTCAGAAACCACTAACATAGGAAAGAATTTGTAACACATCACAGTGGACATCCAGCAGATACTCCGAAATAGCGGCAGCTCCTGACAAATGATGGAGAAAACTGTAATTGTGTTCCCCTCAGTAACGCCAAAAAAGCATTGGATGCTGCTGAGCTTGGTGGAGAATGAAGGTCTGTGGTTGCCAATATACGTGATTCTGCCTGACGTCACTCCAGAAACAGGGACAAACAAACAGTTTTTAAACCTTCTCATGAGCTTTTATCCCAGGATGTCCCAGTGGGATCAAATATAAAATATAATGGCTAAAGCTGTTCAGAGAATGCAGAGCGAATGTAATATTTCATCTAAGAAAGGAATAAACCAGAAGTCACTCTGCATATAGAGGGGAAAAAGCAAGTTGATGTATTACTTTATTAAATTATTTATTATGCAATTTGTTATTTTAATTCTTGACAACTGATTCATTAATTATTAATTTATTAATATAGGTTTTGTACAGTAAAAAAAAGTTTCATGGGAGTGAAAAAAAAGGGGAAATTTAAAAATTAGAAATCAGTCAATGCATTATACCTGATTAAAGCTTTTAGATTTCCACAGGGAAAAGCTTTAGCAGTCTCTGTATTCTTTCTTAGAGCAAGATTTTTTTGTAAGATGAAGTAGTTCCAGTAATGTCTGAAGCATATGAAGAAGAAAATCAGGTAACAGATGGAAATATACTTGCATGTACTTACACTTAAAGTTAAGATCAGAAAGGAAATAAAATGGTCTCCCCATACCTAAGTTTCATTGCCTAATAAAAAATAAGGAGAATCCATCTGCCACCAACCGGAGGCTGAGCCAGACTCAGCATAGGTGTTCGTAAGTCAAATGAAATGGGAAATGAAATTAATGAATGAAATGTCTTTACAGCAGCACAGATGTGTATGAAATGTCTGGCCCTGCCAGGCTCATGTAGCACTTCTGTGGGCTCCAGGCAGGGGTGTGCAAGATTGTTAGTACCTGCCAGAGTGTCAGTATAATGTTATGGATTATCTAACTTATGTCTAGATCCATCAGCATACATTTATTTGACACTAGTTGACCAAAATGTGAGTGTTAACACGGAATGTGCTCAAAAAGGGATGACAACAGCTGTTGCATCACATTTTCAAGCCTCAGTAGATGCATGCAGAAGTAATCGTGTTCCCTAGCAGCCCATCCTACTGCAGCTCTTAAGTCCATCCACCGGCTGAACCAGAAAAGCATTAGAGACTTTGATCTCCCCTAATTCTGCTCCAAGCACGACAGAGCAGCACCCTCCCTCAATGCCCTGGAGCGATGGCAACTTAATCTGGAAGTTTTCTTCAGGATGACAAATGTTGACTGAATATAGCAGTGGAATCTGGAAATGGAATAATTTGTAAGTAATTGGGAGAATCAGAACATGTTTAATAATATGCAGTTTTGCAGATTATGTATAATGTGAAAACCTGACAAACTTCAAGTTGCCATGACAGCTTTGTCACAAAAACTGTGTACACTTTTATATGGAAATGGTGACAGAAGTGGTGCATGATTTTTAAGTAATCAGTAGATGAGATGGTATTGGGGGCAGGGAGGGAATTTGGCAT
>NW_009649316.1:2070113-2106048 GCF_000708025.1 Charadrius vociferus | reverse complement strand
GGGAGGATGTCAGCCTGGGGCCTCTGTGGGCTGGAGGGTCTGGTGAGAGGAGAAGCAGCGCGTGAGGGTACAGGAGCAGAGGTTATTGGTGGACATTAATAGTTCTCAGCGGGAGGACATAGAAAAAGACTTAAAAGCTCTTCAGAATGCAAGTGGCAAGACATCCAGATAAGAAGCATAAAAATAGCTGTTAGAGCTTTGTGTGCCAGGCCAATATGAGAAAAACAAGTTCCTACATATTATACGACACCTTACTTAGTACCAAGGTTACAAGCAGGATGTAGAGAAGCCCAGCATGGGTATGGGGAGGGAGGAAAGTATTTGGGTTCATAAACCACAAGATGCTGGAACAAGGCAAAATAAAATGTGAACTGATGGAGGAAAAAGGAGTCCTTGGTGGGTCTACTCTGCTCAGGAGAAGGGTGGGCTCAAGAGGACAGGACTCATCACCATGCCTGTGGCACTGCTGGGTAGGCTGCATATTTGCAGACACTGTGGAGGTGTTTTCTAGGCTGTGACATGCAGGTCTATGTCCTCCACAGAGGTGGGCAGGAAAGCACGATGGCATTTGGGAAGCCCTGGGTGCCTTGTGTTCGCAGAGAGGTGGCGCCTGGAGATGTTGCTTTAAGGTGCTGGAGGGTGCATTGTTGTCAAGAGATTTTTCCCCAGGTGAAGAGTCCCTGGACTGTCCACTGCAGCCAAGGCAGCTGGTGGAGGTAGGGTGATGCCTGGGCTGCGAAGGTTGAAGAAGGTAAGAATGAGGTAACCTGTGGTATAGAGCGTGTCCAATGTGTGGCACAAGCCCACTGATGTGACTGGTGGGGACTTTATTTAGCAATCGAACAAGTAACACAAACGAGACGCTGAGTCCTTAGTCACAAGTCCCACAACATTCAGCTGTTGACCTTTTGCTGTTGCCACTCTGGAAACTGCGGGTTGACAGAACTGACTCCTCCTTCCTCTCTGGTCAGATGTGACGAGTTAATGAGGAGATAGCTAAAGGAGTTGATAGCCTAAGGAGTCTATGTCTCCACATTGCTAGGAAATGCTCCTTGGTTAAAGCTACCCCATACATGATCAGAGTATCTACTGTGCACAGGAATTTAGTAAGCTTTTTCTAATCAAAAGACTTTATAATACCTCTGGTCATTTGCATGCATACAGCTGAAGGGCTTAGAAAGAAACTTGAAGAAATGTATGGAAAGCACAGATCGTGAATCCCTGGAAGGGATTTGGAAGCTCCAAAATACTGAGAATTTTTATGAGGGCTTGTTGGACAGTTATGAAGAAACACGAATGAATGTTAGCAAAGTTTCAGGAGGTTGATGTATAGAGAGAAAGTGGACCATAAAGGTGAGGATGCAGAAAAGCTAGAAAACTCAGGAAGGAAAGGGAAACATCTGAAACTGATGTGAACTAGCAACGATTTTTATTAACAAAAAAAGAGTGGAAAGATTAGGGAAATTAAGGATTTAAAGAAAGTAGGTATTGTTAATATAACAAAGGGCTGGGATATCAAGGAGGTATTGATCCCAGAGGGAATCCCTGGGACTGATCCCACAGGACTGTGTTCCTACTGTCAGCTTGTACTTGTGGGTTACTTTACATAATCAATTAAAATGTTACCCATAACTCATTTACGCAGCGACCTTTATTCCAAAAACTGTCCCTGCCTGCTCTTGAAATAGCAACCTACAGCTTTGCCAAAGCATAGTTTACTCTTTAAGGCCAAGTTCATCCAAGCTTATCCTCCAGTTGCAGTTGGCCGTTTCACCTCCAAAGTCATCCAGTGCGCTGGTATCTGCTTATTATCCCTCATCACCCTCCTGTCCTGTAACTGCAACGTCTACGCCTAACTGTGCAAAACCTTGGAGCATCAGGACAGTGCTACAGAAAACATAGCTGGGAGAGTGTTTGGAGAGAAATTTTCCTAGAGAGGTTTTATGAGCTTTGGGTCTTGTCCATGCTGTCTGTCTCACAAGCTGTTAACCACGTTCCGGGGGGAGAGCGTGCCTCAAGATAACCTCTTTGCTCCTCTGGGACAAGCAGAAACTGCCTGGTGATTCCTTGGTGGCTCATCCATTAATGGAAAAAACATGACCTGGACAGTAAAAAATCTGGCCAATGCTCAGAAAGGTCTGTTTGTACACTAGCAGCTACCAATGAAGGAACCCAGGGAAATGTAACCATTCAGGGTACATTTTTCCCCCTGGCAGCATGGACTTAGCTGTTCTTCCTGGTTTTGTGGTTCTGAGCAAGAAATGAAGAGCAGCCTGAAATTTATATTTAGTGTTATTTGTGTGAAGACTCTCTCTGGAGTCCTGTAGTGGCTTAACAGATGGAGCCAGGGCAGAGATTCATATTGTGATGCTTATTTATTAATGCAGCTTTTCCTGAGACAGGGGAAAAAAATATGTTTTTGTAGGAAACCTTTTCCCCTTTCCCCGGAATGGAAAAAGAATGACATCTGGACATCTCCTATTCAGCTGCGCTTGGGATGCATATTTTCCCCAGACATGCATTTCTGAATCTCATGACGATCTGGTTGCTTAGAAGTAGCTCCAGTAGCCAGTTTCTTTTTCCCACAGAAAGCAGTTTGACTAAAACAGCAGTTTTGGTGTATGTCAGTGCCCCGTTTCTTTCTTGACCTCAGGAAATTTCTGCTCTTATTTATCTACCCCCAAAAATATAGAAAAACACAGAAGAGTAAAAATTCACCAGGAGCAGTTCTTGCTCGATGGGTGCAATAATAGGCTGTTGTTGAGTCTGTTGTCTGTAAGACTGGGGTTTGAAGTATTAGGAAGAAGATTTAGATAGGCAAGGGATCCAAATTATTGATTTTTTAATGCCTGTTTTACTGAGAGGCAGAAAAAAGGACCATTGCTGGAGGAGGCGCTGTGAACCCTCTCTTCCACGCATCAGGCCCTGTGAAAAAGATGGAAACGTCCTCTTTGGCTCTTTTTCCCAGGCGATTATCCCTCCTTCTGATTGATATTCTGCATCAGTAAGGTTTAAAATAAGCCAGAGGGGCAAAGGCCCAGAGTCAGGGGAGACTGGAAGAGTAGGGAATAGGGAATGAAGGACTTGACAGTCAGGCTGCATTTATGGGAAAGATCAGATGAAAGACAAACCTGGAAAATGTTGATATTTTGCTCCCCTTGGGGCTTAATGTACCAGCTTGGTAACCCTGTAGAGAGAAAATGATTAATCAGGAGTGTGGTATCTAAGCAGTTCCCACAGAGCACAAATCCTGGACTAATGACAGTGCCAGTGGCTTGACTTCTCTTTGCAAAGATAAGCAGTGACCAGTTTACCAGCCCCCACAATTTCTGGCCTATGGAAGGGTATCATTTTGGTATTCAATGCCAAGAAAACTGGCAGGGTTCAGGGAACGTAGAAATGCCCTTTAGTCGTGAGTTCTTCCCCCTACCCTGTGCTGGGCATCCTCTCAACAACTATGGGCCAGCACGGCCCCACATCTGCTCTTAAGCCTGTGAGAATACAGATCCTGATGCATAAAACTCAATAACAAACCAATTTCATGGCTGGCAGATGACACCTGTTGAGTTGGCATGTAGCAGAACAAAGGTGCTGCAGTGTGGGAGCCCAGGTGGCTCCATCTTTCTGCAACTTATAGTTGACATTCATGGAAATTTTTTCATTAGTACTAAAAACTCTGGGGGCCAGTTCCACTCAGTTAGTTTCAGCCGGGCAAGTTGTGTATCTTCACACACAGAGCAGACTGTACCTCAGACTGGTGGTGACTTCAGACGCTGCTAATATGACCCTCTTGCCCCAGTTTGACTGTTCTCTTTCACGTTTTCCTGGGAGAAGGGAAGGGGAGAGGCAATTGGAGGACCTGCAAGAAAACCAGCAGCTTCTTCTTCCTGCCATGTGCAAGGTTTCCCAGGTGCGCTTTTTCCTCTGTCAGTGTGCCCGGTAGCTGAGTCTCAGAAGTGGTGAGAAAGCATTTTTGAAAAGCCAATTGTATGCAAAGAATTGCTTATGTATTTCCTTGCTATCAGCTATATAATGGTGTATTTCAAAGTGTGGTCAACTGCCTTGAAATCAGCAATGGTCTAGGAAAGTGGGGAGGCTAATGCTGGGCCGATGAGAGAACTTGCTCTGTGTTAGCCCCAGCCACTGAATTATCCTCCATCCTCAGATTTCCCCTTCTTTCAGTCCCTGTAGCCAGGGTGACACAAAGCCATGTGTTTCCCACTGCACATAAGAGAGGCAGTTGTGGCTTATTCTGCAAGACCAAGATTGAGTTATGATGATCATTGCTTCTTCAATATCCAGGCTAAATTGCTCAATTGTTTTCTCTTTTTTTTTCCCCCAGGAACCCTCACATTTAGTTCAGGGAAGGATGACTGCTGAATGAAGGTCTCCTTCCTGCTCCCTCCCACCCTGTCCTCTGGTGTCTCCATTTCCTCTACTGTTCCCGCTACCCACATCTCTTCCATTGCTCCTCTTATCCCCTTTTCTCTCCGCTGTATGTTGCCACTTACTGATGCAGTCAGGCTAGAGAGAAGCAGCATCTTTGGAAGAAGGGAAGGTGCATTTGCTTTCCCAGCCTGGCTTGTCATGCCTGCAGGTCAGTGCCTACTCCCTGGAAGGAAGGCTAAGAGGAACATAGCATTACCGAGACATCCCAGCAAAGACAAAATCAGTCTGTAATCTCATCAGCACATGGCAATGTGGGAAATGACTAATTAGAGAAAAGTAAGTCTTTCAACTTGCTTTACGTCTATAGTAAACTCTTGATTGCAGAATCAAAAAATTGCATTTTCATGTTACTCTATTTTTTTCTAGGGTTTGCTTTTGTGGATTGCTGAATAGGGTTTGCTGTGCATTTGCGTTAAATGACTGAAATGAACATGTCTCCTAATTTCTGTCAATTACAGTTTCTTGGCTCTGAGGGTAACCTGTAGCCTCCAAAGATACCCACAGTAACGTGGCTTGATTCTGGCATACAGATTGCCTTGGGTGCTCCTTCAAAGCAATGAAAGGAGGATTAGAAGGGACAGGAACAGCAGAGATAGTTTTGCAGGGTCAGAAAAATGGATTTTAACTGAAGATGGTAAAATCACTCAACCAAGCCCCTATTTGTCCTAATCTTCCACACACGTAGGCTTGTCCCCCCATGTCCCACCGATTCAGAACATCTGCCTGAATGCTAGGAAATCACATAAATGGTCTATAGCCCTCTGTGCACCTCCAAAGGTGCCAGGCAGGGTAGAGCTGATCTCAGTGGCCTTCTCTCTGCGTTCCTCTGTGAGACAGCCAAAGCCCAAGACTTCAACTCTCAGCTGAGTAAGGTTTTATTTGGACAATTTCATATCAGCATGTAAAGCCTTCACTTTTCTGTGCAGCTAGAGATTCACTTCTGTCTGTTTCAGCTTCTGCCCTTCTCTGGTATAAATGAAGGAAGTCCTGGACATTTTACAGTGGTGAGGTGTGTATTTTTCCTGGTTTTAAATTAAATAGACTTGACTCTATCAGCAGGGTAGCGCTAACTCACTGTTATTCAGTGATTTGCAGGCAAACAGCATAACTCAGAGGAGGGAAAGACATGCATAATGCAAATCATAAATGATTTAGGCCAAAAGAACAGATCTGGTGTGTTAATCTTGGAAGAACACGTAAGGAGATTTCTGTTGAGACCAGGGCAAGGTTGAGAAAACAGCTGGCTTGATGGGGCCTGACTTAGGTCTCTCAGGGACACTGTGCCGCAGGCGCAGGCAGTCAGGGAGAACTGGCGGATGCACCAGCCAGAAAAAACACCTGATGGTCCAGAACAGACGGTGAGGACAAAGGCCATTGCTAAGGGATGTAGTAAGAAAAGCCAATAGTGTACCGATTGTTCTCCGTCCTCCCATGCCCTGCAGCGTCTCATTGTAATTGCTTACCCTACAGGAAAATGTTATACTATGGGTGTGCAGCATCCTGAAACCTAAGGGTATTGATGACAAACTGCATCCATGTAGAAATAAGTGACTTTGCAAAGAGGAACAATACCTGTCTTGTGCCTACACTCAGCAATGCAGATTTTGTCAGAAAGCCCGGCGTTCTTCCATGCTCAGCAGCCTGTAATTCTTTTGGAATAATTTTCTCCTCCTTTCTAGGACATGAATAGAAACGGTATTTCTTGCTGCAGGGCATTTGGATATCTCCATATAGAGCCCATAACACACAAATCCATTGTAAGCAATATGTTTGCCAAAGCTCACTCACGGGTGTTGCTCTTGGTGGTATCTGGCCTTCCCCTGTTTCATGTTAGCAGAGTTGACAGAGGAGGGTGTGCCCCATAGCAAGCTGAGGACCACATTGCAGAACAGCCTGGCAATTCATGTGGTAGCACTCTTACAAACTTCCAGCGACCTCTAACAACCACCACAAAAGAAACTCAGAACATTCCCTAGTTTTTTTATCATATTCTTAGAAATAACTAATACCTTTATTACCTTTATCAGTTTTCTTTCTACCAGCACAAGCCTAAGGATGAAACCAGCCAAAAGCAATAGAAGTCTTTTAAGGGCCTCCTTAATTATTTCCATCAAATTTAAAAACAAGCAAACAAAATAGTGTTGAGGCCTAAAAATAGGAAAGCTGTGAGAATTAGAACTTGCTTTATGGCATATTCTGTGACTATTCTTGACAGGGGAAAAAAAAAAAAAGGAGAAAATAAAATACTAACTCATCTAGTCAATACAAGCTGAGCTACACTACTTTTCTCTTTCAGCTGCTTTGGGAGACAATTATCTTCCTCACTTTCACAGTTGATTTCCTTACCTAAGCTATCTTTTGGATGCTTTTATGTAAAAGCAAAATAAAAATACCCCAATACGCTAAATTGTTGTAGAGCGTGATTATACATGTAGGACAGCGTGTAACTGAACAGTTTCTAAACCTCCCCTGTCTTCATTTAAGACTTTATGCTGAGTTGAAGATGTCGTTATTGGCTGGATAATTGGCCGGAGTCAAATACAAGTTGTTCTGTGAGCAGCAGAGCTAATGAAGCCTGGTTTGCCACATTCTTTGTGCCTTTTGTCCCTTAATTCCCTTTTCTGCATGGAAAGCCCATTGTAAAATGCCTCCCACAGGAGAGACCAAGTGTGCTGTGCTCTGCAGTGTCTCTAGCTGCCTGTTTTCCACAAAACTTTTAGGACTCCATATAGGTCCGAGATTATTTCCTCTCCTTTTCAATGGGATTGAAATGAGTCAACACCCTTCAAAAGTATTAGGGTTACCAGGAACCACTAAGCAGCAGCTCATGCCCAGATGAGCATGTTCCTCGTCAAATTAACGCTACTGTTGGTGAAAAGTGCTAGCCTGGCACCAACTGAGTTGAAATGTGGTTAGGCAGAGAGCCGGGTATGCCCTGACTGATGAGCCGTGAGAGAAGAGACTTCCTCAGCTCTCGTTGTGGTGGAAAGCTAGGAGAACACGTGGGCTTCTTTAAGGGAGTAGCCAACTGGAGAAGAATAGCAACTAAATGGGATAAACATTTGTGCTTGTGTGAGAACAACATTAAAAGCGTTGGATTGGGACTGTAGCTAGAAGATGGTAACAGACTGTGCTTATTATTACAGGAGCAGGCATCCAACCCAAAGGCAGTGGCCTTCTACCCAACGGGGTTCAGCTGAAGAAGCAGCACACGATTGCCGTGCCTCAGCGTAGCCAACAGCACAGCGGTGCATGTGCTGCTTCACGTGAAAAGCTACCCCTATGCTTAGATGGTTTGTTAGGTCCAAAGCTTGCAAGCCAGTTAAAGCACCCACCAGAAGACAAGAAGGTCCTGGGGTGCAAAAGCCCCGGTATTGCCGTCCTTGGAGTTGTCACTAGATTGTTGTCACTTTCCTGCTGTGTTGAAAATAACAAGATTGGTTATTTATGCCCCAAATAACTGTGTGGATTTTCCTTCATAACAGCAAGGATGGCATACTCATTAGCTCAGATATCTTTTTAAATACAGAATTAAAACTATGTGCAGGGTTAAAGCTGCTCTCATCATTTTTAACAGATGTGAAATTTCAGTATTAAGAAGATCAGAGTTTCAAATTAATCTAAAAACATGAGCACTATGTGAATCTGGGAAAAAATACCAACTGGCTGGAAATAACAAAGATCAGAGGGAAAATAAAACTACCAGTTAATTTAGGTTTGGGTTTTTTTTTTAAGCCAGAGAGAATTAGCACATTTTGAATTGATTTTTCTGGGTTGTAATACTTTTGGAAAGACAAGCCAGCAGCACTTAGTGTTGGGAAGCATAAGCAGCTGCCCTCTCATTTCTTCTTTTTGTGAATATTAAAGGGTTACTTGGAGGTATGGTGCAGCTGTCAATGCCATGGGCAGTGACAGGGCTGCTGGCTCCTTTCTGTGGCCTCAGGTGTGAGTAACACCTGCAGATTTTGGAGCAGGAGAAAGTGGCTCTGGGGGTAAATTGGTAGTATAATGTTTTACTTCTAGTGCAAGCTTCGGTGAGAAAATGAAGGATGCAGAAGCCAGGAAGACAAAGGATTTCACCAAGTCATAGGATTTCACCAATCTGTAAGGAAATAAATGCATCTGGCTTATTTAATATAAAAAAGAACAACAACAACAACAAAAAAAAAACACAACAGGACAAGAGAAGGGAATTACAGTCAGGGGCAGGACATGGGGGTAACATGGGGGTGTTCTCCTGGAACGGGGAAGTCCTTATCTCACATAGGGGTAACGGAGTGATGCTTGGCTTCTTCATGTTGGGTTTTAGGATCTAGCTGTGAAGTAGATGGATGAGGTTTAAAATAACAGCCTGGTGCAGTCCTGGCTTCTCTGGCAGTCTGGGACCTGGCGACAGCAAAGGGGAAGGGAATCCGGCCACATCAGCTATATGTCACTGATAATCAAGTGAGCTCATTTAAAGCCAGAGGAGTAATTTGGCTTCAGGGGCTGAGGCAGAAGATTGCAGCCTTCATATGACTTGACTGAAGCAGAAAACAATTTTTTTAAATGACAGCATTTTTTATAAGCAAGAGTGCTTATAAATCCCCAGGGACTTTGAGGATCAGTCTCTGCAATTGTCTCCATTAGAGGCCACCTGAGAAGAGGTTTGAGGTGCACTGACCAGGTGGTAAATACAAGGCAGGCAGAGATACCATGCAGGTAGAAATGATCAATTTACAGGATTCAGAAATGCACAAATTTCTCTTAAAGTTAGAATAAAAGGAAATAATTAATTCTCCAGTCACTACATGGGTTTTTCCTGTCTGGGAATAAATCCCAGGTCTTCCTGGCAGCCAGGAGCTGGCCACGCAGCTGTGCTGCTGCCAGGAACGAAGAGGGTGCGGAGGCAGAGGTGAAAGCACAGACACCGAGCTTTGCTAGTGCTGTAAGGGGTGGGCAACATAAAATGTTCGTAAAAGGAAAAGGACTGGGTTGGGTCTCTCTTTTGTCAGGCATCAAATCCCTGTGGTAGATCTTTGCTAAACCTCTCCCTTGGGCAAGTTTACCCTGAGTCCCATATGTAAGAGATGAACCATGGGATTATATATCATGTAAGCATGCCAGCTAAATCTTTAACGCCACCCTGGAACAAAGCACTCTGAAGACAGCAATAAAGAAAGCAGCAATAGGTGCAGTAATTGGTATCCTGAAGATCTAAGTCTGTATGAAAGATTTTCAGAAATCGGTAGAGTATTTTGGGTGCATTGTGTCGGTGAGATGCTGTCATGGTTACAAAAAAATGGGAACTTTTGTGTTGTTGAAATTGCTTTCCGCTGAGATTTTTTAAAATGTGGGCTATCCAAAGCTTCTATTATCTGGAATAATAGGACGCTCAGCAAATAAGCTAAATATCTCATCTATTATCTCTTCACACACTAGGCAGTTCCCTAAAATCCTCAAAGGTAAGTTTAGGATCTCATGGCTAAACTCTGAGAATCCAGGTCACAGGGACAAGTGGCATTTCAGCATTTCGAAATATGTATGCTGAAATCCACTTGGCCTGCTGATGTCCTTAAAGATAGCTGGGGAAATACTTGCAGACTTCAAGTTGCCTTTTTTTCTCTTTTATCAAAGATGGGTGACATTTTTAATTTATTTACGAACAAGAAAGCCTGAGCACTCTCCTCCTGGAAGTCTGAAGTAATCATTTAGAATTTGAGTTTCCTCCTCACACAGGAAAAATAATCCTAGGAAAAATATATCTTATTTATTTAGTTGAAAGGCAGTGTAAAAACTCTTTGGCACCTGCAGAGTCTTTGGTAAAGTACTGACATCTTCAAATCAAGGACATCTAGTTATTTTCCCTTGGTGTTTATTTGCACAGTTCTTACAAACCACCACAGCAAGAGAAGCCGCGATGCCATGCAATGACGTGTTCTCATCCCACGGGTCAGTTGCCATACGATGACTTCAATATAAATGACATTTAGGATGCTTATTTTAGTGGGGCCTTATTTTTGGTCTCACACTTTGCTACCTAGCTATTACATTAATAGGAATTTTCTCCTGAAAAATAATTCTCTTTAAAGATTTTATTCTAACCTTGAAAATAACGGGCTAGACTTCAGCTAAATTTGTGCTGGAGAGGTGGGGGTCTACTGCTGCTTGGGCATCGGCCGCCTGTTTGACCACGTGCCTCTGTGCAACCGCCCGCAAGCCGGTGAGAGTGTGTCTCAGTAACGGCAGAGGGAACGTCACTAGTGGGGAACAAGCCGTGGGAAAGGATACAGGATATTCAGCTTACATCTGCTAAGCTGGCACTTAGAAACAAATCGGGCTCCTTGCTTGTGGTATGAAAACCCTAACAGAGACAATAACGCTCCTGTTTTACAATGGAACTACAACTGAATCGAGGTCATGAGTTGAACATATTTAAGTACTAAAAACATATGAATGTGTTTTGGTTTTTTTTAAAGGGTATTGACCCTCAACTCTGTTTCTTTCTCTGTCTTATCCATTTTCTTTGACTCTTGCTCTATTTTTGCCTCTCCACACTTTGCAGGTACGGTCTTTCTAGTGTGTTGTCTGTCATAAACTCCAGAACAGATTTCATCAGTGTCCTTCTTCCCTTTCTCTATTTTAGATGATAAAAAAAAAAAAAAAAGATCCTATTTCACTTAGTGTTCCCGTTTGAGACCTGCAGTAGAAAGCAGAAATGACAAGCTACTCAAGCCATAGGGAAAGTACTGTTCAGACCCCATCACCCACCTGTGTTACTGTGCTGGAGACACATACCATGTTTTCTGAAATTGTTTTATTTTGTCTGTCATTCTTACTTGGTTGCAGCATGCTAGTTTGCAATAATTTTGGGCACTTCTGTGCTTATACGAGCACTATACAACAGCAGCAAAATTGTTTTTCAACCATTTAGATACTACCAAAGATTATAAATAATGGTGGATCTATACCCCAAAATGTAAATCCAGATCTTAACCATTCAAATGCTTTGGTTCTGCTCATTAAAAATAGACACTCGTCATAGTAGTCTGGAATTTATCAAAGAAAGATTTTCCTTCTCCTCTGTATGTTTTAATTCAAGGAGTGGACTTAAATATACTTTTTCATTAACTTCTTTTCATTAAGTTCTGTAAGATTTTTTTTTCTGCCTTATGCTCTGTTTAGTATAGCATAGCTAATTAACAGCCAATTGTGGGATGAAAGTAAGCTCCCTCGTGCACAAGTTCATCTGGAGGCAGTCTGATCTGCTGAATTTTTATTCTGTTGACATGAGAATCACCAAAAGCCAGCTTCACTCCTGCATCACAGACTGCGTTCATTACGCTGGCAGCCCAAGGAAACATTTTAGGTGCAAATGGAGATGTTTAACTGATAAACTGCTAACATCATAAATATGGAACTTTGTGTCACCATTTACGCAATTATTTATCAAAAGTTGTTTGCTCCTTATGGTTTCTAAAAGACAGTACGACATTTTGTATCAAACATTTTAGCTAGAAACCCTAGAGAAGAGATCTTCGAAGTGATTGATTGGCATTGGTCCTTTTGAAGTTAAAGCTGGCAGGCTGGGGAAGCGGATTTAGGCTGCTGCTGAGACCTTCTGAAAAGTTCATCCTACATCACATGTTGTCTTCAACAACACAGCTAATTCCTGTTAAAGATTTTTTTGTATCAGGTGATGCCTAAACCTGGATCCTCCAGCTTTTTTTTCCTTGACTATGAGCCAGAAATTTATAAAAGCAGAGCCTGCTCTGTCATGTGCAGCTGCAGGACTTCTTTGGCCAAAGGAGCCTGAGTGTTTGTACCTGAGTTTTGCTAGCGATTAACATGGCCTTAAACAATACAGAGAGAGCAACCTGCAGAGCAGCTAGAAAAGCAAGTATATCCTATTTGCAATTGCGAAAAAAATACTGTGGCGGACATGGTTTTGAATTCTTCAGGTGCGATGTGTGTTGTTTTGTTTAGTTTCAACGAGGGAGTTGTGCTTGTTTCTGCTGGAACAAGAGCTTTGCGCCTGGCGGTGGTGTCAGCAGAACCTCTTGTTCAGCACAGGACTTTGTCTTGCCGTCATGGTGGTAATGATTTCAGAATCCTGCTTTTTCCTGTTCCCCATCAAATCTATTGCCAGGTAGGTAGGAACTGAGCCTACAGCAAGCTTCTTAAATGCGGCTGTGTATTTACGTGGAAAAGATGGAAGGAACGAGTGGACATTACGGGAACTGTACTTCAGTCTCTTCTGATTGTGGTTTGGGGGACACACTTAATGCTGTAATCTGCACACAAAATGTAGCCTACGCGAGGAAAAACTCAGGCAAACTTTTGCTTCCACGTGCAATGCTGTCAGTATAGAACCCGAGGGCTTTACTCCACCTGATTTTATTGAGTAAAACAAGATGACTTTAAAAAAAGGAAAGCATTTCTTAAAAGATTGAAACGCTTATATGATTACCCGACTAGGCATAATGTAATAATAATATTGCTTACCAGAAATACTTTCCCTTTTAATGGGAGCAAAACACCTGTCAAATTCTATGCAGCATCTTACACAAACACTTATGAAATTGTCAATAAGACAAGGAGTGTGAAGAGAATAAGAAAATACACGTGTACTGTAGGTAGGGCTCATATTGCAGCAGGAGAAGCTAGAAGGATAGGAGACGAGGTGGCAACATTAGATATCTGGGGTTACAGAGAGGCAAATATCTATTGATTGAATATGGTGTGATTGTGGGTGATTGATTAAATGCTGTGAGAGTGGACCTGGCACGCAGATGGAAGAAACCCCTGCTATGGAAGGTACAGCCAAAGAAAGTGCTGCTAGCCATGCATGGACTGGAAAAAGTAGGTTTCTCAAGCTAAAGACATGGCTTTCTCAACAACAGTGAGTTTGAATGGGAATGAAGTATAAAGATGTATTCTTTTTTTATGTGCCTGCTGCAGCTTTTAACAGCAACCTAAGATTAATGTCACAAACAACATGAAATGAGAATTAGTTCTGACAAGCTCACCAAACTGCCTGCTAGTAGCCTGGTGGTATTTTTTTTTTTTTTGAAGGAAGGTATCATTTGGTTTTTGGGTTAAAATGCTTGGAATTGAGACAGAATTAAATGTCCTATGTGGAAAAAGGAGCTGTCACTAGCGGGAGGTGGGGATACAGCTCTGGCTGAAGCCACCCATAGAAGGCTCCAACACTGGAACACCCCTGTCTTCATGAAGGCCTTGACAAAAGGCTTCAAAAAGAAAAAGGTGGTGGTGGTGGCACGCAATTGGGGTCAGGATATTCTATGGGCTCCAGAAAAAATGGGTGAAGTCACGTTATTTAGGAGTTAGATCTTAGCACTTAGGAGTTTTGATAGCACTTCTAGGAAAAGCTGCAGTGCAGCTGGCCTCAGGTTGGGGTGGCCCTGTTTGCCACCCAGCCGAGATGGAAAAATAGAGACGCTTGGCAGAAAAGTGTTTCTCGGCTAAAAAGTTACAGTGTTGCTCCCAGCACCATATGTGTATAAAGAGGTACAGTATGCCTATATGTCATTAACGTGAGGATTCACAATATGGTACTGAAAATGGACGTAGATGTAGGAGCAGCAAAGCTCTTGACTTTCAAGGGTCCAGGAGACGGTGGACAACGAAAATGCCCAAGGTCAAGCTTAAGGTAAATGAGCATGATTTTAGAACATGGAAGCAAAAAGCAAAGCTGGAGCGGCCCTCCTGTTAGGGTAACTTGTCCAAAGGTATTTAGAGGTAATGGTAATTGGGTAGAATTTGGATCCAAACATGCCAGACGCAAGGAACATTTAAAAGAAAAATGCTGAGCTCTATTTAGTACTGTTACATACTGATGAACTCATTTCTGAAGTCCTCAAATCTAGGTCTGTGGTATATGTACTGTAAAAACCTGGCAAAAAGCACTTAGATAAATTGTAAAAGCGGAGCATAATTTCATCTGTAGAATTTCTGAAAAGGGCTGCACCGATTGCGGGTACTCCAAAGAGTGGGGGCAGCTTAAGGAGCTTTGGGTGCAATAAAGCCACTGTAAATCCCAGCTGAAATGAATCAATATCTTGTTCCTAAATAATTTGTTTGCAGAACTTGGAGGCTGGGTAGAGCTTACTAAACTATGCTCACTTTGTGCATCTTAAGAGTGAGTACTGGAACTAGAGCTGAATACATTTCTAACAATGAATGTACATGAAAGACTATTTCGGTGTGAGCAATTACCCTACAGCAGAGTCGGTGCATTTGCTGTATGTCTAAGAATAATGGATTAATGACTTCCAGGATAAACGTTGCTGCCTGGTGTTTTATGGCATAGGAGTAAAGAGTTCAAAAAAATAAATAAAAAAAAAGTGGGACATTTATAAAAAGGAGATGGAAGTCCTGCATTCTGCATCACCTCAGGAAAATATAAAGTGGGTGTGGATAGAAAAGGAAAATAGAATTTTTGAAGAATCAGTGCTGTTGTAGAGAAGAACAAGCAATTGTACCAGATGGTGGTTGTTGGATGTTCTTACTGGCCAGAAATGGTGCATATTACAAAGTAACCTCTCCTGTAAAATTAGCTGAAGCAGTATCAGTTACCGGTTGCCAGCCCAGCTGCTTTTGGATGAAGGTCTGTAACATACCTTTGAAGTGTGATAGATATTTGTGTGGCAGGAGATACTTAAATTGGCCTCATGTCAGATGACAGAGTACTTTGTATGGGCTCTGAGAAGGACATTATGCAAAAGCGATAGGGAATCCATCAGTCCCAGAGACTATTCCAGCAAAGAGGTGCTTATACAGTGAGAAAGGGTTTGACTTAGCAAAGGACTCAAGGTGAAAATGGCAAATAGCACACACAAAAAAAAACCAAAACCCAAGCTCCGTAGTCTGGATCTCCCCTAGTTTTGCTGCATAGAACAGATAGTGCTTATATATGACTGAAAGGAAGGAGAGAGGTAGTGAGCCAGCATGGTACAGTAGATATTGGGATGGGTGACATATTTAGCAGTGGAGGAAAGGAGAGATAAGAAAGAGGTGGTTTAATAATTGCCTGCAGATAAAACCAAAGGATAGCTATAGAATATGCGCCCTGACATTAATGAAAAACGGTCACAAGCTTTCATAAGCTGCGAGAAGGAATCAGGAGGTGGTACTGGGAAGTAATAAGCATGAAGAGATGAGGAGCCACGTTTGTAATGATCACAGGAGCCAGAAAGCAGACTCGTGCTTATCACATCCCCCAGTGCAGCTCCGCGGATTTCTACACTCGGCACAGGCAGGCAGGGCTCTGGCTGCCGATAAATCCCCTCTGCCTTCCTAGGGAAGGCATGTTGAAGTGCAGGCGGGATGCAGATGAGTAGCTCGGACAGGGAAATACGGTCAGCCCATCTGCAGGGTAGTGCTGTGCAGGAAGGTACGGGCTTGGGTCCTTCCTAAGGGTGGCTGTGGGACCTGGCATTCCCCAAAAGCTGCAGCTGTGTTCGCATAATGCGGATGCAAGGAGGGTTTGAATACATGCATGGAGTCTAGCTTTCACTTTAGATGCCGGATTAGATGAAGATAAGGGTACTTGGGAGTAATGGGCTCAATAAAGAAGCAACAACAAGCGGTGGAGAGCAGTTTCTCCTCTGGCCAGGTGCCCCGTAGTTCTTCCATAAGGCTAACCTGTGGGGTTTTGCATGTGGGAATGGTTTCTTGAGACAGGATCATCAGCAAATTCTATGTAAAGCCCGGGACTGCTTGCTCTGCCTTTGCACTTGGGCAGCAGCCCTTCTACTAGATGAATGATTTGCAGAGCTACTCTGTGGACGGGATTTGTAAGGATCATCTGGTTTAAAAAAAAAAAAAAAAAAAGGCTGAGGGGAAAAAGAAAGTTATTTTTAACCCAGATCGGTTCATTATTCATGCTTAACAGGAGAGCCTTACAGTCAGGAAGGCACAAGTGGGAGGGAAGCACACTGCAGGGCAGGGAACGGTCTCAGCTGCCTTAAGCGGCGCTGTGGGGCCTGGGTTTTAGCCTCTGCTGTGAGCTCAGCTTCTGGAACCGTGGCAGGTCTCACTCTGCTCCGGGGTTTTTAGTTTTACAAGTCATCGTTCTGGATTTGAACTGAAAAGGGTAACTGTTAAAGGCTGCTGCTTTTCCAGGAAGAGTATCCCTACTTTTATTTTTTATTCTTAAGACTCCTAGGTCGGGTAAAGGTATAAAAAATTTTTTTGGTTTTTTTTTTCATTCCCCCAACCCCAAGGCTGTGTTTTACCTCACAATTTCTCCGAGCACAGTTTAGAAATTACAGGGAAAGAGCCCTGCTGTGCGGGTAGTGGAGGAGGCCAGGTTAGAAGAAGATGATGGTCACTTCTGGCCTTCTGCACTCAGGTCAACTGCCTGGGGGAGGCTGGGCTTGAGGCTTATAGGGTGGGCAACAGAAATAAAACACAGGCAAAAGTAAAAGCCTGGCTTTTAAATCAATAACAATCCTATCTCTTTGTAATTGCTGGAGCCACAGTTGTGCTAAATCCATCCCTTTGTAGCAGTGGGGTGGCCAAGCACAACTAAGAGACAGTGCCCAGCTTGGCAGGGAAGAGAGAAAACTACGGGTGTGCTACCACCAAGGCATAAATCAAGGCAGGCTGAGGCACATCTTGCCAAAGGCTAGCCATCCTCCTGCCCGTGGAAGCCCTTTTTGGTAGCTGCGAAAGTTTCTCGAGCCTCGGCGCAGCGCCTGAAGTACATAAATGACTTTCTCCTCTTCTTTCCTTGTTTTCTTTTATCTTGGGAGATTACTGAACTGAGAGTCTGCCTTCTCGTAATGAGGCCAGAGTACATTGGAATTATCTGCGGGCATCAGTTAATAAATAGCAGAACAAAAGGCAAAGAGCTGGCTGAGGGTGATGCGTGTTGGATCTTCCCAGAGCAGCGGCTCCTTTCTGTGTGGAGTGAGAGCAGGGGAAGAGGAGAGCCAGGGCAGGAGGGTGCAGCTCGGCCGCGCGCCTCGTGCAATTAAATTAAATTGCCCGACTCCGCTACCTTCCCCCGTGCCTCAGACAGCCAGGGTCTAAATTGCTGTCAGGCTACAGCTGCTAATGAGACTGAGCTATGCCGTGGCACGTTTAGTGTACCCTCTGCTGTGGAGTGAAGTAAGAGAGGGTGGGCTGCATCAGTGGGGACCAACAAAATCTCACAACCTACTCAGAGAGAAAGCCATCAATTCTCATTTATTACTTGAGTGGCTATAGTAAGTCATTAAGCCATTACCACTCATCATCTCAGCAGGGGATAGGACCAATGTAAATGAAAGTGTTATTTACTTTTTTTTTTTTAATTATTATTATTTCATGCAGAACTTGTTGCACTGCCTATCAGTGAGGTTGCCCAACACTTTCCTTGAGGAAAAGCTGTTTTCAATTGCTTCTGACAATTCTTAACCATTTGGACTGTAATTTTCCACACCAGATACTTGGCTTAGACCAAGCAGTTTTGGAAAATTTCCAAGCCATTGTGGTTTGAGGGGTTTTTTGAGGCCTTACCTGGGGAACATACATTATTTTGTCCATGCTAATATTTAACATTTCTTTTTTTTAATACTTTGAAGTGGGAAGGTGATATTTGCTGTCACCGTGGTGATCTGCCAAGGTTTGGCAATATTATAAACCTATGGAAAAAAATATTTAAAAACATCAGAACTGAGCACCGTCCTTCCCTTGCCAGCTCAAGGGTAACGGGATGTTGTGCTCCGAGAGTAATTGAGCAAATAATTATGTGCTGTTTGTTTGCTGAGTCTGCGGTTCTGTTTTCAGTAGGAAGCTGGCAGATTTCTGTGTTTCTACGTGTGTTTGTGTGGCAAAAGTGAGGCCAGCTTATTAGTCTCAGCTCCTAAAGCAGTAAGGAGATGTTTTCCTTTGAATAAGGACTGTGGGATTTGGCCCCCAGTGTGTAACTCAAACATCTGTCCTTAAACAGGATTTTATTTATTTTTGACAGACCTGGGGGGTGAAATAAAAAATGGGAAGCACCTTTCTCTCCTGCAGGCAAACACAGCAATTAGTCAAAGATAATAATTAGTATAGAACATCACGTGCCCAGGTATTCTTCTAGTTGCAATCTTGTGACATTAGCAATGCAGATAAAATCTCGTGTTTTCATCTGTTTGGATTAAGGAACCTAGAAACAGTGACAGCCTATTTATTTTTATGGTTGCTGAACCTCTATTAAGAGGTATTATGCATGGTGTTTGATTTTTCTGCCTGTACATCTTTGCATCCCCATGGTTACTGTTTGATTAAACTTTGATCAAAGAAAAGACAAATTATGTTGTTAGTAATTTAACCCTGTATGGAAAGGGCTCTGTGGGTAAGAAATTCAGTTCTAATTCATACAGGCACAAAATCTTAAATCCTTTTTCAAGTAGCATTCCCATTTATAGGGGAAAAATAAAAATTTGAGGTTTTAGCGGAATATGCATGATATGGTCTTTTCTTTTGTATCTGATAGAAACTTGTCATTCCTTGTTTTTTGTTATCTATTGACTATAAATGCCTGCTTGAAAAAGAAAGAATGCTTTAAGGTTGAAAAAACACCCTTACGTTCAATGTTAGTGACATTAGGCAATCGATGCTTGATTAGAAAATCAAAGCCACTTCCTTTTCGTTCTTGGAAAATGTTCGCTTATTCACATCTGTTCAGGCTGAATGTCAAAGGTAGGATAGATTGGTTACATCCTTGCGATGCCGAGCAGCTTCAGTGTATGGCTAGAAGGGAGACAAGTGACCCACCCAGAGGAGCCCAGCACTCTTCATGTACCCATATATACAGACCATACAAGGAAACTCGTACTGGACCAATTAATAAATGCTTAGCTGGATTTGAGCATCAGCAGCGTATTCTTTCCATGAGGAGCCAGCTCAGGTTCAAGGGATGCTTCTTGCAGGGGATGAGCAGCAGCGCGTATGCCCAGCAGTGCCAAGCACATGGTCAAGGAGAAACAGCTGGAGAGCTTGTCCTCTCATGGGAATTTTTCAGGTGTTTGACTGTGACTTTGGCATGATGTTTTGCGGTGTGACATGACTGGCTCTCCTCTGCACGGGGATGACGGGGTCAGGACAAGGCTGGCCTGATCCTGGTGTACTGGACCAGGGAGCAACAGAGGGATTGCAGAGTAGTTTAACAGGCAAATGTAGCTGGAGGCGGGCTGTAGGGCTTGGCGTGGGAGTCTTGACAAGTCTGGTTTTAGGAGCCTGTGATATTCATCACAGTGCTTGCACTGGCAAGAGAAGAGGAAACTCCTGTGAAAGCAAGGAGTATGGGACCTCATCACAGTCCATGCTGTAAGCACGGGACTGCGCCAAGCTGGGTGGAAAAGAGGGATTCTCATCTGTTCATGGCGCTTGAAGCGGTTGGAAAGAAGTGTTAAATTTGGTTTAAACCAGGAAGCTGGCATTCAGAAAAAGCAGAGAGAAGTAATTGAGGTAAATACTACTACTGTGACAGAATTAGTCACAGTCAGGAGGACTGTTTGAAATATAAAATAATCCTGGGATAAGAATCACAAGCACTTAGGGAAGAGTCCTTCAAATAACGTAGAAAATGGGACAGAGAGACAGAAAGTAGGGTTTTGCTTACGCTGAGGCAGCTAACAAACTTGACAGCAACCTGGCTACCCCCTGAAACTGCCAAATGTCCAGGAATTTTGGACTCTTACACAGATTAATGTGATAATACTAAGAGACCTAGAAATGAACTACCTATTAATCTGCAAGGGGAAAGAATGATTGGGGATTTTGCATTCGCTTAAAAAGGAGGAAATTGCACCAGGACTGTAGACCTGTGGCAAGTGCAAAGAACATTTGATAGACAGTTGATCTGGACTTCATCAGAAATGAAAAATGTACGAGATAGGAATGCGCTTCAGAACCACGCAGTTTGTGGCAAGTTACAATAGCTCCCTTCCTCCTTACACAAATCATGAAACAAATGCCTTATTCACTTTTACATAACAAGCAGAGGTTCATTAATCATCTGCTCTGATAACAATAGGAGACAAAAACATCTTGGAGGTGTCTCAGATGAATTATAGTTGAAATTTGCCATGAATTTAAACACAAGCACTTGAGAAAGTTGTTAAGATATGATTTCTATGTGGATAGATGACCCTCAGTCTTTCTCCTTTGCTCCTTTGCCCTGCTTGGCTATGGATTATCACCCAGGGATGATGGACAATGACATTAACTGCTTAAGGACTAACTTGTGGGGTGACTGAAAAAACGAATCAGGCAGGGGTCGAGCCCTTTGGCACTTTCAAACCACCTAGTTTTTACACCACCTAGGAAATGAGATCCACTTGTCCACATAATAAATTCCTTTCTTCATACAACCAGATGCAGGGCATTAGGAGGAAGAAGAATATTGCAGCCTTTAAAAGGGGGAAAGCCCCATCAAGAGGCAGTTTGAGGCTAACTCCACTGAAGTGAATGAAACTTCATAATGGTCCAGTTAAGGACAGAAATGTGTCATACCAGTTCAGTCACTGAGGCATAAAAATAAACAGAAATATGCAGAGCCATGAATTGAAAACTGTTCAGAAATGGCCACAGTAGCTCTTTTTTTTATGAATCCCGAACAGAGCATACCAGTATATACCATTACAGTCAATATCTAGGACTCTGGAGTTGCTGAAGTGCTGCTCAATCACAAGTGTGGCAGACAGATGCTGAGATGATCTGTGTAGATACTCACCACTTCTTCTGGTCATCAGGAACTGAAAGAGAAAGCATGGGATTTAATTTTAGAGACTTCTTTACTGGTGTTAGTCCTTCTTGAAAAATATGTAACTGCAAAGTACTTTATTAAGCCTCTACACTTTCCACCCAGGTGTCATGCAATTCAGTTTTGGATTCTTACCAGATGGTGTTGCATGCATATGCATATTTCTTGTTGGTTAGCCAAAGGAAAATGACTGAAAAAGTCAGTTTTAAAAATGTCTTAGGCTAGTTGTGCCCTTCCTTTCACAGCACTGCTGGACAAATGTGGGCGAGAGAATAAATGCCTGACAGCTGAGAAGCAGACAGTAAATGACTGTCAAATAAGAAGCCGAAATAAAGGCAATGAGAATTCCTCGCACTTATTCTCTACTGCAATGGTTTGATGGTTATATGCATCTGGGACTGTACAATATGCACATTTGAAATGCATTTACAAGGGCTACTCTTGGCTTTCTGGCCTCCTGCTTGATTGCTCATCCACCTTTCTCCATCTTCCAAGAAAACTTCTGCAAGTTCCTGCACTTCTCTCTGCCATCTCCTGATTCACCCATGCTTTGGCACTTCACATGGGTCTCTTCTTCCTTCCAGCACCCAGAAAAGTTTTTGGTTCTTCCTTTAAGATCCAAGCTCAAGACTTGGAAGGGGTTTCTAAAAACACAAGAATGGTCCTCATGGGGGCATTGCCAACAGCTCCACAACAGAACCAAAAATCTTTCTTTCTACAGATCCTAGCACATGCTACACCTGGGAGTAGGAATAGATGTATTCACAAATTGTAAAAAAAGTAAAGTTGTTCTTCTGAAAATGAAATCAGAGGTGTGAGAGTTGTGACAGTACAAGTTGTCTATCACACACAATCAGTAAAGAGGGAATTTCCACCATCGGAAAGAAATGCAAAACGGCACAAACTGGGTCAACTCCCCATATACTCACAGCAGATACAGGGCTCAGATCTTACCACAGAAGATTTACCAATGTTGCAAAACCATCATGACGGTTTATGAAAAAGGGGAACCCTGAATTTGCCAGAGCGCAAAAAAACCTCTTGAGACCATTTCCATTTTAGCTTGCCCACATTTCCAACCCATGGGGGAGGATTTTAGAAGAAAAAAGTACTTAAACTGTGGGAAGTCTTTACGCAAGAACACAAATACTACATGGGAAAGGAAAACATTTCAGCCTCCTGCAACTGAAAACTGATAATGCAGTGATGGCAGTTCGGATTGGAAGGAGTCATGATAATAATGAATTTTTTCACTGAACCCCAAAAGAACCCACAAAAAATAGTGGATGTGTATGAGGAATCCTAGAGAGGTGTCTCCTCTCAGTTATCTGAGCAAGGTTACATGAAACTGTTGTTTTACTGTCATGTACCTGGTAGTGCTAATGCAGGCACATGCTGGACTATGGCCCATTAGTCCTCACCTCGGCTAAAACGCAGGCTGGCAAAATGGCAAAAAAGTTGCAGGATATTTGATTTGGAAGCCAGTTTAGATTTGAGATGACTTTCCTAACTGACAAACAATGAGTAATGAGTTTGTACAGGGCTTTGAAATTACTAATTTTTCTTTGGTTTTCAACAGAATTTGATTAGTGGAAAGACATCTTCTGGTAAATTTACAGTTAAATTGAGAGAGATTCTTGAGGTAGCAAGTGACTAGGCTTGATGACTCAGGAGATCCCTTTTAGGTTAATGGATATACCCTATACATATTGGTAAACCACGGTATCTAAATAGATAAATGCCTTCTGATGCGTGAAGCCGTGCCATACCTGACAGTGAGCTGTCCTGAAAGCTCCTTCATTTGGGTGGATGATGCTCCATGAAAACCTGTAAGGACTACCAGTGGGTCTGCTGATGGCATTGTGGGAGCTGCAGCTTCATTAACCTCCTTTGGGGTTAACATAGGGTGTTGTATGGAGAGGTGGCAATGGAAGACCTTTGATCCAGAGGCCAAACTCTTTCTCTTTCAGGCCGAACAAGCCCCTTTATGCAGCAAACACAGCAGGGCCGAGGAGAATATAGCCATTAGGCTAAAAGCAGACTAAACCAAACTGAAGCTGCTCAGAGCTGAGGATGACTGGCTGCAGGTGAGTGTGTTGGAGCATGAAGCGTGAGGAAGGCATGACCTCGAGAGAGAGCGGAGAGAGTTTCTTGGCGTTGCTGGAGTGATAATCAGTTGTGACCCTGAGCACACTGCAGGAGGCAATTTCTTCTGCTTTGCTCAGGAAAGTAATCTTTGTGTACGGCACTGTAATAAGACAAGACTAGATGGAGAATTCATCTGCTCGGTGTCGCGTAGAAATTTTATCCTTCAGGAACATGTCCATGAGACCCTACCTACCACATGGCTAACCACATTCAGGTGAAATGAGGCAACAGTGTTTTCCATGTGTACCTAGACTGTAAAACTGTCTCTTTTTTGATGACTTGGTTTCCTTGTTAGACATGACAATTGAAAAAGTGCAATGCATGCTGTGTGTGGCTGCCAGGACAGGGAGGAATTTTCCCTGGGGTGCGCTCAGGGGGTTTCTACATCATTTCTCTGAAGAGTCTGTACCTCGCAAAGACAGTCCTGTTACAGGAAATGAATGGCTTACAAAGGCTCACCAGAGCACCAAACATCTTTCTAATTACTTCACTGCATACAGAATAATTATAGAAAAAGAAGGGTGAAAGCTGAAATGAAGTACAGAGGCCTTTGAAAAACGCCACCAGATGAAACACTGCCGCCATGTCCTCCTCCTTTCCTATTGACCTGTCCTTTCATCTCAGCATTAAGTGCCCACTTCGTCTAAATAGCCTTTTATCTTAACCAACTCTCCTAATTCACGAAGCTGCTTGAACTTGTTTATTTTTGTTGACTGCCTGCAACAGAAGACTTTAATGCTTCATTCCTTGTAACTGAGTAAGCTTTCTGGACTCTGCTTGCGTTGCTTCAAGCAGCCAGGCAATGGTCATCTGCCCCGACACTGCCACCTTTGCTTCTTCAGCCAGAAACAAAATAGACTCCACGAGTTTTGGTAATAAGAGAGGCTGAAGAAGAACAGTCACTGTAAGTAAGACATGATCTATAAGGGAGAGTGTATATCTTGTATCACTAAACACAAACAGGGAGAATTCTGCTTCATTATCTGCAGACTGAGAAAGCTGTTTGGATATTTTTCTTCCTTGGCAGAAAATGACAGCACACAAAGTGATCGCGTTATTAATTCAGATGAATAGTAGCACACATCCCTGCGTTATATAATTATTTCATTAAAGTGAAGGATCAGTTTAAAACTTCATTAAAATCTAACCAGCAGAAAATAATACGATTCCACTGACATTTGATTTAATTAAAATTTGTATGTTAGGAATACAAAAATGTGTATTACCTCTAGAAGGTCTCTGAAAGCAGCATCGCCTGGTACCTTACCCCTCTATGTGCCGTGCTTCTCAGAAAGTGGGGGGTAGCAGATGAGCACAAGGAGTTCTTGGGGTCCCGACACAGTAAAGCTCAGCGACGCCAGCAATAAAGGTGGCCTGCACACAGTCATTCAAAATATGCTCAAATTAGTCAAGCAGGGTTTCCACATTATCAAAATAAGCATAACTCGTTCAATTCAGTCTCGAGAGTCGAAGAACCAAATTGATTCTCTGAACTGCGAGAAACAATGGCTCCAAGCCAAAGCCCGCTGAAACCAAGACAAAGATCCCCCGCTGACTTGAATAGCTTGCTGGATCTCACCCAATGCAAGTAAATGACATTTTTTTCTAAAGTGAGTTTCTTTTTCCTGTGACAGCTTCGCACAATATTGTCCATTGTGGCTACCTTCATCCGTACGCTGCTGTTCTCTTACATTCAATTTCAGACTTGTATTGTTTCCAATACTTTATAATTTTGCATTGTCAGGATAGTTTTCTCTATGGTTTCAGAGAGTGAATCGACCTAGTTAAAATTAAAGGTTGCCAGCACAAATTAGATTAGGTTGGTCTAGTGATCTGAAAAAGCACTGTAACATGCTGTGTTTGTCTTTATTTCCATCAGTATGAATGGTTGGGTGAAAAGACAGCTATTAGAGCGACTCAGCTTACACTGTTATAATTACAGGTCTGATAGTATCCCATTAGGATGCAACAAGACCAAATGATCAGTTATTTCAACTAGAAATATAATAATTCCACTGTTTCATTTTTAGCTATGAGATTTCACATTCCATTTGAAATGTGTATGAATCTAGTTAGTAATAAAGTAATACCATTTACTGACAGTGAGGATATTTCTTCCTTCCTAAGACCATCTACATTGTGAACTCTCAAGCCTGAGATAAAAAGAATATCTTATCCCAAACTTTGGAGATTGCAAGAAGTGGATATTTTGCTCTCCATATCTTACCACAGGCCCCAGGTCTCCTGATCACGAGGTGTGAATACAGCAGACGCAGGAAAGGCGATGTTTGTTGCCAGCCTCATCTACCGACAAACATCTTGAGCCTGACTCTTTCTAGGTGCAGTGTAAATACTTTGAGACTGAGTTACTGCTGGAATAATGGCTGGCTCAGTCATCTTATGCTTGCCCTTAAACCTGGTTGGGGTTATTTTGTATAGTGAAAAGTGGACTAATGTCTCCTTAAGAAGGATATTTTTCTCGTGTCAGTCCTATTGTTCCTGTAAATACCTCTCACCACCACCAAAAAAGGACAAGAGGATAATGGATATTCATCCTGAATGGAGTCCAGAAGCACTTCACCTTGGGAACTGCATCGCTCTTTGCAGGTAGAATCCCTGCAAACATCAAAGCAAGGTCGATTAATAATAATACATAGATAATAATTAGTAAATAATTGATGTTGACATTGCCATTTGCTGCTGTGTATAGCTCTGTTGTGTGCATGGTAAGCTGAATTGTTGGCTTTGCTAGCAAAAGCTGTATTGCTTTTTGGCTTGTTGATATCTAGCTGTCCATCACTCCACTATCATCTAATGCATGGGTGTGTAAAGATTGCTACGCTGAGCTGTAGGATACCAATGCTTCTCCTATATGTGGGAGCAATTGCCCACAACTCTGTATCAGACCATATCTCGTTCTTCTCAAGCCGATTTTTAACATAGCGGCAGCCCAGAGACTCTCGTTTGAATCCATTTTTCAATGTGGAAACTGTTATTGTTTTAAACCTATTTTCTGCTCCTTTGTGTACTTTGCAGTTTGTTACTAAGAATTCAATCTATCTGTCAAAAATGCACCTGGGAATGTTTTTTTTGCATTGATTGTAGAATGGTTTTGTTGGTTTTTGGGCTATGGCTGCATTATGGCTGTCATCTTAAAGGGATTGGGACACTTAAAACCTGTGGTTTTCTTCCTTCCTTGTGCATAGTCAGTTGCTATTTTGAAAAGAGAGGGGGGAGAAAGGAATGGGATGACTGAGGATGGAAAGACTTGGGGCAAAGAACACGGAAACATTTTTTTCTTGATTCTTCTTTTGTAGGAACCCATCTTGTGTTTGTACCATTTCTGAGTGGGTGCAAAGAAAATTTCTGCTTCTCTGTGGGGTCTGCATCATTTTAGGTTTCTACTCAAATGTTTCACCAGTTCATGTTCCTGGGATAGGAGTGGTTGCTACAGCGTGCTGTGTAAGATTATCAGTTTTCTTTGGCTTTTGGTAGGACTGTTTTGTTTCCAGCCCCATATCCCAGCAGTGTTATTTATCCCCACCACATCCTGGCCTCTGTGCGCAAGAAACAGCTTTATTTCTACAGTTGGGCACACATTGACTCTTCTTCAATAACAGCAAGCCTAGAAAATCCAAGTCTTCTTTCCTAAAACATAAGGATGCCCTGGAGCATGCTCATAGTGTGGTTTCTCAAGGCTGGGCTAGCTGGAGGAGGGAGCATTACAAAAAATGGGCATGGGAGCACAAATACAGATTTTAATGATCGGACTTGAAATTGACTGAGGGCCAGGCAAATATGTGCTAACATAAGGCAAGTTGTGCTAGTAAAAATTCTAGCATAGTTGAAAATAGAGCTGCTTGAAAGTTATTTAACAATGCACAGCACACTGCAGTGGTTCAGAACAGCCAGGAAGGAGCGTTTCAGATAATAAACACTGGAGTGGAGTTTAGGTAGGTGTGAGATGTTTGTCCACACTGAATAGCATTAGTGGCTTGTTAAGGCCAAGCGGACAATAAATCACTGACTTCAACAGAATTTACTGTTTACTAAGTCCTTACATTTAGGTTTACACAGTGAACCAGAGTACCAGAATACATCTTGAGTTAATGAACTGATACCCCTCACCTGAAGGAGTTAGCTTGATTTATGTGATAAGCAGTATGCACACTTAAAGAAAATCAAGGTAGTTTCCTCATACCGGGCTTTATGTGCTTCAGTGCCTGCATGCATGCTCCCTTTTCCACTATTGCCAGGGGGAAATTCTTGACTCCCCAAGTTCAGGCCCCAAGTTTCCTGCAGAAGGTATAGCAGATGGTTGGAGATATTCTCTTTAAGGGTGAAAAAAACCCACTACCTTAGTAGTGGTCTTACACCTGTTGAATCTCCAATCCATTGGGCTTCTTTCTTCACTTGACACTGAAATCACCTCACTATTCATATTCCAGCAAACCTAAAGCTTTCTTGTCCACAGCCTCTCAGGATCCATTTAGACAGCAAAAGCTGCCCAGATGCCAGCACTCATATCAGTGCTGCATTTTGTGCCTGAATGGTTTAGCGCTATGAAACTTAACTCTGAGACAAGTGCTTGGAAACCCTGCCCAAGGGACAAAACCTACATTCAACCTCCTGTAACACCCGTTTGCTTTCTTGACTCATCACCTCTCCTGAAATTTTCCTTGCCTGACAGTTAATTACCTCACATGGTGGACAACCCTGTCCAGAGTTTAAACTACACAAGTCATGACTCTGCTGTACCTCACGCTGTCCAGGCCAGCCAGCTTTACGGATGTGCCTGCCCTATATTTTTACCTAAGCTGTGTATCCATGCCATCAAGACTGCTTCACAACCTTGGCTGGTAGGTAGACTTTGTATTATTGAAGGGCTTAAGGTCACCCACTGGGTGCACCCGCCGGCCATCACTCGAGTGAGAAGGAAAGGTTACTTATGTAGTACCACTGACCTTCTGTTCTCTGTTTTAGTCCCTGATGAATTTTCCGGAAGCCAGGAGATATGCTTGATCCCCTCTTTTGGTTTTGTATGCAACCCTGGTAGTGGTGGTGGTAAGGGTAGCGGTAGTAAAACATGGGAGAATAGGTGGATGGAGATGCCACTGGGGGTACCCTTAAGGCAAATATTCCCTGACTAAGTGTTGCGTGTGCGTGGATGTAGACGGAGACAGCGCATGTCAAAGAAGGTCGATTAAAGGTTAAATAATCTTCCTTTTCATAATGGACCCCATGAGGCTTTCTAAGGTTGCTACAACAGACCGAGTGAACAGCATCGTTGCACAGTTCTTTTAACAGCCCTACGTATTTTCCATTATTGAAGATGGTTTGTTTTACAGATCAGATGCCCCATTAGTATTGTTATGATTTCTTGTCATTCTGACATCAGTTGCATTTTACCCCTTGTGATTTCTAGAATACATCTAGTGTTGATTCTTTTTCAGTCCAGCAACAGCTTAATCCTCTTCCCATCTCATTACAGTATGAGTATGAGAAAATTGAGATTGCTGGGGGGACATAAGTTAATAAACACATTGCCTGTAGTTCCCAGACAATTGATGCATTTTTCCATCTTTATTTAATGGGATGTTATTTCTCACATTGAAATATCCAGGCTATAGCAGTGGAGAAATTCTCAGTGCGCTACAGATAAATTCACACTGAAGGGAAAAAAAACAGGAAGTTGTTGCTACTTTAAATGAAGAAGGAAAACCCCCATTAGGCAACTTCATCTTTTTTGTTTGACTTACAGCTGAAATCTAAAACCTGATTCTCCACCTGCACTGGTTTTATATTTGTCCCATTGACTTCAGTGGAATTAATCCTAATTTACATTGGTATGAGAAGAATTGGATCACCGAGGTCTCATTATTCCAGACTGTGACCAATGACCTGGTAGAGCTTTTTATTCTCTGGCTAAGGGTTGAGAGACTGTTCACGGCACAGACAGGAAGATAAAAGAAAGCAAAAATAAAGTGCTTCAGACTATTTCATTCCAGGGAGCTCGTCCTCTCAGGCCACGAGGGAAGGCTTTGCATTTCCGTTATGCCGCCGTGTGCTTGGAATTGCATTCCCCAGGCATTCTCTCCCCAGTGCTAAGAGAGCTCACTGACAGTGGCCGGATACACAACATACTCCTGACAATGATCAGTTCTCGTTCTTAGTCTCTGCCAACATCCCTTTCCTCTCCTCATTCCTTTTCTTTTAACACTTAGGGAGAATAACCATGTTTTTCAATCAAGTGGCTGCTCTTTAGAAGAAATTAGCGGTGAGCAAAGCAGAGAGCAAGCAAGCGCTGACAGGGATGCATAGGCATTCAGCCAGAGCATCCTCCTTTCCATTTGCTGTTTACTGTACTGCCTAATAAAGACTCTGGAACAAAAAGTGGTTTGGTATATTACATATTTATGTATAAATTACAGCTGGGTTACTCAACCTCAGTGATAGCAGGCAGCGGCTGTTGGTTCTGTGCTTGGCCATGAGGGGAGAAGCACTACCACTTCTTCTACCACCCTGCCTCCATACCACAGGCTCTCACTTTCCCAAGGGAAGACGCAAACTGCATTTATCTGCCCCACACCGCTACCATTCTACAGCTTGCAGGCTATCAGCGTTTCACATATCACCACTAGGAATCTATTTCAGTTCATTTCCACCCTTGTGCACCATACTGCTTATGTTCACCGTGCTCTGTTGCGCTGTGTCCTTCTCTTCAGAGTCCCACCTCGCTCCATCTCCTCATCCTCTCGTGTCTTCCAGACTCTCCTGACAAAATCTTACTCATTTTCTGACCCCGATTCTGATCTCACTGTCTCCTACAGATGCTATTCAGCCCTGTCTTCCTCCCCTGACATATGTGATCAATTGCCCAGGTGATGTTTTCCTTCTGTCTCCTTACAAACTGTTTGAAGGCAGCTTGGAAAGTTATTGCTCTAATTTGACAGTGTTTCATACTTACTGTGCTCACGTCTGAGGCAGTGTAGACTATGTCTAGCTCCAACAGCATGTGTTTAGACTTCTAACTATCAATTGAAATCAATAATAGGAGCCCAAATACGAATTCAAAGCCTAAATGTTTCGTTGGTGCTGAGCTTTGGTCCTGTAACAATACTCTGAATGAACTTAACCTTCCTTAATCCTTCCACCAAGCCAACATTTGTCCTTTCGCCGTGGACTGCAAAGAAAGATTTGCATTTACAAATGATCCATCTTGCAGGAAAAAAATAATCCCTCCGAGCTCCTGAGTTCTCGAACACAAATCATTAGTATCTTTGCTGAGGGGATAAAACTTCATTCTTGATTGAGAAAACTGAACAAAAAAGCATTTGATCTGATTGACACAGCTATTCTGGTTGCATTGGGTAGTATGTTTAATCAATAAGCTTTGTCCTTTGGAATACTAATGCTTATCTTGTACCTGCTGCTTCTCAAAATACTGTTTGCTATAGAATTATTTGTTTAATATGATGGACAAATACCTGACTCCACCAAGAAAACCTGAAAAGTCTCAGAGTATGAGCAGCGGGGCTGTTCTCTGGGACCCCAGGTAGGGTGGCTTACAGATAATCACTCCGCCCTTCATTGCTTAGCATATTTATTAAATACGTTATATTTTCTTGGAAACGGTGTCTGAAGTGGCCACAGACTTCCAGTGTGGTGGTGCATAGTGACTATGATGACTATGGACTCTTATTCAGAGGTCTGCGAGTAGAGTCCAGTGAGCAGTCATCCTGTTTCTTTCCTGTGACTTTTATTTAATGTCAGTAGTTATGGAAAACTGTCCTCGTCATGCGCTCTGCTGATTTTACTGAACATTAAAAAAATTAATATCTGAACATCTTGGAAAATACAAATCAGGTACTTTTTTTTGACTGGTGCTGCTCAGCTCAAGAGTATCCTTCCAAACAAGAATTAAGTTGTAGGAGGTATAAATATTTACATTACCATTGGAAGGAGGGCTACTATGCATAGGTCATCTCTTTAAACCTCCACAGACTCTTACTGAAGATATAATTATTGAAGATGGAGGCACTAGGGGTGACATGCTACTGAATTCGGAGTAGATTGATAAAACTTAAGCAAGTCCTGAGTCAGATTTCCTTTAAAGTTTCATTTAAAGTCAGTCATGATGAGTAGTTATCATCAGTGCAAGTGATGAAAAAATCAGTCTTTATTCTGGGAAGTTGGATTATAATTTAACTATTATTCTGCCAAGAGATCACACCATTGTGTAAACTGCTGGACAGTTAGAAAAAATGGTCATGGCTTTTCAGAAAATGTCCCACATTTCTTAAAAGAGGCATAGGATCTTTAAGAAAACACACCACAGACAAACAAAGTGCTTTGAACAAGATACGGAAGCTGCAGAAATATGACATTGTGTTTGTCTTGGCTGGTTATTGCTGCATTCATGAATATTTTTTCTACCTGTTTTTAAATGAATAATGCTTATGTAGTTTCTCAACAGATATCAGGCTGAGACATTTACTGAATATTTTATGTAATTTAAAAGGGCTTTCTTTTACTTACTGACAAAAGCTATTGCCATTTACATAATTATAAAAAAAAAATATCTCAAAATATATTTGGGGTGATCCTACACTTAAAGTACAGACTCTGGAAAACAAACAAGAATTCGACTAATTTTTAATAGCACCTGTGAAGAATGCAGTGGGATACTTCAATATATACAAAATTGTAGATGTGCATAATTATTTACAGTTCATGCAGAGAAGCAAATGAGAATATTGTATTTGTTTGTTCATAATAAAGTTGTTACCTGCTTCACACACAGCCCTTGTGGAATTAGGTATTTCTCAATAGTATTAGAAACAACTGTTTCAACATAAACAAGAAAACACTCAATAATAAGCAGTTCATAAGCACTATATTCTCTAAAAATATTCACCAATCTGGGTTCAAAATAAATAAGGTTTGCAGAATACCTGCATGTATATGTACTGTGGGTCCCCCCTGGGAATTTTTGTACCTGTTACTCAATTTGAAAAAAAAAAAATTGGTAGAGGAGTGTCAGTCTCAAAAATAATCTATGCTTTTACATTTCAGGAAAGAGAGATGGCTGAGTAAAAGAAATATGTTAATACTGACACCTCCACTGAGACAATGATGGCAATATTATTAAGGAGCACCTAAGAATCCACAGAGAAGAGGGATATTGTGAATATTCCAGCTGCCGTGCAAGCCTCAATCAGATAAAATAGAGCTTCATTAATGCCCCTGGAACTATTTTTTTTTTTTTTTAATATATATATTTGTTTCTGTGAGCAGATTCTGGGTGCTCGGGAGTTGTAAGCTCTTTGAACACTGTATCTGAAGAAAAGAGTGGAATCAGAACATGAAGGAAGGGGCTGGATTTTTACCTAGGGACCTTGCCTCCAACAAAAGCCTTATCTCATTTCACTGTTGTGTCAAACCAGCACGGTGCGTGTGCCCTGCCTGCCTCACCGACGAGCTGCAGCGCGGTGGATAGAAAGTGTTCATTTATCGCCTAGACAAGCTCTAAGGGGCTCTGCTGCGACTCGCACTTTTGCTGAGAAAATGCCACATGCTGGGCTAAGTTCATTTGTACTCCAACTCCATTAAAGCTAATGGGCTTTCCCTGGGGATGAAGATGGTTCCTTGAAGCTAGGCGGAAATGAAAGGAGACGTCACTTAAGGGAGCCGAGATATGATTGAAATGAAATACGAAACCGTTTATTCCTGGGTGAGGAGCTGGTTTTCCTTTTTCAGCTTATCTCTTGGCCTGGAAAGAATTTTATAGCATAGGATATCCATAACCTTACCTGGGCTGGATAATAAACCATGCACTGGGAAGCATATGCTTCCAGACTGTGCAGCTTCCTCTTCCTCCAGCCCACTGCTTCCATCTTACTCTTGATGATCTGCTTACTGGGTAAAAACAACGTTGGTTTTTTTTTTTTCCTTTCTTGCCCCAGCTGAAGCCTTATTTTTTTGAGAAAAAAAAATAATCTAATGCCTTCTTGGTTCTCAACCTAAACTCGGTAGTGATATATGTGTTAATAATTAACTGAAACGTATCTGACAGCTGGCTCTTGCTTGGAGATATTTGATAGTGGGCCATCAGCTGAAGGTGCAGGCAGCGTTGGCCTTCAAGGGTGGTAGTGTCCTAGGTTGCAAGACTCCAGATTCCTCTCTTACCTTTTTCTTTATGCCTTAGTCCTTTCTCAGTCCTCCCAGAATTCATGCTACCAGGGTCTGTCTCTGGCTGCCGGAGCACCCCTGTTGGGAAATACAGCAGCGGCACAGAGCACCCGTGCTCAGCACTGACATTGACTCATTTGGTGTCCCTAAACAGGTCAGCGTGTTTGATGTCTCCATGAAGAGTCATTGCATCTTGGTGTGTCTCCAAAATGCCATCTCCTGGGTCATGCAACACAGAAATTAGAATGGGAAGGGAGTTTAGTGTTAAAGCCGTATATCAAGACAGGGCTCTGCAAACTGTCCTTCTATGAATTGGAGCCTTTTTGAAGTGGTGCCTGACTTAGTATTTGTACGTTGAGACATGAGCTGATCCATCTTAGATGGTACCCAGTGTACAATGTGTCTTTATGCCCCACATGTAAGAAAGCGTGACTTTTCAGCTCAGACTACGCAGAGACTTGTGTGTATAGTTGCCTCATTCAGTCGTCACTGTTGGACAAAGTGATGGCCGTGACATCTCGTTAGGCATCTTCTAGCAAATTCAGTTAGAGATGTGAGCATTCATCTGCAAAACACACCTCACAGCTTCAGATTGGTTGGCATCAAATAGAGACAACAAGAAGTATCAAAATCAGTGGTCATTCAGGAAGGACTTGAACAGCCTGCCTCCGTTACGCAGTGTAACACAGTGTGGGGGACTTTGTAAAAGTTTACAGTCACTTCTTACATAAAGCATATGACCTGGGCCTGAGAGGACATATGATTAATGTTGCCAGCTGGAAGCCACTCCTGAATTCCCCTAAAGTTCACTGTATGGAAGCAATAACCACCTGATGACATTTTGCTGGGCAACCTGGCAGCAGGAGATGGCAAGTTTCTTCCTTGAAGACTACAACAACAAGGAAGAGCTGAACAAAGGAGCTTGCGTGTTTCACAGCTCGATGGGCTAATTGTGCACTATGTGCTAATTGTTTTTAAATAGGCAGCCCACAAAAGGACAGTGGGAGGGTACACCTCCTCTAGAAATGCTGCTGGGAAAGGTCTGTTGTTCGGAGGGAAACAGGGCAGCCCACAAAAGGACAGTGGGAAGGTACACCTCCTCTAGAAATGCTGCTGGGAAAGGTCTGTCGTTCGGAGGGAAACAGGAAAAGATAAGGGAGTTCCTCCCCTTATCTATTTTGATATTCTGAGGACTAAGTAGCTGGCTCTCCTATCAAGCAAGGGCAGAAGACCTTGGTAAACTCTGGTCCCTCCTGAACTTAAAGAACAGGTGTGCCTCCATCCCACTGAACACCGTGTCTAGCTGTCGTAAGGGTGGGAAAGGGCTTGGAAAAGGAGGCTGAAAGCACCAGGACAACGTGGTGGTGAAGGGAGCACCCAGGGCATAACTGCACCAGCCACCTGTCACGGGGCTTACTGCTGGAGTTGGCGAGCAACTCCACTCTGGTCTAAGACCAGAGGTCTCTGAGGTCCCGAGAGCTTTATAAGAAGGTGACCCAGGGCTGTTACTAAGCATGCTGAGGAAAAGAAGGACCAGGGTGGGGGCACAGCCTCTCCTTTGAAATGCCAAAGGTGCACGTGTAGGCAGGGGGGCTAAGCCTGCCCATGTAGGTCCTGTTCCCGCCTATGAGGCTGACAGAAGCAGCACCGTCATAGAACTTGGGTTGGAAGGGACCTTCAAAGATCACCCTTTCCACCCCCCCTGCTGCAGGCAGGGACATCTTTCACTAGATCAGGTTGCTCAAAGCCCAGTTCAACCTGCCCTTGGATGTGTCCAGGGATGGGGCATCCACAGCTTTGCTGGGAAACCTGTTCCAGTGTCTCACCACCCTCAGTGTAAAAAATTTCTTCATTATGTCCAATCTAAATCTACCCTCTCTCAGTTTAAAGCCATTGCCCCTTCTCTGTCACTACAGGTAAGAAGACTGTCCCCATCTTTCTTTGAAGCCGCCTTTAACTACCAGAAGGCCGCAATAAGGTCTCCCCGGAGCTTTCTCTTCTCCAGGCTGAACAACCCCAACTCTCTCAGCCTGTCCTCACAGGAGAAGGGCTCCAGCCCTCTGCCCATTTTTGTGGCCCTCCTCCGGACCAGCTCCAACCTGGCCCATGTCTGTCCTGTGCTGGATGCAGTACGGCAAGTGTGGTCCCTGGAGGGGAGGGGAGGATCACCTCCCTCCAGCTCGGCCATGTTGAACCTCACCAGGCTCACAAAGACCCACTCCTCCATCTCGGGGCCACCACCCGTGACACCCCGACCGGCTGATCACCCTTCCTCCCCCCCTCCCGGGGACCCCTCACAACCTCTCCGGGGGACAGGGGCAGGTCAGCGCGGCCGGCCCCCTCCCGAGGCCTACAGGGAGGCCGTTACTCGTCCCTCACGGGGGCGGTTGGCCCGCTCCGCTTCCC
>NW_009649316.1:2048962-2069154 GCF_000708025.1 Charadrius vociferus | reverse complement strand
ACCCGTGGGCAGGGGGACGGGCTGTGGGAAGCTGCCTCGTCCTTCCTAAAGAACCGGCTAGCTCGCCAAGGGACACGAAACGTGTGCCTTTCAGTAAGGGTTAAATGGAAGGTTTGTTGGTTTTTTTTTGTTGGTTTTTTTTTTTTTTTTAATTTTAAGTATCCTTTCGTGGACAGAATGTACATTGGGAGGTGGAGGCTCGGGAGGAGCCGTGGCGGCAGCGAGCAGCGTGGTTAAACTTCTCGGCAAGCCTCAGTAGCGCTGCTGTAATAGTTGAAACAAACAAGCCAACCAAAAAAAGAAGAAAAAAAAAATTAGCAGCTGATGTTAATTGGAGGGGGGATTTGTGCCACGCAGTTATGTCACGGGGCTGGGCAACCAGCTCCTTTTTTAGCAGGCGGATCTGTAGATGTTTTCTGATGGGGAGGTGGCTCTCGGTCTCTTTGGTTTAACCTTGGGGTTGGGTTGGGGGGCATGGGTAACCCCCCTGGGACAGGTTCATGGTGGGCACGCTGCCCTGGGCAGCTCCCAGCGGCAGGTTTGCCACCGTGCTCGCTCAGGTCATCACCAGGACACGAGCGGTGGCAGCGTGCTGGAGTGACTTCGGGAACACCGATGGGCTTAGGTATGTCATTATATTTGTAAAGCTCAGAGGCAGCCTAGCTGAAGGTATAGGAGGGGTGGAGAGCTGTGTTGCCTCTGCGATGGAGCAGTTTAGATGGAAAATGAATTTTTTAAAAAAAAAAAAAAAACAACAAAACCAACCAACATACGATCAAACCCATACATGGAAACCAGAGTGCTGGCTGTGTAATTATTGTTTTCAGTAATGGATGTAATTAATGAAAATGATATTTACTACAAGTTTATGCCACCTACATAGATCAACGATTTCTGGTATGTTGCCCACTATGTCATTCAGCATCATCCCATTAAAACACTTAGATCAAAATCACCATTTAATATAAATAAATATAACTCTTTTCACGTTAATTGGGCAGCGTCTCATTACCCCCGCTGTAAACCTGGCCCCGAGCCTGGCCCACAATTGCTCCTTGACTCTGCAGAAGCTCTTCAGAAAGCACAAATGGCAAAATGTCGATTAAATGAAACAGGCACCAACATTTCCCAGAGGGAGTTTGTTCATCTGAGAGTGTGAAAGGCTTCACCCCTCCAGGATCTGTTTGATTAGATGTCTCTGCTCTCTAACACGTATTCCACTGAAAAAGATACTGCATGCCTGAAAAAAAGTAATTTGCATAAATCCTCTTTGGATGTAGCTCATGTTGCTGTTACTTAAGCTTTTATACTGGTCTTAATTGTGGGATTTTTTTCCTTTTTATTTTAATCAAGAATGTTTGTTTTGCCATCTGTTTTAGTGGATTTCTTTTTCTTTTTTGGAAGTGCTTAGGATACCTTTTTTAATGAGATGCTATGTAAGTAGGAAGTATTACAAATTGTTTTCAGGTTGTACTCTACAGGGGGAAAAAAAGTCCAGAAACAAAATGCTGTGAGTTTAAATTATTGAATCAGAGACAGCTGGTTTGTTTAGAAGGTTTTTGGTATTTGAAACTTTTTCAGTCTTCTGCACTAACTCCCATACTGGCTATTATCTGAAGTATCATTGTTACAGTTGTTTTAAATCTTTTTGCAGCTTTAATGTGATCTTAGTTAATATTTAACACAGCGTGAGCTGAGGAATATATTTTTCATTCAGCGGTTTGCAAAAGACTGACTGTTATCCAAATGAGGGGGGGAAGCCATTTAGCCCTTCAGAGCAATTTGCAGTAGTTTAATGACGTTTAAAGTTCTCCTTTCTTAAATTACCCAAAATACTTGTTGTAAGACATTCACGTATTTTCTGTCCGTGTGCATTCGAAACACAATTTCTGGTTATGTTGGCAAAAGGAATGAACTCCTTCACAAGTAAACAGACATCAAATTCAAGGTGGGTGTGAGTTTGGGTGTGGGGAGTGTTTCTTTGTGGCTTTCAGGTTGAATCCTTGTCAGTCACTGACTGTGCTATGCTCCTGTGGGGAAGTGATGGTTTGCTTTTCCTGATGTAAAGGCAGAAGATGCAAAAGAGGGATTGAGGGGCAGGAGAAGGCGCTTGTGTGTGCTGATGGGTTGTTTCATGAAGGCGACTGAAGGCATTGCTATCGAAGCAGGATTTACATGTAAGAAATTGCTGGCTGTCAATGCTAGGATGCCGGTCCTTTGTCTATAAGAGCTTGAGATACACTAATTACAGAAATGCCTGGACAACAGTGGTGGTAGGAAAGGGGGATTAATTTGGAGTTTTCCTGTTTGATGAGGGTTTTCCACCATAACCACAAAGACTTCCCGTGATGGAAGAAAAATCTCCAACCCCAGGAGCCAGGAAACTCTGCTCTGAGAAGACCTTGTTGTTAGGGGAGAAAAGTCAAAGATGCCATGAGTTTTGCTCACAAATTAGTCACAGCTGAACAGTTTATCATGTAAGCTAAAATGAGGAACTTCTAAGGTAGATAACTTGACAGGTAATTTTGGTGCTTGCAGGTACAAATGAACGTTGTTGAATCTTCATCTATCTGTCTCTTTCAAATTAATTTGGCTACTTGGAGGTAGCAGTGTGTTATTAACCACAGTGGCCTGAGATGTCCTGTTTCTCCAGGAGCCTGAGTGTCTGGTAGACCCGTAGTACTGGGGCACGTGACTGCAGCATTCACGAATAGCCTGTGGTCTGGCTCACCAGTGCAGCTTGTGGTTCCACTGACAGGGCTGCATTTTGTCTCAGTTTTGTATGAGTAGGTGGCTCTCAATTTTATGGAAGGCTTTGAGGAGGTCCTTAAAGTGATGTTTCTTTGGGGTATATATCAAGATTTTTCTGCTTTCATTTCATCAGACAGCCCAAGGGCTTTGGCTGTCTAAGCTTAAATATGACTTTAATGAATAACGTTGTCTTTGGAATGGGGGGAAAAAATAAAACCAAACAAGCAGCCCCCCCATTCCCTTGATGATGTAGCGAGTTTATTTTCAGCCTGAATGAGGACACCAGGGTATTCCTGGGTGGCTTACTTCTCAGACTGAGTGCTTGCTTTCCCCCTGTAAGCTGCAGAAGTGCTGGGTGGAGGAGAGGTGGGTAGTTGAAGCTCAACTCGAGGATGAAGTGGCTGAACAGAGCTGTTTAAACTGGTTAGAGGACCCTGCCTGTGCTGCAGTGGTAATAAAGAAGGTATTTTTATTGTTACTGCTGCTGGGTAGCCTCAACTTTCAAAACTGTTTAATAATTCTAGGTGCCTAAGCTTCTAGTTGGCCCATATGGTGTGTCCAGAAGAACCTGGGAGCTCATACAACTGCCGGAATATTTAAGTCAAGCTTTTTAGTACTCTGTATTAAGATAAGCTGAGGCCTATGGTAGTTGCCGTAGGTGGTGTGAGATGTGGGTGAGAATCCCACCACAAAGGTTTCCACATGCCTATACAAAGTTTAGATCATCACTTTTGCAAATACTAGCATTGATATTTCTACATGCTCAGTTTCTCATTGCTAAGAATTATAATGTGGAAGCTGATAGAAATACTGATAATTGGATAGTTGGAAAAAACCCATCAGTATAGTCCTCTTCTTGTTAATTTGTCAGATGAAAGATACTACAAAAGAGTCAAGTACCTCTTTTTAAAAAAACTAAAGAACGGACATGTCGTGTGAACAGCAAAATGTGTTATCTTGAAATAAAATTCAAACACTCCCGACAGTCTGTCATACAAGATTTGTTTAAATAAAAGCAAAGTTGGCTAGTGCTTTTCAGTTGGGTAACTGCTGTGTGGAGCTTTTTAGTATTATTTTCATAAGTGGATTTAAACAGGACAGATTTTAGCAAATAAGAGAAACCTAAAATATGTGTCCTTCCTGAAGAAGTTTGTTGTGTTTTTCGGTTCTTTTTTCAAATCCTTGTAGGAACAAGCCCATTAAGATGAACAAAACCACCAGTCTTAAAGGAAAAACCCCACATTTTGATCATAGCAGGCACAGGTGGAGTTCAAGAAGTTGTGAGGATTATGGGGAACCCCTACCCCTGCCCCAGTTTCTGGTATTTTTCTCTATCCTTTAGCTGTCAGGTTTTCCTTTATATACATATTATAGGAATGTATGTATCCTTGAATGTATGAATGTGCATGCACACCAGGGTGGTTGTCTCTGTGATGTCCATCTCTGTGGAAGTCCACTGATACTGTCCAACTGATGTTATAACTCTTGTGGGTGTTGTGTCAGTGGGTGGTGGGAAGAATAATCCTGCCCAAACTGATGGGGAAAAGTCTATCTCAAAAAATTCTGCAAGGGAGTTGTTAGTGTAGATGTGTCCACTAACCCTCTCCTGCTTGTTAGTTTTAGTTATGCTTAGCAGCTTAAACAATTTTTGGTGTTTTTTTTTCTTACCCTCTTGCAGGCAATTGGAAAGCAGCTATTGCATTGCTGAGGGAGGGCAGGAAAGAGCTTACTTACGATTTATAATTTGGGGATCCAACTGGTGCTGGCAAGTCTCCCCTGCCTCTTGACAGCAGTGAGATAGGCTGTGATTTCCAGGCAGGAGGACTGAGCTTGCACACTTTTCTCACTTTGCTCCTGCTGAGGAGGAGATGGATTTGTGTTTGCTGCGGGAAGGGAACAGTGGCCAAGTGCCATTTGCGTCCTCTAAGGGGAGGTGCTGTGTGGTGGTTCTTTTTTCATCAGAAAAAGCATCTATAAAAACTGATGATGTTTTTTTTACAGCAGTAAAAAATGTTTAGCACCTTCTGTTACGCTTTCTCTATAAAAGGGGAGTCCTCTGGCTCTCTTTTATCTCAGTACTTCCCACTCAGCTAATGCAGGTGTCTGGAAGGATGTGTTGAACTGACCAAAGCAAGCCTTAAGACTTCAACTGCTCTTTGAAAATGGATTTAGCTAAAATCAGTGATAAAAGGCTCAGTAGAAACTCTCTTTGGTTTAATGCAAATTTATTTTGGTTTACTCCACTAGGAAGAAGCTTAGGAAAACTGGAATGTGCGTGCCCACGTAGAGGTTTGCTCTGCTCATATGTGTAGGCTGAGTTTACAGGCAAGAAGAGATTAATGCCTGAGCTTATGCTACAGAATTTAAAATTAAAATTTCTTATTTCTTGCTGAGACAAGGTGGATACCAATGTACTTCAAATCTGTTGTGATACAAAGTGAAATCCATATAAAGTAAAACCAAAAAATTACAGAAAGGTAGCTTTTTTTGAATTTTTAAGCCTAATTTTTGAAGATGCTGGATCGCTTTGTATCCTCAGCAGTGCAGCTCTTTCCACAGTTTTTGTGTTTTGCTGGAGGCTTTGTTGAAATCCTGTTAGGGTTTATTATGGCAAATACAAACTTTCTTCTGACTAGCAAGAGGCAAAGCCTTTCTAAAACAATCTTTTTTTTTCTTTGCTCAAATAGTGCCTTTTGGGCAATCTTAGGACTGTCTAGAGGCTGGGTACACAACCTGGGATTGTGGGTGTTAAACAGCACTTCCAAGACAAGGGAAAGATAAGGTTTTAAATAGTGGATACTATCGCTTTCCTGACATCGGTAAGGTAACACATGAGATGAAATACCATGCCTGGTATTTCGAGGGAGCGTGAGAGGGGAGTCTGGGTTTGTTGAATGCTTTCTTTTTTTCTTTTCTTTTCTTTTTTTTTTTTTGAGAACAATATATCTTGACAGGTTTCTCACATATTAAGTTGAAAAGTTTTCACTGCTGAGTTAAAAATGTCTTTCTTCTCAAGCGTGTCTTCGGCTTCGCGCTAAATAGGTGTTAACCTGTGTTTTAAATAACTCAAGTAAAAAATCCCTTCCTTTTTTTGCAATGACTCAGCTTTCAGCCTGGTAGATTTTCAGAAGGAAACAAATTAGCAAGAAGTGGTTTCTAATCTGTGTCTGATCCAATGCAGGGGTGGGCTGTTGCTGGCAAGGGTGGTTCCTAAGCCCTCGTTGTGCTCCTGGAGGTCTAGTGACTGTGTGGCTGTGGAAGAATCAGATCAACCCACTGATGCTATGGAAGACTAAGCCACCGAAAAGAGCATGGGGAAGAAATTGAGAGGGAATAGTTTTTTTTTTTTTATTGGTTACGCAGGGGTTTTTGTAATGGTAGCACCATGAAACTTCCTGCAAGGGAGGGGAGGGAATGTATGGCTTGGAGTGGGACTGCTCATTTTGGTAGCACACTTGTTTTAGTACATTTGATGTCACCTAATGGGAGTTACAGGACAAACAATACTGCATTTGTAACAATGAAAATCCTACAGACCTTTTCCATACAATGCTAGAAGGGAAAACTAGCTGAGTCTTTCTCTTGTTTTCCCCTGAAAGATGCTGTTAGATAAGACTAACTTCTCCATATGGTGTCCTGTTGTTTTCCCACATTGCTTGCCAAGTGTCCATCAGAGCAGAAGTTTTCAACCTGGAGCTAATGACCTCCCCAGCCTTCCCAGTCTGTGGGGAGACGGTTGTGACTGGAGACCATACTCCCAGGGAAGGTCCACCATCAGCTGCAGTGCAGCAGGGACCATTGTCCTCTAGTCCAGCTGGCGGCTAGCTGTGAACCCAGCAGTTTTCTAGCACGTCATTCCCTCTGTGTCTCTCGTTTGGAGGTCTGGAAAAAAAGTCAAACCACCTTGGCTGCATCCCTTTCATTGGAAATGACCATGAAGTGATCTGCACCTTGGGTTCAAAGTTCAATGACAGTGGAAAGCGGCCGTTTTAGGAGGGTGCTGAAGCAGGGCAGTGGGAGCGTGCCCCGACTCCAGCACTGGCTGCACTCAAGCCGTCTGTAAGCAGCTTATTCCTTTCCTGCCAGAGTAGGAATGATGGCATGCCAGTTGACTTGGTCTCCCACCTCTGATGTTGGTGGGCATCATGCAACTAAGTAGATGGCAATAATTTTGAAGGTGGATCCTTCCTGCTCAGGTCTTGCGCTGGTGGAATTAGAGGTGAGGATCATGGGCCCCAAGTACGCAGCCCATACCTGTACAAATCTGTCTTTCCAGTACATTAAGTTAAGGCATTTAATGCATTTTTATGCATTTCTAGTTACATGCATTCCATTTTGTTTGGATCCTCCCTCAAAGGAGGAAGAAACGGAGAACCCTGAAATGAAATTAATATGAGAGGAAAGTGAGCATGTGGGAGGGTGGCAGGTGTCTCACTGATGGTAGACTGAAGACCACAGGCAGCACGTGTTTCAAGAGCCTTATGTTTGATGCGAGAGGAGTATTTTCTTGCACATTGTTCATCACCCTCTTGGGGCTCAATGGCATTGCCACCCAAGGGAGAGCGATGCTTCTGTAGACCTACTCTACATAGCTTGGTGTTGGCAGCAGTGACAGACTTGTACTACCATGGGGTTAAGAGCTGGCAGCGTGCCTGTGATCTAGAAGGTTTAAGTCTTCAAGAAGTTAGGAGCTCTGTCAGGGAATGTATACTAGCCAAAAAAAAAAAAAAGCCAATGGCTGTAGTAGCAAAGGCAGGCTTTTTTTAAAGTTGCTGTGAACTTGTATTTTTGCTGGCACAGTTGTGTCTACACCTGATGGACATAGTTAGGCCAATGAAATTCTCTTGTGTGTCCTGGTGGCCTCCACAACACCTGGTCAGAGTCTGTATTTCTCCCTTTCTGGACAGGAGATGCACCTTACCTAACCAGAGAAGTTTATTTGTTCATACCACACTGATTTTAGCACAATTCCTTTAGTGTAGACACAACAGATTGAAATTAAAGTGCTTGCACTGCACAGTGATTCCTATTTAGGCATGATGGTATGATAACAGACAGTGTAGCATTCTCTACCCGGGGAATTGCCCAGGTGTAATTCAGTGTTTCATTTCTCCCAGTTCTATTAAATACCTTCACTGAAGTGGATAGAAAACCTGTTAACGTGGCAAATTCCTATTAGCTTTCCCTGCAATATCTCTGTAAATGCAGAAAGTTGGTGCAGGCACTTCTTGCTGTAGCGTGTGACTGTAAGCGTGCTTCAGCTCCTGGTGCAAGAACCAGGCAAGGATGAGTCAAGCAAGTGTTTTCTTTCATTTCTCCTCCTCAGAGGAAAAATGTATTGCTCATCGCTACAGATAATTATCTCAATGCTGGTGTAAGTGAGATCCAGGAATTCACTGCTGGCTCTCTTACAGTGTGAGTTTCCAGCTCACCACACCACATTCGGAGCAGTGGGTTCAACCTGGTACAGGAAGGGTAAAGTGTGTAAAAGTCCACCTTCATTTGTTCAAATGCCATTAAGTTTGGCAGGATTTCACATTTTCCTTTTAAGGCTGACACAAGCCTCTCCTATGTTGAGTGCTGTCTTGTCTATCCCAAATGAATATGCCCAACGAGAATCATAATTTTCAATGGTTTGAGCAGCAGTAGTGCTGAGGATGCCTGCTGGTCCCGAGCTATGAGCAGTGCTGTCATGATGGGCACTAATGTGTGCAGTGGGGTTCTGTGTGAGGGACCCCGATTCTGCTCTGATTTGCTTTTCAACTGAGGCACTCGCATCTCCCGGCTGTTGTACAGAAGTAATAATAGCTTACGGGATTGGGTTAAACCTCTTCAGAACTGCGTCATCCTGTAGTTTTAGATAGTGTAAGATAACATTAAGCTGCTTCATAATTTTTTTTTTTCTGTAGCTGAAACAGTAGCAGTTTCTGTTCCCAAACTCGTGCACATGTGTCCCCACATAAAGGATATCATGCCATGCTAAGGCTGGGGGTTTGCCTGCATATTGCTTGGGATCACCTGTACTTCTAGGAAAACTAGGCAGCAGAGGAGGCAGTAAGTGCCTAATAATGGCCAAATACTACCAGTTGCATAACCCTGAGAAAAAGCCAAGGCCTTTGGATTTGAGTGTCATTCAGAAGAGGTGAATTGGGATCAAAGTTGTTACTTTGTTCTGTCTTCCTTTCCTTTGGAATTTGCAGAACTAGGACTTGGTGTTTAGCAGTGTTAACGCCTTGCTGTTGAGGGGCTTCACAGTTCTGGATTTTTCCCTTAATGGCAGCAACGCGCAGCTAGCTCAGCTTAACACTGAGCTTGCAGTGTAGTAATGGAAAAGTGTCCCAGGATTCGCAGGTAATCTGCAGATCTCAGAAGCTGTATTTTCTGAAATCCAGGACTTCAATTGCGCTTCTCACGTAGTGCAGGTAACACTTCTGATGCTGGCTTATTCAAGCACCAGGTGAATGTTAGTGAGTTGGGTCTCTTTACACCCTGTAGCTGTCAATTGTCTGCGTAGATGTCCACAGGGTTCATAGAAGGCATCAGATGAGATCCTGAAAATGCTGTAGGAGATTCATTGGGATATGCCCAAAATCTTCCAGTGTGTAAAACTTCATGAAGTGACTATGCTGACCCATGCTGCCAGCTCCCCGTGTGTGTGCCCGTCATGAGGTGCCCTGAGGGAACCCATTTTGGTTGCAGCTTCACCTGGCTTTCCCTGTGCAGGGGAAACCACAGGCATGACCATGGCGCAAAGCCAGGGGCGCTTGGATTAAGCTTGTTTTAATTCTGTAGTAATCTTGACCTCCTATTTTTATTAAAGCCCTAATCCTGGGCCTCATTCAAAGCCCATTAAAAGTCAATGGAGACATCCCACTTGCTTCTAGCTAGTGCTGGGTCAGGCTGTCCGGAGGGTGCTGGGTACCTTTGACTTTGGCATCTCAACCAAGGTGATCTCTGCTCCGTGCATCCTCTGGAGCAGCTCACGCAGGGGTGCTTGTGCCTCCCCCAGGCTGAAGGTATATGTTTATATATTGCTGCTTCTAAAAACCTTGGTCGGCTCAAGTCGGCTCTTGCTGTCGCTCATCCGTGCACCTGCAGTGGCCAGCACGCCCGCCCACGGTGCTGCTGGTGCAGCTTTCCGTGGGGAAGGAGCTACTTCAGCCGGCCGTGGTTGCCCTCCGTGTTGCATAAGGAGAAGAGCATCGTAGTGATTATATAAAAGAGATTATGTAACTGGGTAATTTGGTAATCGCCTCTCCTGTGAACGCTAAGAATAGCTTGCGAATATGCATTTATTTCTGTGATAGCCATCCACAGTGATTAAGCGCTGGAAACTGTGGGTGCCGGGCGGCAGTGTGTTCACACTGAGACTCCCCAGCTCTGTCACCCCTGTGCTGCTCTGGCGAGACACATCGGCTCCTGTTCCCCTTGCCCCATAGCATGGTGCAACCTGCTACGCAGGTATGCTGAAGGTATAAAAATGCTCGGACTGTAAGTTTTCTTGGCTCTTGATGAACCTGTGCTAGCTGCTGGTAGCATTCTTATGATGGAGTGCAATTCCTAGGCAAAGCAGATGATGGACGAGGGAACCTGTGTGCTTCTCTGTGAATTAGGGCTGGTTTTGCTTTCTCTTGCTTCCCAGAGTATCTTTTTTTCATGCTGAAGTTGCCCGTGCCCCCTGTGAGCTGCCTGGGAGGTGCTGGACAATTTCCAGGGCTGGATAATTCCCAGGAACCTGGTGAGGAGCAAGGAGCCTCCTGGGCTGCTTTGAGACAACTGAGAAGACCGTGTGTGCTTCAGCTTGGCTCCTACATGCATCTCTGCTCATGGGTTTACCCCTCACTTGCAGAGGGGAAGGTGACTCACGAAAAAATCGGGTGCAGCCAAAGCCAGTGAGAGCTCCCGTAGTGCTAATTGAAGTCTTCAGGGAGAAAACGGGGAGGAGATGGGCACAGTTCCTTGCAGTCTCCTAGCCCCGAGGAATTTGTGCAGCGGTGAGCTAAGGGTAGCTTGGGAGAAGGTGGGAAGGGGGCAAGAGGCTGCGGCGAGGAGAGGAGAGGAAGTGAGCAAAAGGAACTCTGAGCGCCTGTGATTCATCTGGGAACATCAGTCCTGACTCTGAAAATGTTTCCGCAGTTCTCGGCTTGACTGCTGGAGTCTGGGTGGTTGACGGGTTATTTTTCTGTTGTGGTGTAGGTTGGTTTTTTTTTTTTCTGGCTTCCCCTATTCTTGCTTTTGTGGGTTTTTAGTTTTCCCTCCTGTACACTGTCCTGAAGGTATAGTTGTCACCTGTTCTCGTTGCTCCAGCCACATCTTCTCTACCTTGAATTGTTTTATTGGCTCCTCAAATCTTGCTGCCTGAAGCTCAAGCAGTTTAACCTTATCTTCAAGCTGCCACATAATCCTCGCTCCACCTACAGCTCTGACCTGGTTTCCTCCTCCTCCTGGCCTTGCTCCGGACCATCGTTCCTCCCTTTTTGGCTTAGGATGGCTTTCTTCTCTCTTTTGTACGTTATTGAATAATGATTTGCAATAGTTTCTACTTCCTCAGCTGCTGAGTCCCTGTTCTCTTTTTAAAATGTTACAACTTTTTCTGTGCTTTCCTCTTCTCTTTCTTTTCTAGGCTTTCTTCAGTCCCAGCTATGATTCAGCCCAGGCACATCCACTTCCCATATAGACTTTGCCTCTCCGTCATTTCTTTACTTTCCCCTATTTGCAGAGGGAAAGACCGTACCATCTGCCCATGAAAGTCCCCTGTAAATCCATTTCTCATGTGTTGCAATTAAGTGTTAAGAAAATAATTAAAAATCCTTTTTACTTGAAAGAAATACACATTTCCGTCCTGTCCCTTTTGCCTGAATATCTGTTTGCTTGCACGCTTTTTCTCCTTTTTGTATGTTAGGCGAGAGATTTGAGGGTTTGGCTCACTGCTTCTCCCTAGAATTCCCTTTGCAATATGGGTGACCCCTCGTTATTGTGGGCTGCCCTGTGTACAGACCTTTTCTCCTTCATATTTATGCTTCCTCTTTTTAGAAGGGTATCAGCCCTGGAATAAGCTGTTGTTGCTGTCAGGTCAAAGGAGTGTTAGGGGAATGTTTTTAATAAACATATGGTTGTTGCGTAATGTAGATGGAAAGTAGGCAGAGGAGACTGCGCGTACAGCTGGTAAGCTTTCTGTGAACTGTAGAGAACATGGGCAGGCACAGGCTGTGGGTAATATCAAATTATTATGATACCATGTAAATTCTCAGGTGTTTAATGGACTTAATTTTTCCGTGTCAAACTACACATCTGGAAAAAGATGTGAGTTGAGAGTCTTTGTGAAGGGCATGTCAGGATACATGAGAGCTGTTGTGGGAGCTTCTGTAACGTGAAAGCTGTTTAATTTGCAACTGTGCAGATACATTGAGAATAATCCTAACAGGACTGATAGGCAAGTGTGAAGTAGTGAAGAGAGGAGGAAGACCAAATTCAAGTACTATATTAACTTGTTAAAACCAGTGAAACTGAAATGATACCTCATTGACATCAACATTGATGAGAGGTATGTCTGTGAACTCCTGCCTAGGATCAAAGAAAAAGATTATTTCTTAGTTTCAGATGGATAAGAGGGCTGAAGGTATATCAATACAGTATAAACAGGTATGAGGGCAATTTTCAGATCTAAAGCGGAGACACTGTGCAAGATTTTGCTTTACTTTTGTCTACCTTGCCAATGTCACATACAGCATGTATAATCTGATTAATTTTAGCAGGAGTGTATAATCTTCTATGTGCTGGGACCTCCAGATGCAGGCTTTGATGATGTGGGTTGCTAGTCCGTGGCAGAAACCCCGGGGTCCAGCTGGAATGTACCAGTTGTATTGGATTTGGTGGCAGCACTCTCACTGGTGGGGAGGATGATAACCGGTTACGTGTTTTGGAGTTTTAACTCGGATCCTAATTGGTGATCTGCGCCCTTCCAAGGAAATAGACTGTAAAGATATTAAATTTCTTACAAAGGTTCAAGTTCAATTAAATAGATTCAGTTAAATAAATTTCCAAAAGCAAGTCTGATGGAGAAAAAAATGAGCAGTGTCTGCAAATATCCCGCTGTCTGGAAGTGCCTCATGGAGCCAAATTAATAACTTGTAAGAAGTTTCCTTTTGAAATGTTCCTGCAGCAAACCTTTAAAAAAAAATAAAAATCTAGAGAGGCTTGGAAACGGAGACCCTTTGCAAAAAGGCTTTTCTTCAAGTGAGAACATTTAAACACCACATGAAGCAAGGTTATGAAGGGACAATTAATACTGGGTTTCCTGATACTGCCTAGAGAAATCTTGGCAGCCTTATTCACAGCAGTAGGAATGGCACTTGTAATTTCATTGTCAGTATTTGCAAGTGTTATTCTAGCACTGCTAATGACTCCCTGGATGCATCCTCCAAGGGGACTGCCTCGCTCGTAAGGACTGTAAACAAGTGGGTCTTGAGGAAGGACCGAGACCTGACTGTGAAGCTGTTCCCATGAACACATGACTCTTCAAAATGTTTGACCTCCCTGTCTACACAGGCTTGCCAGATTTGTCTGGACTTGGCCCTCCCTTAGCCTGGGAGTTTTTGCAGCCAGTTGACGGCAGGGATGCACCACCTTTGTGCCTGGGAGCTGCACGTGTATCAGCCAGTGGAGCCACCATGATGGTTACAGCCAGTGGGCAGCTTCTGCCTGCGAGGTCTACCTGGACCGGCAGGGACAGAGGTGGTGCTCGCACCCAGATGCCTGTTCCTAGAACACACACTGGAGGCAGGAAAATTAAATCATGTACCTGACTTTGATACCTGGCTCTTCAACTACAAAAAAAAAAAAAAAATATCACGATTCCTTTCTCCTTCAGTGCTGTACATTGTTCTGGAGGAGCTACTCTTTCTTAATGATGTCCTAGACTTTGATATTTGTTGTATTCATGGTAACAGCTTCTCCAAATATCCATCTTCCAAATGAGATTAAACCTGTTTGTACATTTAGGGTATTTCTTCATGCTTTATTCAAACGCAAGTAATCAAACAAAGAACAAATCGGACTGTTATACTTCAGAAGTCTCTGACAGTTAGTACTTAGATTTTTATGAGAAACCAGAATTTTGCAGTTATTTGTAATGACAATAAGTGTGCTTGTCTGGCACTTCTCACAGAAGGATTTCATAGTAGTTCAGCGATACTAAACACGCCATAGCATGTTCCTGTGACATCCAGGCCAGATGCATAGTCATTGTACAGATGGGTAAGCGGGCAAAAAGTGTCATGCATGGTGTCAGTGGCAGAGTTAGAAGCTTAATACTTCGGACTCCTGGTTTCCCAGTCCAGTGCAGTACAAGGAAACTGCATTGACTTCACAGTAAACACTGGGTTTGGTTTAAGTAAGTGCATGCTTTGCAATGAGCACTTTCTTTACATGGACCTCTAAACATGGGCATTTTTTGGAAGTCTCACGCTAGGCATCTTGTAGATTGGATGAATCCGTTCAGGCATGTGAAGGGTCTGGAACAAAATTTCTTGGATTGGGACTCCTCTACTTTTGGAATTACCAAATTGTCACCCTAATGTTTGTTCAGTGCATCCTGTTAGTAGTGACTCTAAGATTAATAGATATATCCAGGCTCTTATCCCATGCATTTTTTTATCCTAGTCTTTTGATTTGCACACTTTCACATTTACCACTGAGCTATACTTGTATTGGGATTGTATACTTGATTTAATGACTTTCTGTTGATCAAATTAGACTCAGACTGTTAGCGATAGTAGTATTTATTTGGCAAAAGTTTTCACCTGCATCCCACCTCTTTGGATAGCTGACTAATCTCTTTAACTTATTGCTGTTTTTTTAGTGCTGCATTCACACACACTGAAATGCCGCAAGAACTAACGTTTGTGTTGGAGCTTTTTTGTTTTAGTTTTTTTGCTTTTAATTCATCATTCACTGAAAAATGCAGTCCTAGGACAGTCTGAAGTTTTGCGAAATTGGGTCAATGCCACCATGTAGTTTTAGTCAAAATACAAATAACAGCACATCAAATCAGTTTCAGCACTTTAAAAGTCTGGTTTTGTTTAAATACTTGCAAAAGCTAAGGAATTGAAAGTATAGATTTACCGTATTGTGGTCAGAGGAGAGCAGAACCTTTTTTCTGAAAAGCTTGGCATTCACCCAGAGTGTGGGAGGCTGGTTTTATCTCCTTTATGTCCTCAGGATGATTTGAGTGTGTATCACTCTTCTACTGGAAGAGTTCCTAGCCTTCAGGAGATAGATTAATTCCAATATACCCTATGTCAATTGTTGACATTTTCTGTCTTCTCCACTGTGTAAAATACAAAGGAAATACACACTAAGCTAGGTGGAAAGCTATACCATAGGTCAGTGGTTTATATTCTCTTTGAAGACTGAGACCTGTGTTTGCAGTGCTTGTTCCAATTATACCCCTTTAAAGACAAAAGAACATAGAAATTAAAGAGAGAAAAGGATGAGATGTTAGGTCTCTTGGTTGCTACTAAACAGCATGAACTTGACTTGAGAAGTGCTTACGTGGGGGATTTGGGGAATCTGCTTGGGTGTGTTGGAGAAGGAGGTAATTCTGTCCTTGCTGTTCTTTATGCAATGTCCCAAAAGTTTTGCTAATGTCTCCTGGTAGAGGTAGGATGTTGGTGTAGACGGGCATTTGCTCCTATATTTGAGTTTCATGCAAGTAGAAACACTGCTAGCACAAAAATCTGAGATGTTGTCTCCCCCGATTGCCTGCAGTTTGGTGTTTGTTCACTTCCAGGAAAGCAAGAGAGGTTCAAGTCCTGGGTGGGAGATAAGACTTGAACACAGATTTGCCATATCCTGGCAGAGCGCAGTAACCGGTTTGGCTGGACCTTGACTGCAAGGTGACAATTGCTGCTGCCTCTTTTCCCTTACCTCTCTGTTCTGCAGATGTGTCCTTTGGGACACTTACCAGATGCCAAGAAAACAAAGATATTTTTTTATTATTTCTTTTTTTTTTTTAGGAATGCAGGAAACAATTAGTTTCAGAACCCCAAAAAATACACTTATGTGCCCAACTCCCTAATATGAGTGGGTTTCTCAGAAGATTTCTGTTTAAAGTTTCAGATCAAGCTGGCACCATCTGGAGTTTACCTGCCGCTACATAATTAATTCATATGCTGATATGAAATATTTATATTTAATAAATAGCTCATAAAAAAATCTGCCTCCCCCTTCTACTTTTACGTTGAGAGGGTCTCATAGCAATGAGTGTTTTTGCACTTCCAGGCAAGGAGTGTGGCAATGCTGGAGAGATTTCTTTCAAATAATCACTCTTGTTCTTTAATAACTAGGGGGGTGGGGAAGGTGGTATGGTGAAGCCTGCAGAGAAGGCAACGTCCAATATGCCTTTCCCAACTGTAAAGACTGTTGTAAAACAGATCGGTATAACATTTGGGCTTAGGGCCTTGGTAGTGCCTTTTCAAAGCACCAGATTTTTGCAGGCTGTGGTGGTGTTGACCTTGCTGTGCCAGTTCATGGTCTGTTTGACAGGGGCTGGGGTGGGGGATTCATGCTGAGGCTGGTTTGGGGGCTGTTCTTTTCCTTTAATGAAAATCTTAAGGCAGTCTTACATAAATAAAATGTTAAAAAAAGTATCTGAACTGATGAAATGTCCCTGGAACTGGATGTTTAATGCTTAAAGTGGTGAGTTTATACATTCCTGTGTAAGTCTCTTCTATGTCTGCTGCTCTAATTGGATTTGGGGTTTGGGGTGTGGGTTTTTTTTCCCTAATATTTTGAAATAATCCAATGATTTACACTTTTTCTGGACTAGTCCAGTTTTCCAATCTCATATTTCTGTGGCCGCTGACAGGGATGGCAAGTCAGGATTGATTTAGCACTGGCAGCTCTTTGTCAGGAGAGACCATTCACAGGCTCTATGCAGTGAAATGAAAAGAGAGAAACAGTTTTCAAATAAAAGTATGCGCATTAGCAACACCAGTCCTAAAATTTCTTGTACTGATGTGTAGAATTGGCACTCTAGGTTTCTTGTTGCACACCATGGATTTAGGCTCAGAGGAAACCCTGCATTTTTGTTATCTTCAGTCTGATCACAATTTTATGCGCATAAATAGTGCTAGATTGTACATAGTCCCTGAAGACTTCTCTCTTCTACCGTCAGGCAGACGCAGCGCAGGCAGTGTCAAAGCAAGCTGCCTACATGTATGCCTTGCAAATACGCCTCAAACCTGACCTGGAGGGAATACATCCGTGGGTGGATACACAGCCCAAGCTTCCTACCTCCTCAGTACTCTGTCCCTCAGCTGAGGCTGTTGGCAAAGTTGATAATGAATCCTAGTGATGGGAATGACTTTTTTTTTTTTTGTTGGGTGCAGAAGAGCCCAGTATGGTGGTATGACTGTTAAAAACCTTGTGTTAATTCTTTAGAGCTCTGCTTATATTAGAAATAATCAACTACCTCATTTATTTCTTCATATATTAGAAGATATTTTTCCAACCAGTATTTTACGTGTGACCTACTGTACTTCACAGGAGTGGTATGAAAGTATGGCCCCATAGCTAGGACAATGGTGTGGCACTTAAAGTGGGATTATGCTGTTGGCTCTGCTCACAGACCTTGGCACATTTCTTTGTTATCTCTGTCTCATATTCTTCTTTTAGCGCTTAAGAAATGATCAATTTCTATGCATAGGTAGTCTTGGAAGCTGTGGATTAAAAGCTGTAGGAAAAGACAGATAAGTTTGACTGAACTGGTTTAATTAAAAACTGCTTTAAATAAAATTGAGCAGATTCTCTACCATTAACAGAGGTGAGGAAGAGGGATTTCTGATAGCCTTTAGCCTTTTACTGAATAATAAGGAGGAGGACCGAAGACTACAGAATTATCACTTGCCATGTCGTTGATTCTCACATCAAGCGACGCTGACTCTGACTAGAGGTGTCCTTTCTCAGTAGGTCCTCTCTTTTTCATCATTTATTTTTGGGGGGTATTTTTTGCTAACGAATTTAAAAGCCTTTAATAAAACTTAAAAAGGGGTGCGTGTGTGCAAAATATTCTAGATATCAGTTTCATTCCCTCTATTGAGAGAACATCTTTTCTGGGGTTCTCTTTTTTTTCCCCTTTGTTTCATGGCCTCGGTCACATCAACTTTCCTATTTGCTGGAAAAGCCTTAGGCAGTGCTTGACTTCTCTTACAGTTAGGGTCCTGCCTTAAGGAGCCAGAGACATTGCCATTGAGTAGTCTTAGACTCTCCTCCATCGTTTTTAAGAGCAGGGCTGTCCTGTTTCTCTTGCATCTGGATTCTGGAACTTGAACATCATTTTGCAAGAAAAAAGTAAACTCTTCCTATTTACATCCATGCAGCTTTGATTTGAGACTTGTCTTCAAATGAATTCTAACTCCAAGAAAAGTTCAGTCATAATGTCATCTCAAAATTATGGATTCCCCATGGTTTTCCAGATGCTTGCCCAAGTTTGTCAGAAAATGTTTTAAATGAGGACGGTCTTCCAGAGGTTTTGATTTGTCTTGAAACCTGAAATACCTTTTGTGGCTTTATCATGATACGTTCATGAAAAGCACCCTCAATGAGCTACCACACAGACCCACCCATGTGTTATGTTGCTGTTTGGGAGGTGTTGGTCAAAATCGGACAGACACCTTTTTAAATCCTCATCTAGCCAATTCTGAGGCCCTGAAGTTCAATGGGACTCTTGAATAGGTGAGAGGAGATGCTACTCCTACTTGGAGAGCTGTTGTGTTAAATTGGATGGTCTGTGTCTTGCAAGCATAAGATCATCTTTGTGGTTGTTTATGGATTTTTAAATCTGCATAATCATGGGGTTTGTGTTCTTTGACTGCAGCTATATCAGGAGAGCCTGAATATTTAATGGAATATTGAATACTGCATAACTTTTCCATGTATGAACTTGCAGAAGGTGTTCTGATGGATTGGTTGGTTTGTTTCTCAAACTCCCTGTAGGGTCAGAGATCATGTGTCTGAAATATTTTATGTATGTTGTGTGGGTTTTAGGTACTTTACGCTTGCCCCTGAGATATGTGGTAGTGGTTAAAACTCAATTAAGTGTTGATTATGCAGTGATTATACTGAATGATGAATATTTCATTTATTTGGTTTGAAATAGGAAATAAAATATATTATTGCCATGCTTGTTTTATTTCAAAAGACTTCATCAAGAGTAGCACATTCAAAATCTGTTCAGTGTCCTAAATTTATTCTGCTGGAAGAATGCAAATACTTCTTTGAGGACTTTTTGAAAGGAGTTTTGTTGTCTTGCTTTATAGGGTTGCTTCTGGCTCCTTTATAAAGGCTTTTTGCCTTGTCACCTTCAGATACAGACCAAAGTGGTATTCTGTTCACACTGTTCATTAATTCAGCTCTTGCTAATTGCACATTGAGAAATAGATGTGACTTCAAGACTGAAAGAAATAAGATGGGTGAGACAAGAATCCATTTGCACCTGTACTCTGTCTGGGACGGTGGCATATACTGTGTCAGGGAAGGCCGTGAGCCTGCTCACTGTCGGAAGCCTGTTCCCTTCATACTTCTCCAACACATCAGCCACTTAGATCAGAGATATTAGGGTGTTGCTTTCTTTTTGTTTCCTTTAGTTCCTGTTTTGAATCTGTCTTCCATCAATTTGTCTAGTGCCTTTTGAATCTCTCCGCTTCTGCAATTTCTTGCAGCAACAGATTTCAGATTTTGTCTGCCTGCTACGTAAAGAAGTGCTTCTTAAACTAATTTCCTGCTAGGACAGGGGGCATTCATTGAAACTAATGTTACAGGGCCTGGCGAATAATAGTTCTGTATTCAACCTCATTTAGCTGTGCATTCAACCTTGCTCTTGCCCATCGCCCAGGCATCTGTTTTCCAAATTGAAAGCTCCCAAACCTTTTAGGCCCTTCTTGAAAGGCAGCTGCTCCATCTCATTACTCATTGTGGTTGTCCTTCTCTGTACTTCTGACTCCTTGCTACAAGCACTTCTTGAAAAGCAGCAATAAGGACTTCGAGGTCCACTTTAAATTCCTAAGGGAGAAATTGGTCAGTAGTAATCTACTGAAAATTTGTGATTGCCCTCCTGTGTGGAAAAAGAACTCAAACTGATCTTTAAAATAAAGCTAACTTTAATTTCTAAGCTTTTAAGGAACTGTAATAAAATAACTCTGGTTTGAGTTGGATTCCAGTAGTGTTACTGACTTTTAGTTGTAACTTACTCTGCATGGGGTTATTAGTGGAGTAAAGGACTTTTCAACAGAGAGTTAAAGACCATGAAACCTACCTTGAAAAGTACGTATTGACTCATGCCTTGTGAAGCTTCATTGCTTTTGATAGGGCTGACTAAAGAGGTAAATTAGTATGTGTTCACCTCCTACGCCGACACTGAGACAGAGTGAAACTAGTCTAGT
>NW_009649316.1:1996731-2048934 GCF_000708025.1 Charadrius vociferus | reverse complement strand
GACAGATTTTAGCCTGAAGGACTGTGGATAAGTGCAGCTGTCGGAAGACGGTTGGAATACACATACTGCTTCTGCAGCAAACGCTCAGCTCCCTTCTGTGGCGTCAGCATCAGAAAGAAGGCTGTTTATCATCGTGACTGACTCAGAAGAGCTATACTGCATAAATGGAAGTTTTATCATGTGATTTGTAGCTCACACTATTTTTTAGGCGTGAGTTTTGTTTTATGTAGCGATGCTACACTTAGACACTGGGGCAGTACAGTCCTTCCAGTGGTGTACCAAGCAATATGGCTAACATTTGTCTTATGGTGTTTGAAGGCTGTACGGTGGAGCTCTTGGTTTGGTTGGGTGTGTTGTTTTTTTAATGTACATATTGCTGTGCACTTTTATTAGAAAAGGCAACGGCAGAGAGATGCGTTGTGCATTTGGAAGGAAAACCAGTGGTGTTTGTGAAGGTTTCTGTCTGTCATCTTCCAGTAAGGCTTGAGATATCATAGAATTTAGACTTGGGCTGCTCTCAGGAAGCTTGTCTACCCCTGCTTTCTTAAAGATGATCACCTAAGGTGATCTGCTAGAGAGCCTTGTGCCAGGGGGGTGAAGGTACTGACCTAGAGTCAGCTAGGCAAAGATCACTCAGCTAGGTGATCTTGCAGATAAGAGGCCCAGACCATTGAAAGTGTCTTGAGCACTGTTTTGTATTGTATGAAACTCTGTTGTAGAGAGTGGAGACAAAGTGTGGGGATCTTTTGGTTTGTGGATTGTGGGGTGTTGGGGTTTTTTTTTTCATAACCTGTAATATTGAGGGAATGCACTCTGATACTTGGTGCCCGTTGGATTTTCTGAGGCACTGATGCCTTTGTGGTTTATCACATACATCTCTGCTAGTGCCGTAGTTGAACTGAGAGGTGGCAAAGGCACCCATGCCAAGACATAGTCTGCAGGATGAAGAGGGACCTGAAAGCTGTTGGGGTCTCTTAACTGTGCTCTGCAGACAATTTAACCACTTGTGGATGTGCACGGAGAGTCAGAGATGACCTGAAAAGCCTCAAAACCCATTTTGCTGCCTGTTTTGTCTTCCTTATCTAACCTTGTGACCACAGCGGTACCACTGTGGTCACAGTGGTGAGATGCAGGTGGAACTGAAAATCATCTGCAGATTGTTAGTGTTCGCATTCATGTTACTTTTGCCCATTTCAGTATTGCTATAAATTAATAAAATTAATCCTTTTGAGCCTTAATTTGGTTATCTGGACACAAACTGCTGGAGAAAGAATTGGATTATATGTTTTGATCTGTGTTGTATCCAACAGTCAGATTACATAGTTGGGCTGTATGAGTGCATCTTCTATGCTTCTATGAGTGTATTTTACATTAAATATTGTAAATCGGAGTTTGGCTGCTAGGGATCTTTCATGGTGGGCTGTCATTTTTTCAGATGAGCTCCAGCTGCGGGCCTGTAATAACTGTAACTTCATTCATCAATATAGAGTTGGGTTTTTTTTCATAAATCATATATCCATGATTTGAATGTTCCTTGTGGAAAAACAGATGAAATTGAGTGCTGCTTGCTCAGAAACGTGCTGCTTCTCCTGTTTCCCTGTTCTTTTAAATTCAGATAAATGCAGTCTTGTTTCACTGCAGGCCTTGATAGACTTGGGTTCACCTACACTTTGCTGATGCGTGGCTAGGTGTGGGGTTTTTTTGAGAAAGGCTGTTTTAAGCACATCTGATGCTTAATGTCAGAGACGTATGGTTTCTGTGTCATATAGATGAAAAATAGTTTATTACCATGCTTTAGACCTGAAGGAATGAATGACATATGAAATTCAAGCATAGAAATCGTGGTTTGCTCCCAGTTCTAAATTTGTCTGAGACTTTGGGCCATGGATACACTTACTCTTTTTCTTTGTGATGAATTGGGAATAGTATTATACCACCAATCCTCTACTTAGTTCCAAGTTTTTTTTTCAAAATTGCTCTACAAATTCAAGAATGTCACTTGATAGGGCTTTAAAAAAAAAAAGAAAGGTAAGATGAAATGACAGCCTAATACCAAAATAAAGTCTTGTCTGTTTATATGGGGCTAGAAGATCACGTAGCAAACTTGTCAGTACAGATGAGATTGCAGTTGAGGGGGGAACCCCAAACAATCACTGTTTCTGTAAGAACATCAATAGTGGTGACATGTTGAAAGCTAGATCCCAGATAAAAGTATTTGTAGACTTGCAAAGCTAATGAACTCACTGTGTGGGTACTTGGTGTTTGTTGATGCTACACTTCAAGGAAGACTTTCAGAAATACAGGGGTGTGAACAGTAATGTTTAGTTTGAGTGTAGCATCCGAAAAGAAACTGGTGCGACATTCTTTGCTGCTGATGATGTTTCCTTGATGTTTCTGATGCTGCAAGATGTTCTTGCTTTGCTACTGCTTGGATGAAAATGTAAATAGGGCAGATTTTTTGGATAGGCCTTGTGTCCTGTTTTGAGTTCTTCCTTCCTAGATCCACCTTAATCTTCAGATAAATCTGTGAAGTTCTTAAGCCTCCTTCATGCTACCTTTTCCTCTAGCCATTGGGAAAGGCTTTCAGTAAATACGTGCAATTTCCTCCCTTGCTTTTTTTGCAGGTCCTACCATGGACTCTGTGCCATGAATGCAAAATGTGGCAGCAGTTGGGCAGATGTATCGAGAACATTTGCTTTCATGATACAGAATATTGCTTCATTGTTTGCTTTTACCCTCTGCATCTTACTTTCTGTTGCTTCTTGTGTGTTATACTTTGGTAATTCCTGCTCCCTTTTTGTGTAGTGATTGTGCAGCAATGTCCTGGTTTCTGATTAAGGTTTCTAGATGCCACCAGTGATAAATACAAAATAATAGTCATCCTGACATACTATCAAACTCTACTTCTGGTGAATTATTTCCCTTTTACTTTTTTTCTGTGGTGCTAAGCACAGCAAACAGTTGCTTCTACCAGCAGAAACTCAGCAGAAGTGACTTTCCCACTGTTCATTTTCCCCTCAGTCCATATGGATTTCTCCTTAGAGCTAGGGGCAGATGCACTGTGCCTGCGCAGTTGTATGACATGCCATTGCTTGCTTTTCTGCCCTGAACTCATAACGAAATATCCTAAATGATTATAAAAGCTTTAGCACCAGCTTCATTTCATTTTAATAGACCAATAAAAGCAACCAGTGTGCAAGCTGCTGGCTCCAGCACTCCTGCATAAGCCATTAGCAAAACAACATTAGTGCCTCTTGACAAAGAAAAACAGCAGTGACAAATCCAAGAATTTTCTCTGAAAAGAAGTTAACCAAGTGGCAGTGAATCCAGAGACCCACTCTTATGCATGCTGGCTGCTGTGAGCTCTTTGTTTGAGGTTGAGAAGTTGGTACTTTCTCATAATATGTTTTATATTCTGGCTTTGTCTTCTGTAAATATCCTTTGCAGTGTTTCCAGGAATGCTGGCAACTGCCGAAGTGCCCGAGGAGCTTTTCCAGTTAACTTGTGTGCATGGAGACCTGGCAGGTTTTGCATTTTATGCATGAGACTGGCTCATCTGGCTGCCTCTTACGGTCTACCCCTGCAATACTAGCGGCTAATGTATTTGCAACATTATACCCCACACACCAGGTATGGTGTGTTGGCTTTGAAGAGCAGGAGTCTCCCCATAAGGAGCCCCAAGATGTCCCTGCTACAAGGCCCCTGGTTACCTCCCTGGTTGTGAGGAGGTGGGAAGGGAAGCATGCCCATCTCATGGGACCCAGTACCTGGAGCCTTCTGTAGTGAGCAACAACAAAAAAATCCTGGGAGCCCTCTATTTACCAAAGATTCGTTAAGTCTGCCTTGAAGGGTGCCTATAGAATTGGTATGTTGTGTATTTCAAAGTATATGGAAACTGTAAAACTACCCACTAACCCTCATTGAATATAAACTAGTACCATCTGCTTATATATTGTTCTCTAGTGTTCTGCTGTGTTTAAGAAGTAAAAGCACTGCTCAAGTTTTGGTACCTGTATGAACAGTCAATGGTTGGGGTTCAGCTGCCTGCCAGGGTGGTTGCACCCTGGTAAAACACCCAGCTGGGCAGGTCAGAAAACCTCAGCTCTGCTGACAAGCTTTTTTTTGGATCGTTTGTGGTTAGGCTTTGCCAAAGCCCTCTGCAAAGGTGATGCATGATTTTGAGAGGTTTGGTCCCCTCTCACCTGTCTCTTCCTTCATCTTCCTTCTTTCAAGCTGAAAAAAACCCACCTTTTTAATTTCACTTGCTGAATTTAAAGATGTCATGATCACTCTTTTCCAGGAAAAGCTTTCAGCATTTCAAACTGTCTTAAGACATTCACTGAGTATGGGCGTTCTCAAAAACCATTGGTTAGCTGGAGCAATTAAAAAATGCGGTATCAGCTAGAACAAGAGAGATGCTGGAAGAGAGCTGTAGGTGACCTCAGGGGAGTGAGAAGATAGGAGAAAGGATGAAATTATCCCAAAACAGAGCTTGCAATAAGAATTAATTTGCCTGTATTGTGTGTTATCTTCTCATTTAGATAGTTGTGCATTAGGTACAAATAAGGGAACTGAGACTTCTCTCTGTGCCCCTATAACCTGGAAGAGCATTTAATAAGTTTGTATAGACTCTTCCCTTCCATCTTTTTGCTTTTGCAGAACTGGGTCAACAGCACAGCATCATCACCTTTCCCTCTCGTCCAGATCTTGCTTCTCTGTTAAGATTTATTTCACTGTCCCTATAGAACATCTGCCAGTCATCTAGGTGGATGTCATTGCATGTGCATATTTTCTTAATTTATATTATTCTGTGATGTGTTTGTGTTCAGAAGTGTCACTGGCAACAATCTAAGAGCTCACAAACTGGTGTCATTGTCCCACGTGCATTCTCCTTGCTTCCTTTGACTGACCTTTGTACTTGTGATGTTTTGAAGAATGTTCATCCTGTTGTTTCCTGTCTCTTGATGTCAGTTCAGGTTTAAAGGCGATCTTTCTAACCTATCAAGAATGCCATTACTATGGTAACTAGACTTTGAGTTGCCTTTTTTTTTTTTAGAGATGATCTGAAATAGGACAAGAATTTACAAATGATCATCCTTAAACTCTCAGTGCATTGTGGAGTTTTTAGTAATCTTTGCCATTTAGTTGTCAGTCTCAGGTTGGTGATCTTCCCTCCCCTCCTCTCCCAAGGTCAGCAGCTAAAATCAAGGGGTTATGATTACTTTCACAGATGAACAGGGAGCTTTGTAGTCTGATGGTTGCAGACAAAAAAAATTTGATGTTTCGTTCTCTTTGAACAGAGTTCTGAAAAGTCAACACAAAAACATAACATGTACAGAATTCCAACAGTGTCCCACTGCAAAGCCCTACTAATTTTGGTTTCAGAGTGAAGAGTTTCTCCGGATGATGTTTCCTTTCCTTTTCTTTCTTTTCTTTTTATTTAAATGAACATTGTACTGTTCCAAGAGCGGTCCACATGGATGTGCCTGGGAGAAGTCATCAAGTCATCTCACAGATTTAGTCATCCTGGTGGTAGGGTTTTGCTTTGTTGTTATTTTTTTCCTTGCAAAAACACTGTGTGAACATGGGGCCATGGTAAAACAGCTTTGTGGTATGGGGTCCCCCCCCGTCCGTGTTGTCTCCCCCCGTCCCCAATACTGAAAGGAAAACATAGTCAACCTTCTACTTGCATTTGCTGGAAGTATAGTTGCAAGCCCTGATGTCTCACTGAAAGCTTCTGGCTGCACTAGGCTTGAATTGTGAAGAACATCCCCTAGCGTAAAGGTTTCCAAAGTGTCATACAAGTACCATTGATGGCACAGGAGCTAGTCCAGATGGATGCAGCTACCTGCTTGTGCACGTGTACGGTCTGTTCTTACTGGTGTAATACCAGCCAAGTTTTCCTTCCAAAACCTCTGTCTTAAGTGGGCTGTTGGAGCTCAGCAATGACCAGGGTCTCATCTCACCGCTTCCGTGCATCACCTTCATGGTGCAGTGCATGCAGGAGCATTGCTGTGATGTCAGGTGTGCGATTAACTGTTGTGGAGATATTTCTTCTCTTCTCCTTGTTTGTCTCAACCGAACCAACCCATCATCTTCCCCACCTCAGTCATGTTTGCCAAGAGGTTTATTTGATGATGTAGAGAGATCCGAACCAGTGTCTCTCATCTGTTGAGTGTTGGATTGAGCCTTTGTTTTCACAAGGAAGGATAGCACTGCTTGGCTCAGCCAGCGGCGGGGAAGTGAAGTCTCGCCAGAGGCTGGGTTGTTAGGGCCTTAGGGCCTTTTTTTATTGTTGATTGTTTGGTTTTTTTCCTCCCTCCCTGGAGTGGATTAAAAGCGTATCTGAGCATAACAGAGGGGTCTTGGCAATGTTACAAACTTTGACTTTTTTAAAAAATTTTTTTCCCCCCTCTCTTTAAAACTGGTACTTACCACGTTTTAAATTTTGCTCTGAGTGGGTCCTTAATGAGAGGAGAGCAGATTTTTTTTTTTTTTCACTGAATATAACCTGCTGAATGCTCTGGCTTTATGACCTCTAACTGTGCCTTTATACTTGTGAATGAGGCAAATGCAGCACGACAGAGAGAGAAGCTCTGTATTTCTAATTTTAATCAAGAGTTTCGCAATTTGCCTGTCACTTCTGAGCCTTTGAATTTTACTCCTGTACCTAAGCCTTAATTTTTCTTTTGTACTTCATCGCTACTCATGGATGTTGTGGGTGAATTTACAGGCAATGTCTCTCTACTAATTCTGCTCAGTCTAATTTTTAAATGGGTAAGTGTGAGAAGATACTTAGCAACTGAAGACAGAGCTGCAAGAGATATAACTATATAAGCATTTCTCCTGCATCTGACTTCAGTGCTTCAAAAGTGATTTTAATATTTAGATGTGTTTTTAGATTCTCCTTGCCAAACTTGAGGCATGTTTTGTTTCATTTCTGTTCCCAACAAATACCAAGTACTCTATTACTTTGCTCTGTATTAAACTAGGGAAATCCAGACTATAGACAAATTGGTTAAAGACTTTATTCAGGGAGAAAAGCAAGCAAAACCTCCCTGTGTAATGCATTTCACACCAGAAATACTCAATACTTAAAATAGAAAGAAAAATCAGCTCTTCAGCTGTAAAAATGTTTTCCACTTCATGAATTTTTATTAAGCACTTTTTTTTCCTGCTATACATGTTAGTAAGTCTGTGAGCCTGATCTGATCAGATGGTGAGTTGACTAATAATTTTAAATGAAAAAGAAAAGACAGAAGGAAATGTTTGGTGTGGACATTCAGTGGTCTACATCATGTTGTCCTCCTGCCCTTTCTCTGCTTGCTGTAGTCATTGACTTGCCTTTGGCATTCGCACAAACTAAAATATCTGCCTCCCGCTCAGATAGCCTTGTGCCAGGACTGAAACTGGAGCATATTGTTCTATCGTTAAATGGGCAATGTTGAATACTTGGGAAATTAACAACAGCTGCAAGTTCTCCAGCTATTTTTATTTGTACTGTGGCTATAATTTTTCTAGTGTGTTTGTGCTGAAGTCAGAAGAGGAAAGGAAAATAGATCCCCCAAGAGGCTGACTTTTTGTTTTTAATTAAAAAAATAAAAAAAACCAGCCATAAAACAAATAGTATTGAGGGCAGCCTAGCAGTTTATTCAGTATTACACGAGCCCCTTAGTCTGGTTGCTGGTATGACTTTCTGGGGGTTTTAGTGGCACCTCAGCGTATGGTGAGGTAACCGGCACCTTCTGCAGTCATTCCTCTCCTTTAAAAGTCCTACTGCTAGTAATATCTGTCTTAGCTTTCCATAAAAGTTGGTGGCAGCAAAGCAATGTTCTGTTTTATTTTTGGTTTATGTTACTAGCCATAGATATAAGCCAAAATCCACGGCAGCCACACCATTCAGTGGTCTTTGGATAAGGCCCTAAAATCAAGCTTAGAAAGCTGAAGAGGGTGATTGTAAAACAGGATTTCTTAAGTATCCTGTCATAGTCCAGTGACTCGGATTTCTTCCCAGAAATCACATGATCATGTGTCCGAAATGATGAGGCAGAGCCCATGCTTTAAAACGAAAGGTCAGTGTGGATCCACGAATTAGCATCTTGCCCTGGTACGAGAGGAGTTCAGGCTCCTACTCTGTTCCTTTCCCCGCAGTGCCAAGCAGCTGAGAGGGGAGATGGGGAGACGATGCTGGGGGAGACTGGATATCACAGCATTAGTTGTTGGTGCTTTTTGAAGCACCTGGAATTAATAACCCTCACAAGGAGTTAAGATATTCTCTTGAAGTTTGGAATGTAATGAGAAGCAGCAGCTGAAAGGGTCACTGGGGGGAAAAATGAGGTTTTTCGCTTAATCTGTGGCCTTTTTAATATTCTGACTAAACACTTGGTGAATGCAGGAGTGAATGAGAGGAAGTCCATCCTGAAGCGTTACCCATTCTGAAAGTACAAGAAGATGCTCCTTAGAAGTCTTGCTGTTGAGCAACTGTAGGAACCAGACATAAGTGCATTGTTTGTTTATTTGAAAAGCAATTTGACAAGAAATTTAGCAAGGATGATTTCTTCCTTTTATTGAGGAGAGAGGTGGTCCAATTATTTTGTCTTTTTATGTGACCAAACTCATGGCAAGACATCCATTCCTTAGGCTGGACATCATTTTAGAAAAATGCATACCACTGTGGGAATTCATAGCCGTTCCTTTAAAAACATTGAAAATGTGTTGGTATATGTCTGGATTTAAGTGGAAATGAATAAGGGAGGTGGTTTACTATTCTTACTCAGTAATCTAAAACTTCACAGGCAAAGCCAAACCTGTTCCCTCAAATACTTGTGCATGTGCTTAACTTCACGACTGCGAATAGTAACATAGGACTCCATTTATGAAGAGGACCCTATTTGCATATTTGAAGGACTGAGGCTTTATTTGGTATCCTAGGTCTGATTTAGGAGTTTGAACTGGCGAAAAGATTTCTGCTGCCACAGAGAAACAGCTTTATTGACATGAGTTGGCACTGCTGCATTTAAACTATTAGAAGTTTTTATCTTTTCATTGAAAAAGAACAATGTCATGACAAGCGTGACCTAAGGGTGAGCAGCATCTCAATGGTGAAGTGCTAGGCTTTTCCCTTCCCAAATTAGAGGCTAAGCACACTACAAAACAACGGGTTTGGGTGGGGTTTTTTTTGCCCTGCGCTCTAGGAAGATAACAAGATTTCCGCCCTAGGCTGGTGTGAGGAACTGTAGCTAATTCATGGTGTCATGCTTCTGTGTCAGATAGGGCTCTGGGTTTGAAACTCAGTTGTAGGTGGAAAATAGGAGCTGCTGCCTTGCATGAAGGAGAGGTGCACCAGCCATCTGTTTGCAGTATAAAAATGGCAGTGGAGTTGTCACCTCACTAACACCCTTCCTCTACGGTGGCCTGTCATTCAGAGTCTGCCTCTGTGAGCTCTTTGGCTGCCACCGTGTTGGTTTCTGACCTCTGAAGCCTGTTTGGAAGAGTGCCTTGACTGTGTCTCAGAATTAGTGCTGTTAATTCCAGTTAGCCTCTTCTGCTGCTGTGATGGTTTTGTTTCTGAGGAGCAGAAGAGAGGAGGGGAGGTGACCTGACTGAAGTCTGAGATTCTTCTGGATAATCCACATCCTGAAAACTACACCTGTGGGGTCATGGGAGATGACTTCAGGATGATTCTGGTTTAATGCTTCGCTTCTTACCTGCTAACTCCAGCTGGGATACACCCTGGTGAAAGAAGAATTAGCCCCAAATTTTATTCTGCTTCTTATCTTGCCAGTTGTCTTTGATGCATCGTTCCCTGCTACTCCTATTCCGCTGCTTTCTCCCATCCCCAAGTTGACACTTGTGGTTACAGTCTAAAGGGTCCTTTGGCTGCACAGAACTGCCCTGGAAAAATGTAGGAACCATGATGCTGCTTCAGTGCCTTCATTCTGGGATGCTGTTTCTCCTCTGGGATGAACCCTGTGGTGCTTGGAAGAGCAGCTGGCAGACCTGCGAAGAAACGGGCAGCAAGCCAAGCCGTGTCATGTGGAAGCAGAGGTAACGCCCTTGATACCTCTGGAGTTGCCCACTGCTTGCATGGGGTTTGAGTTTTCCCTGAAAGTTCGATTTAAGCAACGTTGTCAACGCTGACCAAATATGCTAGTGCATCTGTGCGCATTTCTGAGCTATTGGTGCTATTTCCATCTGTTAATGTGGGCAGGCGCTATTAAAATCCTCAGTACTTTCAGTCTAGTTGAATAATTTTCTAGCTGCTAGGTTTATAAATTAAACATTTATGGCCATATCTCATCCATCCATAGCGATACCTCCAGGCAGGGATGTTGAGCTTTTTTAGAGTGTAGACCACGTGTTAATGGAGAGCGAATGTTTCATTTATACCTCATCTCACTCTTGCAGTTCTCAGTTGCAGAACGTCCCTGAGGTAACCTCAGATATTCTTTGTGAGGAAATAACCTTAGTGAAGAGGCTGGTGATGTCTGTGTAGTCTGTGTCAAAGGTAAGAGCGGAGTTCATTGCAGCAACCTGACTTTTTTTTGTGTCTTGTCAAGTAACTTGCACACATGGGAGTATGAACTACCATCTGCACACAGGAAGAAAGGAGAACGTAACATCAGATGAACCACAGACCACAAGAGTGATAACTAGAAGTCGAACAGTGATGGCGAGGAAACTTGCATTGTAGCTGTTATTAGAGAAAGCTAAAGGCGTGATGGGGTCTCAAGAAAATCCACGTTATACAGATAGATGTTTGGGCGAGGAGCATGCACTGACTGAACAAGAGAGGAGGCATGAAAAAAGCTGTCCACATCCAGCATGTCCTTCATCAAAGTTGTGAAGTGGTTCGTTTGAGGGGTGAAAAGGGGTAGGAGGCAAGAAATGGCTGCTATACTAAGAGATTATTTGAATTTCTCTGGTTATGTGTATCCAGTGTCTCTATCTAGACAGTCTTTTTTGGAACCTGCAGTAGATCCCTTTTTCTTCTTCTTTTTTCTTTCTTTTCTTTTTTTTTTCTTCCTTTTCTTTTTTTTTTTTTTCTTCTTCTAGGAAGCTTTTTTAAATATGGCAAAACTCAGGTCACCACTGAAACTGAAGAAGTGATCCTTTTAGAAAAAAAGCCGAATGCTGGTATGCTTTTGACAAATCTCTTCATTTACATCAACGCTTTTAGTGGATTATGTTGAAATTTGACAAACTGGAACATTGGAGATTATTGTTTAGGTACATTCAGGCTCCTAATAGAACAAAAGCAAATGCTATGGTCTTATGTAGGAAGGTACTTAATTTGGAAAAATGCTTTGCCATTAGTAGGCATCATTACTTGCCAGAAAGGGTTGACTTACTTATTTGCTATTCTAGCCTTTTTGTGGGAAATAATCCAAGGACAAATGCTTACTATTTCTTCCTGCTCAAATAAGTAGTAGTAAGGTACAACTGTTGGATTTGTCTCACTGGAGTTTAATAATCATATGCTATTGCTCTGGCAGTGTATTGGACTGTAGGAATGAGCTTAGGTTCTTAGTTTAATTTAAAAGGCATTGATGTTTCAGTCTACCTGGTGAGTGTCTGCCCAAAAGCCACAATAGAGCATCTCCCTGAAAGCTTGAATTGACTTGTTAAACAAATACAAATTACACTTGGTCGAACTGTTCTGCTGTTTCTTTGTTTGAGGAGAGTTTTTGCCTGAGAAAGATACGTGTTTGCTGCCAATCAGGAGGAACTTTAATAGACTGTGTGCAAGAACAGAAAAACCTGATTATTAGTCTGAGTGGACCCAAACCCGTAAACTCCTCCCCGTGTTCCAGCAACTGAGCCCCAAAGCAAATGGTTTTCTGGACTGCAACAGGGAGGTGATCCCATTTTGGCATTCTAATATTCACAGTATCACAACCCTGTTCAATGAGCTAGCCTTGCAGACCAGACCACGTTCACCTTTGCTGTGTTACTATGTGAGTTTTAGTGTTTACTTCAAGGCACTTAGTCTAACGTAGCTGGACCAAATGAACTGAAGTTTCCTTTAGAACTGTTTCTTCAGTCTCAGCTTGGTCATTAAATCAGATTGGACATGTACCATAAATTATACATCTGTGCTTTTCTCTTGAGAGGTTGAGATGCCTTGTGAGGATGTGAATGACACAGTAATGATGGCTGTTAATGGAAGTATCTGTAGGTAAGTGTCTGACAATTCGCTGTTAAGCAGGTGGGACTTGACCAAAAACAAAGCTTTCCCCAGCAAAGTGTTGAAGTAGATACTTCTTTGAGAAGAAGCATCTGGATTCTGACTTGTCGGGGTTTTTTAGAAACTGGTTTTCAAATAGCAGAATGTTTCCAAGGTAATCTCTTTAGTCTCCCACTATATTCAGATACTCACTTGTTTAATACACACGTGATAAGTGTAATCTGCTTTAGAATGAACAGATGCTCCGAACAACAATCTAACACTAACCATGATGGGTTTCTAGAATAAGCTCTTGAAGGTGAGAAGTTGCCTTGGCCTTGCATACCTTACAGGGCAACAGCACTCAGATGATATTTCATGATTATCGATTTCTTTTGTTCCCTGCACTGGGTGTGTGATTGGTCAAGGACTCTGCATCTTGTTTCTTGAGACTGAGGAGTCACTGCCTTTGGTGTTACAGATGTTTTCAGGACTTCAAAGCACAAAGGATTTTGTAGTTTTGGAATAAATATCTCGGAAAACTGAAAAGGAAGAAGTGTAGATGAATAAACAAATATTTTGTTTTCCAGTGACTCCTCAGAAGAAGGATCTGAGGAAGGTGTGTATCACTGGATTAAATGTCAAGAATGAAAAATAAGGGTAGTAGGGAGGGGAGCGAGAGTTGCTGTGATTATGCAGCTGCGCTCTGTCCTGCCGGCTCTTTCGCGCTCTCTCTGCGGAACAAATGAGCATGTGGGGGATGCATAGCATCAGCAGAACAAAGCCCGGGAACTCCTACAGCAACTGCCCTGAGTCCTGGCCACCATCAAAGAAATCTATCTTCCTGCAGGCTTTGATGGGCTGTCATAGCTTGACTAACTTGAATCTGTAGCACAATGCTGCTACTGCCTCGATCTTGCCCGTGCTGCAACTGACTGAGAAAATTGAGTTCTGAATCTGTCTTCCTTTGCTCAGTCTTTCTTTGGTTTTGTTTTATTATTATGGGAGATGAAATATGGCCCCTGAGGATTTTAGTACTAGGTAATTTAAAGGCTCTTTTCATTCTTGGGATGGTAAAGCCGAAGAACGAAATGTACATAGGAAATGGGGAAATCTGCCAGTTCATCATGAACTAGAGGGAATGAATGCTGGCATGGCTTTGGATAAAAATTTGGGATACCTAAATCTAGACTTCGCTCTTAATAGTACTCTAGATAATATCAGTTCCTGTGAGGAATAAGTGCCTACCTAGGGTTAGGGCTGGAGTTAAACTAGGCTTCCAATTCTTAGTCAAAGGAAAGCAAGATCAATATCTGTGTCTTGATGGTGACACTGAAAATGTTACCTATGTTCCTTAGAGGCTTAAAAGTAAAATCTTGTATCACCAAATCCTTTTATCTGTAAAAACTAGCATTTGTTTTGTTTCATTTTCAAAGAGATTGAGTGTGGAAGTAGTGAACATCTTCACTCTTGGCATGGTCTTCCTTTCAATTCCTGACAAATGATCCCTTCCACCCCTCTGCCCTTATGGGTGGTTTTATAAGGTGACTTATGACTTATTCTGTAATAAAGAATGCAAATAATAACCTTGCTTTTATTTCTCATGCACATATAAAAGGAAGCAGAATAATTGCAGAAGCTAAATTCAATTTTGGAGCTGTGGAACCTGCCAGGTACCATTTGGAATAGATCAACCGCTTCTAGCAGAATTGGGAAAATGCTACATCTGTTTCCTTCCAGTTGGAACAAAAAAGGCTATCGCTACCCCCTTGAAGCTGCAGAGACTCCAGCGGAGTGTTGAATCTTTGCTTTTCTTGGGTGAAAATGCTTCTAATATGTGGCATGCCTCATGCTCTCTTGCAGATCTGCCATTAGAACTTTCAGTGTAAGGTCTGTTCCACCAGGAAGGTTTAAAACACACCACCACCACCCCCCACACACACACACACACCACACACCCATCCGCCCCCCCCAGCTTTTATGTTTGTACGAATGTTGTTGAATTCATGGGTGTGGAAATCAGAATGTAAAGCAAGTCTTAATCTTCTCTGGTGTTGAGGATCTCTTGGCACGTTCATGAGCATTTGGCTTGACATTCTGACATAAATCCAAGTTGGATATTTCATATGACAACATTAACAATCATCACTATAGCTTCCCAAGCATTCTGAAGATTGAACATGGTTGTTCCATCCAAGGTAGCAAATTTTTCTTATTAATTTCTCATATTAGCGCTCACATATGCTGTGGGCTATTTGGCAGGTGCGACAGCTGCCCGCACACGAGAACTGAGCGCGGTGCTGTACGTGGGTGAGGGTTTTATACAGCCGATGCGTTGTACCGAACGGCGCTACGCCCGCTGTGCGCACCGAGCGCGGGAGCTGCGCGCAGTGGGGCGCAGGTGCGGCGGGAGGGCGCTGTCCGCGGTGCTGAGCCCGCCCTGAGCCGGCGGGACCCGGGCGGGGCGGAGGGACCTCAGCCCCGCGTCTTCCGTGGTGCGGGCTCTGAAAAATGAGGGTCTCTTGCTTGTCCTTTCTTTTTCTTTTTCTTTTTCTTTTTTTTACTTTTTTTTTTTCCCCCTAGGAGACTGACGAAAGGATTGTATTCAATTGAAATTGTATCGTTCTAGGGCTGAAGCGCATTTGCAATTTGCTGCATAATGGCACCAAAAAAAAAAAAAGTGCAGGCTCCTGAAATGAAATTGCATGGAAGGGATATTTGTATTTCTTTTGTGGGAAAGGTTAATAGATCTAAATGTAAAGTAATGCTTTGTGATGGGAGGCTATCTAATGCTAAATCCACATTAATTCTAAGTAAAAATATGGTGATTAATGCATGTACTCTGAGCACCAGAAGAACTAAGAAGAATTAGCTGCTTGTGCTGAAATTTTTTCCTGCTGCAAAACACAGACTGATTAATTCAAGGTGGAAAAGTTGCTTCTTTTAAGAATCCTATATGGGAAATACTCCCTTTCTTCATAGATAACAGCCAGAAAGACTGGCCAGAAACAACTCCTGAAATATGTTAAAATCATTCTTTATACTATGAGTTATATGACTTTGTAATCTTGGCCTTGATGAAACAACTGTCTATCTGGAATAGCATTTTTTCTGTTTACTGTTACATGGGTGGGAAAACTTGATAAAAAGATCAGCATCCTATTATACAAGAGTTTCCTGCTTTTTCCTCATTAAGTTGGAAAATAAAAATACCTTAACATAATCCTGTTTTTTAGTAAGAGTTGCTTCTGTCTTTTGTGACAAGAGTATTTGTTGAAATCGCTGGTAACGTGGCTTGTGAGCCCAGTTTCTTAGAATAGTTTGGAGATGGGGTACTTTTACCCTCAGCTGTTAGCATCACCAGGGAAGAAGTAGGGATGAATTTTGATGGATTCAGACAAGACTAAAGCAAAATGTATTTTCTGTAGTAAATTGTTTTCACCCTTAGGCTGCAATTTTCAGTTTCAGTATATGTTGTCTTTTAACTCTAATGGATGATATTTTGCCCTTTTCTTGGCTATGGAAGAGCAGTATGCTCCTATTCTTGTCTCTGCAAATCCAATCTTTCAAACTTGCAGCATGTAGAAGTCCTTCTGATTTCAGCGCACCATATCTAATGAGCAGCTTGTATCTCATAATGCTTTCAGCTCTTGTCTAGGCACTGAAATTGATAGTGTTCTGAAAACTGATACAAATTTAAAGGTCAGATCCTATAAAACATTGTGATTCTGTGCCTTCTGGAACTGGTTACTTAGTCTGGAGTTGCACTTTAGACTGTCCCATCCTTTTGTGTGGGTTCCATCCAGTACTTTCCAGGTGCAGTGACCAGTATAATTGGAAGAGGTTTGAGCTGGTGAGTTTTGCAAGAGGTCTTCTGTGAGGATTAAGGCATGGACTCCGATATGCAGGATTGAAATCAGCTTTATTAAGCAAGTGTGTTCTTTATATACTTTTCTACCAAGGCCAGTAATTTTCTACTTTACTTGTTTACACCATCACATACTCTAAAAGATCATGTTCCCACTGAGAAGGGATTCTCTCTTCCCTGTGAGCAGCACCTCCTTATCTAGGGAGTAGCTTCACACAACTTCATTGTCTGCCAGAACAGTGCTGCACTTGCTTATTCCTCCCTGTTAGTTCTACCACACTTAATCCTTCTTTTGCCTCAGTCCCCGACAGTCTTCTGTAACAGAGGCAGCAGGTATAGCCAGTTGTTTCTCAGATGCTGTGGAGCCATATGGTCAGAAAGGTGTTGTCCTTCCCATTTCGTCAATTACTAGTTTGATCTAGCTGTGTGGCATACAGAGTTCTGGGTTTATGTTGGAATAGGATTGTGTGGTGCTCAGAAATCATGGAATCATAGGGGTTGGAAGGGACCTTTGGAGATCATCTAGTCTGACCCCCGTGACAAAGCAGGTTCACCTAGAGCAGGTTGGACAGGAATGCATCCAGGCGGGTTTTGAATATCTCCAGAGAAGGAGACACCAAAACCTCTCTGGGCACATGTTCCAGTGCTCTGTCACCCTCAAAGTAAAGAAGTTTTTCCTTATGTTGAGAAGGAATTTCCGATATTCCAGTTTGTGCCCGTTGCCCTGTGTCCTGTCGCCAGGCACCACTGAAAAGAGTCTGGCCACATCCTCTTGACACATGCCTGTTAGATATTTATAAGCATTGATGAGATCCCCTCTCAGTCTTCTCCAGGCTAAACAGACCCAGGCCTCTCAGTCTTTCCTCATAAGAGAGATGTTCCAGTCCCTTGATCATCTTTGTAGCCCTCCGCTGAACTGAGGTCATGATGAGGTCTTGTTCCATGTCTTAGATACTTTTAACTCTTTCTTTCTCTTCATCTATGAATTAATCCTAGCATAGCCTCAGAGGCTGTAGCCACAAGAATGACATTTGGATCAACTTGCATCATACTAACATATAGCTTCTACCCAGCTGAATGGGAGGTAACACCCACCAGGTGGGTCATCTCGGAATACTAGGAGCCATTTCTGTCACATCAGTATGCCGGGTCACTCTGTTAAATATTTGCTTTTTTCCAAATCTACCTATTTGGATCCTTATAACTGTGATACGTAATGGAAATTGTGTGTAGCATCTAGCTTTTTGTGTGGTTAAAAAGAGCGAGCCTCACCTTCAGTTGCTGATAACTGGTAGGGTTTCATTGACTTTGTGATCAATAGCAGACCTGTGCCTCCTACAGAATCTAGCTTTAAGCGGATGTTACTAACTTGCTCTGAATATCCCTCCAGCATACAGATAGCAATTGCCCTCCCCCTGCCCTCCACAAACACGTCCGTCCACAGCAGGCTGCTTTTTTCATTGGTACAAAAATTGACTGTACTTATACTAGAAAGTATTTACCATCTGCAGGTGAGGCTGGAATTGTTTTTACTTTTTTATTATTAATTTCCAAACCTCCAATAATAGCACTGAGCATGAATCCACCACTCTTTTGATTGCAGAGAGTAATTAATTGATCAGAACTGTTTTCTCTTTATTATCCTGTGGACTGAAAGATAATGATGTGTAATGTGGAGGATATTCCTTCTAGAGATAGTATTTCTGCAAATCCTGCAAAGCATAACTAATGATCTGTAGAGTACCATCCGACATTCAGTGAGCAGGCTGCTTGCTCTGTCTTCCCCCACACCATGTGCATACATATGTACTTGTGTTCTGTATTTTATGGTGTGATCAAACCCAGTCTTTGGTTAATGTTTTAGTAACTTCTTTTTCTCATTGTTCTTACTAGCAGCAGTAACACTTGCAATTTCAATCTGCGGCAGGAAGCACGTTTCCTTTCTTAAAGGAAATCTGAATGAATTTAGAGGCCGCAAAAAAGGATGGCTTGTAGTTCGTGTTGCTGCAGTCTGTCAGAGAAAACAGGCTACAAGACAGATGCCGATTTATTTAAAAACAAACAAACAAAACCCCAAGTCTTGTGGATTTTTTTTCTCTTTCTAAATATGCAGTCTTAAACAATGTATTCAAGCATCTGGCTAATTCACATACCATTAATTCTCTAAAGATTATATGTGCACACCTAATTAGACCTGCATCATTTATTTAAAAAATTAGTGTATTATTGTATTTATGTTTTATAGCTGTGCCAAATTGTTAAAGGACATAGAAGGAGGAATTTTATAAGCAAAATGTGCAGAGTCCTTCTAGAAAAGTTGAAAGCATCAGCAGGGCCATGCCTAAGCCTAGTTTGGAAACCATAACACACTTTTTTTTGCTATTAGTGAATGGGTAAATGGGTTTTTAAAGACATGAACAAACACTTGTTAGAAACTTGGAGATACAGCCTGTCTTCGTACAGGAGCTAGCGGAGTGGGCACCAACCCTGATGTCTGAGGTCCTTTTGTATTGCAGTAATATGAGTAATCTTCCTTTTGTGTTTCTTTTGTGGACTGCAGTGAGTTGCTGCCAGCTGTTGTTTCTAGAGGGTTTAATAGTCTCAAACAACTACAAGGACATCATCCTCCAAAGGCTCTTTGAGGATGAGAGCCTGATGCTGACGGCGTACGTCCCCTCTCACACTTGTATGTCTCTCCACCAGCTTAATGACGAGGCCAGTACCACTCAGAAGAGTGATTTGGATCTTGGCAAGGGGCAGATGATCATAGCCAGTACCACTCAGAAGAGTGATTTGGATCTTGGCAAGAGGCAGATGATCATAGCCTGCTTCAGAGGATGTGTGTGGGATGGGAAAAACTAATCCGTACCCTGACTACCCTGTTCATCTCTCTGGTACCTGAGTGCTAAAGAGGCTCAAATCCTTATAGGCAATGCCATTCTCGTCTTATTCTTAGCGGTTAATTCCTGTGAGGTCTGCTAAACAGCAATAGAGATGGTGGTTAGTAGCCGCCTGCTTTATGTCAGGGTTTACTGGCATAAAGTTGCCATGGAGATCAGTAGGAGTTTTAACTGAGCAGGGACCACAGCGGTTCACCCTGCGTGTGTAAATCTGTTTAAGATGTCGTGTGTGTTGGATTTGACTGTGCCGCTTACATTTGAGGTCCACTTGCTGGTTTGCCTCATTCCCGTGTAGGAGAGCTGAAAAACTGCCATGCACTATTCATAGCGCTGTGATATTAAAAAAAGGCAGGATCGGGATTGGTACCTGTTGTTCTAGGGCCCGTATAAAAGCAAAGTCTGGGCACCGAAGGATTTTTAGTGCTGGTATCTGAGCCCTGTAAACTAGAAGGAACTGTTACTTGCAAAACTTTCCTAGGCTGGAGCCTTTCTTGTGACAGCAGTAACCATATTGGCTGTCTGAAACAGAGATTTGTTAAGAGGCAGAAACAGAAATCTTACAGCTTGGGAGATGTGGGAAGGAGGAATCTTCCCAACTCATTTTAGAACTTGTAAAGCAGACTAAAATACAGGGAGGAGGGTGAGCAGAATGAGCGCTGAATATGTATCTCTCCTTTACACTTGTAAAGGGTACGCAGGCTCCACGTGCTCAGAAGCATTGCTGGGAAAACATCAATTAAAATGCTTGAGTCTGACGAAGGCTGTAAGAGCGTTGAGGTAAACGGTGACTCATGTTGGTTAAGAAGCAGGAAGGAAAAACATTTAACAGTGTACACCCCAAGCTGGACTCTGAAATAAGGCTTCCCAAGGGATCGACCTGTAGGCAGCGGGATTTTAGCCAGGGACTGCTGATCCACAGCCCTCAAAGGCAAAGAGCCAAAGCATTTTTCACTGGCTCAGGAGCAGACCTGCTGGGTCTATGATGCATGTATGTTTGCAGAGCGTTACAGAGAGAAACTTGGCATATTTCTAATTTTAGAGTAAAAGGAAACAGCAAGCTGATGAAAAGATTCAGAAGGAAGAGTTATGAAGTTGAAAGCTTGGAAGGAGAGGGGTGGAAGGGCGAGAATGGGGCAAATATGGAGATAGATCTTTGAACACCACTTGCTCTAGCAGCAGCTATAGAGCCCTCCTGCATATACTGCCTCGACCATGGCATCAATTTGAGAGGGGAACGAGGCTTCCGCTGTGTTTATCCCAAGGAAAATGCTCCAGTCCTTTCAACAGAAGGTAAAACTTGTACATCTTGAAGACTGGTGTGAGCCTATTGTATTAGTGGAAGGGCCTGATCGCACGCATCAAAAGCGTCTTCTCCTCCTCCTTCTCCTCCTCCTTCCCCCATCTCCTATATTGCTCTTAACAATTTAATCCATAGCAGTTTGTCTTCATGGGCTGTAATTGATCTGTCTGTGATTTAGCTCATCAGATGCTCATTAAAGAGCTTGCAGCCTTTCTTATTCATGAGGAGAGAGAGTCTGGGATCTAAAAACACTTTGTCTTTGTCTTAACTGGATTCATTTAGTATTCTGGGATTCGGGGAAGCTAATAAACTTATACGAGCTATTATTTAAAGGTGAGCTGTCAAGTGAACATGAAGGATGATCCAAGCCGAGAGCTCTCCGGCATCGGGTGTCAGGTGTGAGCAGCAGAGGGAATTGTTGCTAAAACTCCAACAAGATATTCCTCACCGCTCTGTGGAGGGTGTCCCTGGAGGGTGTCCCACAACGCCCTGGCTGTGTGCGATCGGATAATGTAGCTTGCCAGTGGAGCTCCTGGAGCCATGTCTGCAGCGAAGATGGCATTTTATGCTAGCGACGTCAGCGGGATACGCAGAAATATTTTGTGCGTTGTATATGGAGTTTGGGCTTGACATCTGGTTTTCTTTTTTAAGCGCCACTATTGTTCCGAGCGGCTGCCTGTACTCTGGCAGTGCCTGTAACGATGTGCGCTTCCCATGTTGCCTGCACACACATGCTGAGAAACGGCCTGTCACCATCCTTTAACAAGGATACGCTGGCAATCTGCAAAAGAGAACAATACCCTTGGGCTGCAGAAAGCAGTTTCCTTTCCCCGCTACTTTAATGAACACTTGAGATATTTCCAAGCTGTAGGAAGAAAAGATGGGACGGATGGGTTCTCTGTTCTGCTCCTTTCCGAGACTGGCTCCGCACACCAGAGACTTCCAGAAAGATGAATAATTCCCTGCAATTATTGAATTTGCTGTGTAGTCGTACGCATAATGTCATCAAACCGGTTATGCCTTGGAGGTCTCTTAAGAGCCCATCGTGGTTGTAGTCACTTAAGTTCTCTGTGGTCTTTTAAAACAGCAGTTCTGCCAGGGAACATGTGCAGTTGGATCCTGTGCCTGTGTCGAATATACTGACTTTGTTGGTGAATCGTGGGAAGCTATGGGGCCCCCGCAGACAAAGCCCTGCGTGAGGGATCTGAACCCTCACAGGGCACACTGCCATTCACATGAACTGACTTCCCAGTTGCTGTGTGTACTGAGACTGAGAAATCTTTGGGAATATAAACCTTTTCTAATTGCTCAAAGGCACAGTATTTATAAATACTTTATGCTTGTGTTTATAATTGTACATTGTCCTATGTAAATATTAATACCATATTGTTCGTTCTTTTGTAGTGTACAGAGGCCAAAAAGCATTGCTGGTACTTTGAAGGATTATATCCTACATATTATATGTAAGTAGTCATCACTTTCCTTTTTGTGTTTTCTAGCACTCAAGAGAGAATTAGATTCTGTAGGCTCTTAGAGTTTTGTTCTTTCACTAACTATACTTCTTCCATAACTTCTCTGAGACTTTTTCTAATTTAAAAATGAAGATTTTCTTTCCCTGCTTCCCCATGTCCTATTTCTTTCCCTTTCTCCTTATTAAAAAAAAGTATACAGACTTGTTTCGCCATCCAATCCAGGCGACCTTTCTTTTTGAAAACAAAATGCAAGATCTTAAACAGCTCTTATTTCAGAACACTGGAAAGAAACATAAGTAGAGCCATGTGAGGACAGTTCTCCCTTTGTTTTGAACAAGGGCAGGTAGTCAGGCAGAATACCAAGAATGCTTTGAAAGTAAGTTTGTCCCTGTGCTAATGCTGTTGTTTAATTTAGGGAGTTGGGATAATTTGTTATCCGTGGCATAACTGTCCTTTTGATGAGTGGCATCTACATTCACATCAGGCTTGTGTGTGCACCAAATGTCAATGACCTGTAGGTGCATGATTGAGGATCTCTCTGAGTTGCAGTTTTCTGTTTTAAATTGCCCACAGCAACAAGAAAAAGGCGGAGGAAATGTGTGGGTGAGAGGTATTTTCCCTGTGGATTTGGGGGCAGAAAGGAGATAAATGTACTAAACTTTGTCCCTGGGTTGTATAACTTTATAATTGTAAACACATGTAAACATAAGTTTGGGGGGGGAAAAAAAAAAAGTGGGGTGGAGGAGTAGGTAGCAGCATTAGGTCATCAGTTCCCCAAGCAAGCTCTGCTGTCATGAAGGATTGGAAATTACTGTAATCCTTATGCTACCCAAGAACTTTCCTCCCTTTTCTTTTCCACCTCCACTTCATCTGCCAGAAATGGGAGAGAAATGCTAGAGACAAAAAGCAGCCAGGAAGCTGGGCGAGAAACAAAGCCCACTGAAAGAATGAAACACTGTATGGTTTAATTATCTGATCTTGAATATTAGCTGCTTAGGAAGTGTTTGTGCCTAGAACTCACTGTCCTTTTTTCAGGTGACTGAAATGTTGAGAATTACTCATAAATGGTTGGCCAGAACAGATGGGTGAATTTAAATACGTTCATTTTCTTTGCATGCTAATAACAAGAGGACTTTGGTTCCACCTCCATTTTATTTTGTTTTGCTGCAATGTGGGAAAGAAGCTGGGATGTTATGAAATCATGAAAATCCCACTGTACCTTGACATTCAGGAGTGCGTTGTTCATCATCACCTTGGTGTTCTGCTTACGTTTCTGCCCACGTGCTTTTGCAGCCAGTGTTTGTCTCCTTTGGAAACGCAAGGGGGTAGCTGCTTGGATATTGGGTGTTAGCTCGGACACTTTGTGCCACAGGTAAATACATACTGAGCCCTGTGAAAGCAAGGGGTACAAAGGGGAGGCTCACTATCTGCAGTAGATCTGATGCATGCAAGGTTGCTTTCTAACTTGTTTCCTTTTGGTGGCTAGTTTATCATCATCTTTGTGTGCTGAAATGGATTATCTTGTAGAAAAGCAGTGTGTTTATTTTCCAGTCTGTCAAAGAGGTTAATGGGAATTGCACTTCATTGAAAGGAAGAGGGTCGATGGTGTTGGTGGGTTGTTGGCTGGTTTGGGAGATCTTTTAATGTGAAGGGAAAACTGTTGTATACTGACTATGTCAGGTCAGTCAGAAGACTGGTGGTAGTAGTAGTTGTGTGTTTTGTGGTACTTACTGCAGCACCCTGTTATCCAAGTCATTGCGTAAATGTGCTGTGATTGCCAGTCTCCTGGACAGTGTAAGGAAATGGAAAGAGGAAGGGGAAAGGGGTGGGGTGTGTGTGGTCAGTGATTATTGCAACGGTGATGAGTGTCTGGTTCATGCTGTTGTTGTTATTGCGATCATGAGTTTAAGTGGGGAGAAGAAATGCTAAGGAAAGATAATAAGGATTTGGGGATGGTAAAGCTCCGAGGACAGATGACGTGAGACAAGTGAAGAAATATGGAAGGCAGGGGAGAGAGCGTATTTGAGTGCATTGGAGCCTAGTAGGCTTAAAGGGGGCATGCATCAAAACTATAGGAAGGTCATCGATGTCTACAGTGCCTGGGGTTTCCTACTTTTGTTACTTCTGCAGTTTCAGTTTCTGTTGTCTAGGATCCCCAGCCGCTTCCTACATGCGTTTTCTTATCACACCTCTATGGTGGAAGAGAGGCACACCACCAATCTCAATATCTTAAGGTGAAGTCCTATTGCTTCAGCACTTGTTTGACCCTTCACTGAGTTAATTCAATTTGCTAATCCCACAGAAAATTGTTCATTTTAGCACATTGGAGTCAGTGTTGAATTAGCTTGGTAAGGTTTTTGGCGAACACGGGTGAAATGGGAGGAAGGGAGTATTCTGCATATTGTGGGGGAGGAGGCATGAATAGGATCTTCTCCCTTAGCATATGGTTAGATGTTAAATCATCTAAAGGCATAATATGTAACTTCATCCTGAGAGTGTCTCCTCTATGCAAATGTAGATCTGGGATGCGCTGTAGTGAAACGGATTTTATTTTATCATACAATTTCTGGAGCAACAGCCCATAAGAAGCAGATATATTTAGTCAAATGAGTTTGCAATAGCTTCCATTCCTTTCTATCACTGGCCTTCTGACAGAAGCTTTTTCTACCCTGTTAACATATGTAGTCTGTCCTTTGGTCTTGAAACTTATCTTTGGAGACTTATGAAACCCAGCAATGCAATCCTTTTTAGTGATTTCCCTGGGATTTCAGTCCCATGCTGACCGTATGTCGCGTCTCTCTTGGAGACATTTTGCATTATAATGAAAAGGTTGGCTTGTCAGATCAGAAATACAGTGCACTGTGTCTATTCACAAATCTAGTGTGGCATGCTTGGACCAAGGCATCCCTGGACTGGCATGTCCATATGCTTTATATTCTGGGTAGGCATGTCCTCAAAGGTGCCTGCTTCTCTTCTGGTTGTGCAGGGTAACAGAAGTCTAAGGTGGACTATCACATAAAATGGTTGTTTGCTTTTATCAGAAGTTTAAAGGCAAGAAAGCTGAGTTAATCTGTCCTGTAAAGGCTCTATTTCAGCCGTCCAAAGACAGATAAGATGGTGTCTGCTAAGCAAGAGGAACATGGGATAAGAAATCAGTGCGCCAAAATAAGTGTACTGGAAATTCATGGTAGATTGGGGGGTAAAACTTGCAGTGATATGACTGTTCTTCTTTTGGAGCTTGAGGGTTTTTTTTTTTAGTTTTTGATTCAATCTGTCTTCCAGTGTAATTATTTTAAAAAGAAAAAGCTGTTAGAGATGTTGCTCAAAGCTTTCTTAAAACTTGTTGGTTATGCTTTCTGTGTTAACAGCTAGGGCAAAGGTTGGAGGTCTCTTACAGAACTAATGATAGATCTCTCTGTCCAAGTAGTTAATGGTATTAGTACGTTTTAAAATTATTTTTCCAGTGGACAGAATTGTTTGAGGCTTCATAGATCAGCAGTAAGCTTTAGTGTATTTCAAGCTTGCTTCTTCCAAATAAAAGTCCATTTCTTAAGGCTAGACCGAGGAATCGATCACTTTCCAAACTTTTCTACCTCTGCTGTGAGAATCTGTTAACTTAAGATACTGCTTATTTCAGACCAGAAGTCATCCTGGAAAGCTTCCCAGGAATTTGAGACACATACATAGGCCTTCTACTGTTGATACAGAGAACTTCCAAAGCTGCTCTTAACTTACATCACTAACCAAACCAACCATTTCTCTGTGTCCTAGTTGCCTCAGTCACAAGATATTGTCAGTTAGATACTTTTCTGCTGCTTCAGCAAAACATTTATTTATGTGGCCTGGGAAAATAAGTAAACAAATAGAAAGTGGAGAAAGGAATTAGTCATTGGAGTCTAATTCTTATACTTTTGAAAAGCAGGGAGCCAAATTATCCCCGACTTCGCTTAAAGAATTATATCACACATCTCCTTGTGCAGATGCACAGAAAGGAGTTCAGAATTAAAGCTGTCTCAACAGACTTGACCCTGATCCTCTACTCTCACTTAAATAAGCCAGCTTAGTCTTATTTTAGATGTACCTGAAGTGCTGATGGTTGGCGGAAGAGACGGTCAAGATATTTCTCTTACTTGGCAGTAATGTAAATCATGACAAAGTGAATGCATTAGATTGCAAAACCACCTCCTCTGTATACAGATGCCAGCAGCACTTAAGATACACCAGTTGTTTTTTCCACTTCTGAATTGGGAATGAATAGTAGAGGGAAGGTTGCCTTACATTTTGCTTATGAGGAATAGTTTGATTACACTGATTGTGAATGCCCCCTCGTTGCAGGGTGAAGTGCGTTCCCTAGTGTGACGGACCAATCCCGTAGGTTTTTTCTGTTTATTTTTTCTCCTGTTGTTGGCTACCATCACATCGGAGCTTTTAATCATGATAAATTCCAGATGCTAAAACCTGCATGTTTCTAATCCTCTCCTTTCCCGGCTCCCAGGCATGTTTATAAAGTACCACAAATGTTTTTGAGTATGAGTGGTAAGCACGTGTCCACAGCAATAGAAATACCATGGCTGATGTCACTGGGTCAGTGAAGTAGTTGCCCACAGGGAGGGGTTTGGCTGATTTAGAGGGAGAAAAGAGTTTTGGTGTTATCCAGTATTGAGTTAACATTATTTCAGCTCATTCTGTTTGATTATTGTGTACTGAATTTTAAAATAATGTGATATTCTAAGAGAAATAGTGAGAAAGAGAGTACAGGAAAAGAGTATTGGAGAATCAGAGAATAATTAAGGTGGGAAGGGTTCTCAGGAGACCTCCAGTCCAACCTCCTGCTCATAGCAGGGTCACCTGTGAGGTCAGACCAGGTTGCTCAAGGCTTAGGTCTTGCGAAAACTCCAAGGAAGAAGATGGCACAACCTCTCCTGGCCACATGCTCTGCTACCTCGCCATCCTCATGGTGAATAAGTTTTTCCATATACCAAGTCAGAACCTCTTTTTGTTTCAGTTTACGTCTATTTTCTGTTGTCTTCCTACCCTGCACCACCGGGAAGATCCTGGCTCCATCTTCTTAGTAACCATTTCCTGGGTACTGGCAGGCTGCTTGTGGGTCCCTCTGAAACTATTTCTTCCCTAGGCTGAACAAACCCAAGTCTCTCCACCTGTCCTCATAGGGCAAGTTCCCCAGCCCCTGACTATCTTGGTGGCCCTGTGCTGAGCTCACTCCAGTTTATCAATTTCATTCTTTCTGCTGGGGATGCCCAAACCAAATGTGGTATTTTAGATGTGGTCCAACAAGTGCTCAGTGAAAGGTGGTAGTTACGTCCCTTGATCCACTGGCTACACTTCTGTTGACAGACTCCAGGATGCCATTGGCCTTTATTGCTGTTGTGGTGCACTGCTAGCTCATGTTCAGCTTGCCGTCTACCATGACCCCTGGGGCCTTTTTAGCAGAGTTGCTCCACAGCCAGCAAGACGTTCATCCTTCCGACAGGCAAGACTTTTTTCATTTGTGTTTGTTCAATTTCATGAGGTTCCCATCAGGCTATTCCTCCAACCAGTCTAGATCTTTGAGTGGCAGCCCTGCCCTTGAGCTCATTGACCGATCCCCAGTTGGTGCCATCTCCGAACTTGGTGAGAGTACTCTTATCACCATTTCCAGCAATACACTTGTCAACAGGACAGGTCGAGACCTCTGTGGTACTACTAGCAATTGCTTCATACTCTCTAGGGAGAGTGTGACCTATTGGCCACTGCCCTCTGAGCCCCACCATCCAACCAGAGTGGTTTTTTTTTTTACCCATCTATCTGTCTGCCTGTCCAGACCGTAATGTTCAAATGTGGCTGCAAGAATATTGTGGAAGACAATGTGAAAAGCCTTGCTAAAGTTGAGGTAAATGACATCTGCTGCTCTCCAGCTTGTCCACAAATACCATCCACTGCTAGTGTAGTGGTAGAAGCTCTTCTTGCTGCACTTGATTTCCCTTGCAAGTATGTAGGTGATGTTTGGCTTTCCTAATACCATACCTACTTGTGTATGTGGTGATTTCTAAACTCCTTCGTAGCCTCTACCTGCTTCAACCTCTTGAATACTGACTTTTTGCGTTGGAGCTCAGCCGTGGGTTCCCTATATAAGTATGTTTTGACTGGTCATTGTTGTGCGACGAGGTGAAAGACCTTCAGAAACATGGAAAATTTCTCTGGAAGAAAATTTTACCATTGCTGCTGGCAAATATGCAAAGAACAGAATAAATATAGGGGAGTGCCATCTTGTAACCTCTTCTAATTCTTGTTATCTGAAGCAGGACCTGAATTAACGTTAAAAGCATGTGCAGATGGAAGTGCTGTATTTTTAGGTTATTATGTTTCTGCCATAGAAAGTAGTTTACTACAGACATCTGCACATGTATACATTTATTTTATATTGATTACATCTGTTTAATTTTCATTTAGAATTAGTATGAGAACATTAATGTAAACCTAAAAAAACCTCCACGTTTGCTATATTCTTCATGTTTAAGACATTCCTGCCCTACATGGGAACAGTCAATTCTTTTTTGTGTTTTGGAGGAGAATGCTGATTGTATTCTGTTTGTGTTTTTTCACGGCTTTTGAAATAAATTTCTTGTGCATTTCCACACACTTCTCTTCCTTTGCAGATTAAATTTTACTGTATTTATCATGCAGTTGTATTCATCTGGGTTTTGAATATAAGCCCTTATGCACTTGGTGGTCAGTCTGCAATAATAATTTTGTGCACTACCAAGAACCTGCAAAATGTTCCAGATGAAAACAATAAAAAAACGATTTTTGTCTCACTGTTATTCGGATAGCTTAGAGAGCACTCTTCTTCCATCAATGTGTGTACAAGAGGCTGGGAAAAACCCCTAGTCTAGACACGGGACACACTGCATGATGGGAGCTACTTTCTGTGCTCCACATCCTGTTATGTTTACTGCTTTTAATTAAGTTGGCTTTCCTGATGATTCACTTAGCTTTCCCGTTGCAATTACAGCCGCATGAAGTGTCAGCAGGTGTGTGCTTAGGGCACTAATCTAGCTGTTGATTTATTCTTCCATTTGATTTGGAGCCAGCATGGAGGAGGTAGAGGGGAGGCAGCGTAAGAGTCTTGCACGCTTCCAGGCACCTTGAATAGCTGCCACCGTACAGAAACAGAGACATGGATTCAGGCCAGAGCCACCAATTTAGCAGTGAGCTGCCACAGGAAGGACCTGGTTGCATATGTAGTTCAACGCAAGAACGTGAGTGCACAGTTTGTATTGTGAAGGAAGACAGCAGTAATAATCAGACCGACTGTATATAAAGGCAACAAAACCCCACCGCCATTGCGCAGTCCTCTGTGGCCTTAAATAATAGGGGTACAAAACATCAAAACTAGCTTCGACAGTCTGTGCCCTTACGGTTGTATATTCCTTGCTTCAACTAAGGGACTAGATTCCATAGATGTTGATGGGTCTGTTGAGGTTGTAGTCCTGGTTGCTGTAGTCACCCAGCCACTAGATGCCTTCCCAAGCACTTGAATTTGCTTGGATGGATCAGTTGTCCAGTTCACAACGTGGGGAGAATTAGGTTACCAAATTAACAACCAACTCAACTTGCTGGGAGTAAGTCTTGAGAAGGGGAGAGGGATTTAATATCTCAGCCGTCGCAGGCAATTAAGCAGGGTGGCTGACCTAATTGGAGATTTGAAGCTCTGAACGATTTCGGAGTTGGAGGCTGACCAGGTGTAGGCAGCCTATTCTGAGAAAGGGAAGGAAGGAGGAAAGGGAGGGAGGCAGTCTCGGTCTTCCAGTGGAGCACTCCTTTGAAACCAGACTCCGTTCTGGCTGAGGTGGAGCAGGGAACCCAGTCCCACCCCCTCTAATTTCCAGAGGATGCAATAACCACAGTTGTGGCTGGTCATGAGTTTTTCCTGTTGGAGCTGTTTGACTTGAAATATTCATCAGAGCACTAACACCTCTGTATCCTGGACAAGAACCCTAGTGTGAGGCTGAGAATCAGTTTCTTCTGGTGGCTTCTCAGTGGGACAGGTAGGCTTGTACCTGGTTTGAGCTCCAGTCAACAGCATCAGGGAGCACTTGACCCCAAAGTCATCTGGAAGCTTCTAACCCATTCTGGATAGGAAAAAATAAAAATTTTGAAAGACTTGGTGGCATCTAACTGTTGGCCATTAGTACCCATGTCCTTCTCTGTGTATGATCCTGTACTGGCTTAACAAAGAAAAAAGATTTGCTATGCATTAGTGTGTTAAATTTGGGCAGATAGCAAATTCATGGACACCCATCGCCCCCTGCCAGCAGTTTGCTTATAATCTCCCAAAGCAGCGATTAGATGCAGTAGGACTGCTCGCCCACTGGGAGCAGCTTGAGATACGAAGAGCTAATTGTGTGTTTAATAAGGGGCGTGATGATTAACTAGAAGTCCTCATTCCTGTTGGTGTGAGAAATTTACAATTCCACCTCCAGAACACTAAAACTCATCATACAGATTATCTGTGGTTTACTTTTGCCAGATCCTTAAGCTATGCTGTTTCTCTACTTCGTTCTGAGAAGGAAAGACCTGCAGCCTATGTTGAAAAAAAATTGCTATTAAGGTACCGTATACTGCCACTGGACAAAGCTCAAGCCACATCAATTCTTACTACATTCTGCCACAGGAGGAGCAGAGAAAATTTCTAGATGAATATGTGCTGACCAGAAAGCTATGTGATGAGACTTGCTGCCTTTACAGGCAATAAGGAGAGTTCCTCTGTAGGATGGTTTTCCTCTTGGGATCCCAGAGGGCTGAGGTTGTGGGAAGCCGTTGGGTAGCAGAAGGTTTGTAGAAGGGTCAGTTTGATATGGATGGCTGGGCAAATACTTCTTGTCCCATCGGCAGGGGGGGGGAATTACCATATTCTGCAAAGTTCTTGCACAGGGACGATGTTTATAGGCTCTTTACTAAAGAATAATTAAGAAAATCCCCTTTTCAGCTGTTGCTTGCTCTTATTTTTCCTGTCTGAGAGAAGGATAGGAGCCAAGTATCTTGTCTCATTGTAAGAGATTCTAGTTGTGTCAAAGCAGACAGGAATCTAATCTGAGCAAATATTGTTTCTGTTGCTGTTGTTTCTACTCTGTGGAAAAAATGACCTGACAGCCCCTTCCTTCCTTTTTGCCTTACGTTTTCTTATGTAGTTAAGGGCTGAGTGATTTATCAAGTACCTGGGTAACTGTATCTCTAGTGCTCTCCTGGGTACCAGCGGCAGTGTTTTACTTCAAGTACAGATGTTCCACTGAGGTCATGACTGTGTTCATCTATGAAGCAGTTATATTTGTTATATATATGTTATATATTTGCCAAAATCAGACCTACATTCTATAAGGCACTGTTCTTGCATGCTATGAGGGATCACCTTTGTTATGTATAAGAAGAGAAGAGAAATGCTTTTTGGTGTTGAGAATCGTGACTGCAGATAACTGGTGGAGTTGTGTCCCTGCTGAAAATTAGTCTGTGCATGCAGATGTGCCAAGGAGGCACAATGAACTCTAAGACCAAGTCTGGAAGGTAGATGTTGCCTATTGCTCTGCTCCATCGGCCAAAGACTTTGGTGTGTTACTGCTCCTCAAGCCACTTAAGTGAATGCCAGTGGAGGGATTTAGCCTTTGTCTAGCAGTGTCTTTCTGGAAAGAGATTAAACCACCTTGGGACTCAGAAACAATTAGTTAGGTGGGACTCCCAGGTGCAGAGTTGTACTCTGTGATTAGATTTCCACATTCAGTGGGCTGCTGTAGCAAACTGCCTTCCTTAGAATAACCTCTCCACCAAGGTTGTAGCTTTAAGCTCCTCCGCTTGTCTGGTGGTATTTGTCTTTGCCTTACATAGTAGTACAGGCAATGGCTTTGCTTTGAAAACTGCTTTTTTTATTGACAGATGGAAATCCACGTACAGAATCGTCTGAAGTGAATTAATCAGTGGTGAAATAAACTTGGTAGAAAAATAACTCCCTCAGTTACTTGGTACACCTTCTATTGATCTTCTTCCTCATTCCTCATCCTTGAGGTCTAATTCTGAGTCTTGTGGCAGTGTAGTCCTGTTGAACTCAGTGGCACTATTCCTCATTCATAGCACAGCCAAGACGCTGAGCTTCACCAGAATTGTTTCTGCTAGTCACTTTGTGGTGGTTGCCTGCTTTGTTTTTCTTTGTTTCAAGACTCATTTGACTTTTCTCTGTTCAGCATCACTGTATCCTGGCAGCTGAGTTCCAAGCAGATGAAATATTTTTTATTTTTCTTTAATAAAAAAAATATTATTTTTTTTGTCCTAGAACAACTAAATACATATGCACACTTCAGCTGTCTGCCTTCATCTGTTCAGTGGTAGCAGACCTGAGCCTTCTGGCTTTGAGGGCTCAGCATTGATTCTGCCTGGAAGTGACCCAGTCTTCAGTGGCCCATCCCTTCCAGTTCTTGTGAGCACTTGTGGTTCTCCTTCTGGTCTTTTGCATGTGCAAGTATTAGGACCACACCTGGGACTTCCTTAGCTTCATCTGTTGCCACTAGCCGTTCCTCCCAAATCTTTCTCTTCTGTTTTTAGTGTTGGTCTGTTGCTATACCCTCCTTTACTGAGATTCCTGGCTTCCTTTTCTTACACCCAGTTTAAAAAACGGCCAGTGCTTCTTGTATTCCAGTGAATCCCACTTTCCTTCATAGACATTACATACATGCAGTGATCGTTTAACCTCTCACTGGCGTGCAGCTTTTTTTTTTTTTTAATTAAAGTCATGCTTGTCTACAGAACAGTGCTTAGAAATCATGCAGTTTACTGTATCTGGTTGTTGGGGGGGGTGGGGGTGGTGGTTTTCTTTCACCCTTCCATCCTCTGTCCCTCTGTCTGCAGTAGAGTTTCTGCCGCTACATGTGGATTAACAATTTAGGTTTTGTTTTACTCCTCCAAAAAACATTGCTAATCAAACATCTTAAATGTTAAATGAGATTTTGGCATGTATGCAAATAGTCTAGAGGGAAAACCTAAGAACACTACAGCCTGCGTTTCAAAAGGATGGTGTTGATGGGCAATACCTGTGTTGGGTGAGGACAGGGAATATTGTCAGACCAGTGTGGCTATACAGTCTGCTGAAGACTGTAATCCTTGCTTTACCTCTTTAATTTCTCCAATTTTCAGCAAGTGCCAATCAGGGAATTATTTTTAGATGCAGTTCTTTCCTGTGGCAGCTCTGCTAGGAAGGGGCTTGTTCAGCTGTGTAGATGCAGGTATAAATCAAAAAGAGCTTCTGGATCCTTTCATTGAACAGTTGTTATCCACAGTACACATGCAAGTATGGGGTTTGTTTGTGGGGTTTGGGTCATACCATACACACTTACGTGAAACTTTGTGGCTTGCTTGTCCATTAAGGACAGAAGTTCAGCGTCATGATTTAAGTGTGAACCCGTACAAAAAGCTTGTCGCTGTGATCTGACACACAGTGTAACTGATCTCTGACACAGCAGTTCCGTGGTGTGTTAGCAGTACAAGTTGTTGGACGTGCAGTTGCATTCATTTCAGTATACTGAATTATGAATGAAAAGATGTAACTTCTAAATCATAAATCGCGTTGCAGACAGTTTTCAAAAGAGAGACCCTATGCTTGGTGAAGTTACAGATTCGCAAAGTAACTACTGGATCACGTCTTATCCTATGTAGTGGTTTAAATTTTGATCTCTGAAACAAGCATTGCCCTAGGGAGATGCAGTTCTTGGGATCATTGTCAATGTGTGAAAGAGGGAAATTAGCTTTAGAAATGTCTTCTGTAGGAGATGGGCTCAATCCAGTTCAGATCAATAGTAAGGCTTATTCTTCTTCAGCTGGCATTGGGCACAACCTGTCCTTCGCTGCTAAGCAGAGCTAAAGCACAAGAGTAATTTAAAGGATATGCATATCAATTTAATAAATATATGTGTGCTTAATTGGTGTTTTTTTTCTGAACCAGGGTCTTAATTCTGTTGAGATTTGCTGTCAGGCAGTAAGAAATAGTATATTAAAGACTGACTATATTTAAGCTTGTATGTTACTCCATTAATAAGCTGATTATATTGTTGCCTTTTGCCTGCTAATAAATATGGCTTTTGTAAGTAAGTTCATTTTCTTGTAATTGGGATCGGTCTTGGCAGAAGTTCTCTTGTTGTTTCGTAGTGCATTGAATCAAGAACAAGAGATCAGCAGAGGTTCCGTGGCACCCTGACAGCAGTATCAGCAAATGGGACGTTTGTTCTTCTAGTCTTTTCTGGTGCTGCTGGGGAATACAAACAGCAGGTTGTTATCATGGTATCATCTTCGATTTCAGACTTCTACATATGGGTATCTGTGTCTCTGCTTGCAGGCATGCAAAATCAAGTGCCCCTTTGGTTTTATGGGTAAAAAGTGAAAGGGTTACGAGTGTCAGATCTCAAAGGGGTTTCCCTCCAAGTCACGGTACTGATTTAGCTTCACAGATCCACACAGCTAGTGCAATGCTTTGCCTTGGATGCGTTGCCTCGGAAAGCTTACTGGCTGTTGTAAAACGGAGCTTCTCTACCCACAGCTGCAGTGAGAGATGACTCCAGCCTTTGCAGCATTGTTTTCAGGCATTTGACAGTGCTATCATCCGTGTAGGAGACAAAACTTCTCTTTGATGGCCCGTTTGTTTGCCATTCAGTGGTCTCAGGAGCTTCATAAACATTCAGCAGTTGAGCCTTTCTGTGGTCCAGCTGGTACTTTAGTCCTCTTTTGCAGGAATAAAAGCTAAGCCACTGAGGCTTAAAAAATGATGCAGACTTGTAGCCTAGACAATCTGGAGATTAAAAATAAAAAGTGAATTCAGGTACTATGCTCACTGTACAGATGCTGTTTTAATTTTGGTGGTTTGAACAACCATAATTAGATATTTTAAAATAACCTTTTCCCATCTCCTCTGGCTGTGGGGAAAACGGATGCAAAATAAGCGAGGCAAGGGTGGGCACGAGGGAGGTGTACGTGCAGCCTCCCTGGGCTCTCTGGTTTAGTTTAACTTTTAATCCAAGTTCAGCTCTTGAGGCTTGATCTGCGAAATGGCTTTGGGGCCAGAGGCCAGCCTGGTGCATCCACTCCCCGTCCTCCTTGTGGTCAGTTGTAGGTGTCTGAGCTGACAGAACCAATGTGTGGAGGCAGAGATAAAGACTGCTTACGTCCCTAAAATCCTTCTATAATTTGGCCTTACTTGCCTCAAGAAAGGCTACACGAGTGCAGTGCCCCGGTGATGCTGGGAACTCATTCCTTTTCTTTCATGGATGTGAGTGTGGCTCTTCCTTTTAAAACATGGAGCAGCAGAAATGGGTGGCAAGCCTTTTATGTTTGCTAGCACAGGTTGCTCGCAAAGGAAAAGATCGACGTTCATTTGCCGCCTCCATCTCATTCCTTCTAGATTTGTGGGTTCTGTTTCCAGGCTCTAGCTCTGCTTTTCTGTCCTGACAAACCTTAAAAAGTCCTTGCTGTGCAGCACCAGCAGAAGGAGCAAGTGCCCATCAACATGGATGAGGTGCCGCACCCACAAGTGTGTTAAAAAACAAAAAAGGGTACCATGACCAGTGTTTCTACAGAAGGCAGCGGCTACCACCCCATTTTGCAAGAGGCCTGATCCTGTCTATACGTTTAACATATGTCTTGAAAGCTCCTGTTGGGTTGATCCACTTGGGGAGCATGGAGGAACGCTTAATGTCTTGGTCCTGATTGGATTGAAGTTAATGCTGACTTGCTAAGTCTTGTTATTAGTTTTGTAATATCTGATAGCTTTGAGTATGAGCAGTTGTTAGCGTCCTGGTAAGCTTTAAAGAAGAAAGGTTGGAGATTGGGTCGCTTTCAGGTTCAGGGATGGCAAAGTGAACGTTTTCTCTTTTGGCATAAGCAGCTTACTCTGCTCGAGTCTCAGACTGGGTGCCTGAGTATATTAATGGACCTTGCCACGCTGATCATGTCAGATCCTCCAGCTTGCTTAAATAAATCCTGCCTATTTGTCATCAGAAGAGTGTGTAACTGTTTTCACTTGCAAAACAACTGATTATGTACCCATAGAGCATCCTCCTCTGGCCCCAATTAGAGGCTGATGCCTATGTGACTTGATGTATTTTGTGAGTGAAGGCTTGTTAACTGTGCGTGTAAATGTGTAATTGTCTGTACAGTTATCCCATTGATTTATTTTTTTTTTAGCTTTGCCTACAAATATGGGAGCACAGTCATGCAGTTGGGCAAATTTTCCAAAACCAGATGCTTAAATCTGTGTATTGAGCATACAGATGTGAATACCATTAAAAAGATTGGTCCAGTTGTGTTAACTTCCTCTTTTCTTTTGGTATGTGGATGTGCTAATCTGAATGTGTTCGAGTTTGTCACGTACCATAGTTTCTGTGTTACCTTTGTCCTTTTTGCTACTGAATACAGTGTTTCATTGGTGTGGGAAATGGCAGTTACCACAGAAATTGTTCAAAGGATGCTGAATGTATGCGCTGGCTTTTAGTGGAGTTGTACCTTGTGCTTAGAGTGGTTGGTGCTATAATGCCTTTAAAATGGTTCTATTCCGTATAAAATATTAATTTGAAATGTGGGGGATTTTTAGAGGAAAGCTTACTTAAATAATGGGAGCTGTTGGCAGTTGCAGTCCAGTGCAACTTCTGAGAAGCAAAAAATGTGTTTAAATTTGCAAATAACCATATGCTTGAAGTTTTCTGTGCACTTGGTGGTTTCTCTTTGGAAGCTGCTGATTTGCAAAGAATGAGTGATCTGGCAGTTTTGACCTTGCAATTCTTGTTTGATGCAGTGAATAAAACCCCAAATGCCTCATGTTTGGGCTATGCAGTGTTTGTTTACTGTGAAAGAAAACACAGTAATACTGCTTTTCTTTATAACGTGTCCTTTTATGTAGAATTAAACACTACATTCAGGCTTTTTGAGGTGGCTTTAAAAGAAGTATGTAGGAAGGTAGTTTCAATAACATGCGAAAAGTTCCTGAATAGTGGTAGAGCTGTGCCACAGATGTGTAATGTGATTAACGCCTTCAGCTGGCCAAGAGTAGTCTGTTCTTATTCACAGACCCACAGAATGGATTGGGTTGGAAGGGACATTCAAAGATCATCTAGTCCGCCCCCCCCTGCCACGGCAGGGACATCTTTCATTAGATCAGGTTGCTCAAAGCCCTGTCCAACCTGACCTTGAAAACTTCCAAGAGGCTTTACCTCCCAAGCTCATGGCTTGGGCAGGGGTGTGAGGGGCATCAGGGTCGGAGGTGCTGTTTTACTCTGAGTGACAACCACTAACACCCTTTCCTCTATTTCTCTGCAGATGTCGCTCCTATGAGGATTGCTGTGGTTCAAGATGCTGTGTAAGAGCTCTCTCTATCCAGCGACTATGGTATTTTTGGTAGGTCAGAGCCTTCGGCAGTTTTGTTTGTCCTGTTCTTGTCTCGTTTGTAGGACTCCAATCAGGGTATTACCAGCCCTAGTATGTTAAAGTAAAGTAGGTGCTTTATTCAGTAATGTCTATGTGTACGCATAAATGCAAGGACTTAGGGTTTTTGCTTATAAAATTCTCCCGAAGTAGTAAGAAAACACTGGAAAAGGAGGTTACTTGTGTCTGGTTGACTTTTCCTGCTTCTGCATCCTGCTGGTCTGTACAGGCAGCAGTTCCACTTTTATCCAAAATTGCTGAATTCCTTATGCCTGCCCCAGCTGCTACCAAGCAGCGGTGTTTGTCCAGTTCTCTTGGGCACTCAGTTTTGAAAGACTGTATAAGGAGGATTGTGCGTTTAGGCAGGGTTTAAGACATTCTTGCCAGCCGAACCGAGGCTTCAATTAAAAAGGAAGAGAAGTACATTTATGACTGAGGATTTCACTGGAGATGACAGCAAGGGAAAAGAAAGCAGAAAGATTGGAGTTCGTGAAACCAGCAGCTCAGTAATCTGGATAAAGCTTAAACTAATCACTGTTATATGCATAATGAAAAAATAAGGTAAATTCTTTTTGGAGAGGAATTTAAGAAAGCACCTGAATAAAACCTTCTCATTAAAGTAGAGAGACAGCAAAAGCTCCCCTAGAAAACCTGATTTCAGGCATTTTTATGTAGAATTTGAAGACTGCTTAAAAAAAAGCCTTCAAAATTGAAACAAATAAACACTGAAAAGCAGAAGCCTGATATATACAGTAATACAGAGATTTCCTGAAGCTGACTGTGGGATTTCAGTGTACAATCCTCACTGATATAACTGAAGAGCTCTGCATCTCAATCCCTGGGGTGACGTCGTAAATCTCTGTTTTTCTGTTCAGAACAAATCCTTTGCAGGAACGCTGCCAAAAGGGCACGTATTAATATTGGCTCAGGGAAACAGGACCTTCTTCTGCTCTCATTTCCACTGTAGAAACGAGAACAGAATTTGACCCTTTGCATGAAATACCTTTCACTGCCATGAAATACCTCTTGCTGCCATGCAGTGTCACACTGTTCTTGGGCACCGGGGAATGCTCCAGAGGAGATGAGCGTGGTATGCAGCCTTGCCTCTGGCCCCTGTCCCAACTTCAGTGGCCTCCAGCCAACTTCCGTCCCTTCCAAAAGAGCACAGTTGTCATTGTCTTCCAGTAAAGGGCCCTGAAGTAAGGTGGCAATTAATGGCAGAAGAACCACTTGGGTTTACAGGAGCTTGCATCAGTCAATAGCATGTATGATAACAAATCAAGGAAACCCAGTGAAAGCCACCATTTGAGGAACAAAATCTTCTGACGTGCTCTTACTGCATGTGCCTGTTTCCACAGCACCAGGGCAAGGGAATGATGAGGACAGTTTAGTCAGGTCAGAAAAGGAGCTGAGAAGAACTGAAGCAAAATTATGTGCTTTTTCTTGAGAACGCATATCCTGTCTAGGAAGCACAAAGCAAAGCTCATATTCAGTGCTGAATGCTTCAGTCTTCTGTCTTGAGCTTAAATGCCAGCTACCATATTTCCCATGGGAGACAAAATTACAGTGTTGAGTAATTTAAGAACATCTAATAATCTTTTAAGGGCAACTGTGGAATAGTAGTCCTCTTTGTACAGCCAGTCTCCCACAAACCTCCTGGCCAGTCTCAATGCAGTAAAAGCGAGGCTTGTGTCCAAGAGATGCAGTTTAATACTGTACAGACCTGGAATTTCATTTCAGCATCCTGGTGGAAAAGGTCAGGTATGAACCTGGGCTTTCCAAATGTTCAAGGGCATTTTAGTTTCAGATTTGTATTTTACATGCAGGAAAACATCAGCGAATATTACAAATTGCTAAAGAAGTCAGTCTTATATCCATAAGTGCCATCCATATGGCTATCTCAAATGACATAGGCCTGCTCTCAAGTGACAATCTGTTTAAGAAACCCAGATAAAACTCATAGGCTGATGATTACTAGATGGTACTTTGGTTCTGTCAGTGAAGAGTCTGGGTTTGAGAGCTGCCTGAATGTGGGTGGGTTTTGACTCCCCTCTTCTCTTTGCCTAGGTTCCTTTTGATGATGGGAGTTTTGTTCTGTTGCGGAGCTGGTTTCTTTATCCGAAGGCGGATGTACCCTCCTCCACTAGTAGAAGAACCTACTTTTAATGTGTCTTATACCAGACAACCGGTCAACACTGCATCAGGTCAGAGACTGCTCATTAAACAAGTTTCACTAGTTTCTTACACTTGCCAAGGCATTTAAAAAGGGTGGGTTTGCGCTGTTGGTTTGGTTGGTTTTTGGAAACTGGGATTTGGACAAGGAATTGCACTGCACTAAACCATGCAGCCACCTCCTGCGATGAGTGGAGTCTTCTGCCTTCCAAATGACGTAATTCAGCCACAGCAGTGTTTTTGAAACCCAGGGTGACAGGACTTTCAGTTCCTTTCCGTTGTGGTTCCTAAGACCTTTACAGCTGTGTGTCCACGCATGGAGGGAGGATAGCAAGTTTTCACTTTGCAGTGTAGACAAAATGATAGGTATCCAAATTGAAGAGGGACACAAAGGAAGAGTTTTAAATACAGTTGATAACATTGGGCAAAGGTGAAGGAAAGCCTAACCTTTTTCTTCCACGGTCTAGCTATCTTGTAAGTCTTCTCTTTTTGATTTGCCTTCCATGTGCTGGGTTACAATTTTTCTGCAGCGGTGGTCCTTCTCCCCTCATCAGTCTGATTGCTCGCTGGTCAGCAATGGCTGTGAGCATCAGGAGGATCTACCTAGTGATGGCTTCTCTGGCAATACTGCTTCCTGAGTTTCCTATTTCTTCCCCTCTGGCTGTTACATAGACCTAGTTGGGAGAATCCAGCAAAATAAGAGTCACCTGTAAGCAGAAGATGTTGGTGCCTTATTGGGAGCATTTTGAATCCAGCTGTCTCTTGCTGGAAGACCTTCCCCAGTGCTGAGATTATACCTGAGTGTACACTCAGGTGCTTGCCTCAGCAAGGCCAAACAGACATTTTTAACCACTCTCCAGATTGCATAAGCCAGTGCTAACTTGTGCTGGCGAAACCACACATACACACGCATGCAGGCACTGACACTTTTCCTCCCAGGCTGTGATTTTGCTTCACATTGTGTTAGAGAGCTCTGAAGCCAGAGGATAATTACCTTTTCTGACAACTTTTTTGGAATTGGCGATTTTTATTTGTTTCATGCTAGCTTGGAAGTGGAAATACAACGGAATGTTTTATATTGTGAAGGGGGATCTCTCTGAAAATTTGCTGCCTCAAACCTCTTTATCAAAAATCATCTTCTGAACCATTACATCTTTGTAATATTGTGGCTGCATCAAGACAGCCTCCTTAGAGAAGTGTCCTAAACCCCTTTCTAGCTAGCTGTCACTGCAAGCATTGTGCAGAGATGTGGCATTCAGGCTCTCTCCCCTGTCACGCCAGATATTGCACATCCGCGCGCCTTGTGCAGACTTCGGAAATCCTCTTTCTTCCATCCTTAAGCGTGTACCCATGGACATGCGTTCCTCCCCTCTCTCTCACAGGTCTAAATGGACAAAAAGATGTTACAGACACTAACATTTTATTCACCCTCTTTTTGAAAAAAAAATTGTAAGAGGGTTTTTAGGGCTTCCATTCTGCATCTGTTTTTCTGCTTGACTAAACAAATATTTCCACAGAGAGTATTTATTGGGAGGGAGCCAAACTAACTAAACTATATTTTTAAGCCTGAAAAATAACCTCAAGATTATGTGAACAGGGAGCTTCTTTGGTTGGATTGGCAAATACTGGATTTAATTTTAGAGCACAGTTTTAGCTTTTCATGGAACGCAAATTGTGGGCAGATATAAAATAAGCACAAACCCTTTGGTGACCTGCTTTATGCCACCTGCTTCCGGACTGTTATTACTGTTTCTTAAAGCTTTGGGCTCTGACCTGACCCAACCATTTTATTTTTTTTCTGCTATTCTAGGAATATTCAATAGCAAAAGCAACAGGAATTAGTAGTCAGCCAGGTTCTCATTTTCCTCTAGCTTTCCAGATTTGGTAGTGGCAGCCAGCTCACAGTTGAGGTGGAGCCCTTGAAATGTGGCTCTTTTCCCACCTCCTTCCTTCCCTGTAGAGATAACGGCAGCATCTTCTGCCATCCCAGCAGCAGCCTGAGAGTGGGAGTGCTTTTTCTGTGGGCCTGACTGGGAAAATGGATTGAACACCTCACCTACAAGCAGCAGTTTGCAGACCTGGTGGCATCTTTCACTTTAAGTCTGACCTACATAGCCCCAGGCTGTCAGTTCTGGTGCTAGAAAAAGTCGGGTCCCTTTGTAGATGCTTAACAAATACTTACTGAGCTTATCCCACACGGAAGTTGATATTCAGATGTTGTTTTCTGCTGGGTTTAATGAACTGAAAAAATGTCTCAAAAGATTGGTGTCCACACTTCCCCCTGTTCCCCCCCCAGTTCAGTAATAATACACGGAAATTTTAATGAAAATAGTTATTGTCCTAAAGATCAAGCTGCAGTGAGCTGCTTCAACCTCTCCTGTTTCCCCATGGGGATGGAAACTGCAGAAGTGCAGAGCTGGGCAGGATTTAACTTTAAAACAAAAATGCTTAAGAAAAAGGCTACAGACAGGGGTATTAGAAACTTCGGAGAGGTAGGACTCTGCTCCTGTTCCCAGCCTGGCTCTCCGTCGGCCACGTGCCGATGCTATAGATGGAAGCAGAACAAGGGCTTCTTGTCACAGCAGCAAAGGAAGAGGGGCTGCGGAACAGTCCTCTTCACTCAGACAGGCAAAAGGAAAGTGTATTGTGGTGGTATGTTAAAAATTACTGTGTTAAGAAGGAACTAGCTGTGTTCCCAATCTGCTTTCCACCCTCTTTGCCCCCAAACAAAGCTCCCTAGGCAGACACCCCAGGCTCTGGGACAGTTCACATCCCTGTGCCTTATGGCTTGACCCATCTGATTTAATATTGTAAGGACACGTTTTTGGGTTTGGTATGTGGCTCCTTCCTGAATGCTCAAAGAACTAAAGGATGCTTAAATCTTCAAGAACCCTGTATTCCTTCTGTGGCAATACTGAGTCCTAGTGTCACAGAAAGGAATGATTGAGTGGAAAATCCCTGAGAAGCTGCGTTATTATAGGAAAAACAGGCTAGCACCAAAAGAAGAAAACCTGTTGCTCAGCCGTGATGATTTTTTTTTTTCAGTCCAGTCTTATTTAGAGACAGAGAGAAAAAACAGAAATCTAATTTACATATTCCACTATAGGCAGTCTGTGACTTTAATTGCTGGAATTGCATTAAGTCGTCTTCTACCCCCCACTGTGGTATCTGAGGCAGGCAACACACCACCTTTGTTGTTCCTCATGGCAGCAGTCTCTGTTACTCCTCGTGTGTCACAGCTAAGGAATTCTGCGTTTGATCGTGTATTTCCTTTCCTTGTCCCTGCGGGCTCCAACATCACTTCCTAAATTTAATCTGTGCGAAGCAATCTTGTCCCATTGTGTTAGCCAGCCATAATTGGCTTCAACTTGGGTTTTTGCTTCAAACATGTTTACTCCTTAGCTGTATCTTGCCTTGAAGGGAAAGCATGTATTTGAGATGCGTTCTGGCGTACACGCGCATCCAGTACACCACAAAATAACTTGTGAAGTCCTTTTGTAAGACTTGACACCCGAGTCAGGGCTGCAGTGGAAACCCCTTTCTCCATCTGGGATCCCATGCCTCTCCTTTCTGCAGGTAGATTTTCTGTCCGGGGCAGGACTCACTGTTTTCCCTTTCAGATGGTACTCAGCTGGGGCAGTGATGCCCTTTCTTTCACTAAATAATTTCCATTGCATGCAAAACCTAAACCTTTTTGGTGAAATCCCAAGAAGCGAATGTGGTCCCGCAAGCCTGGGTTTTCTCTGGATTGGGGAGAAGGGTCGTTCCTTGTCTTTGCTCTGATGAATGCTTTAAGAAAACTTGTCTGAGTGTGCAGAGCACAGCCGCTGCCTGATTCCACTGCTGTTGTTGATGCCTTTTCTCTCCTTTTCTTTCTTTCAGGGTCACAACAACCTGGAGTGCCGTATTACACAGATCCAGGTGGACCTGTGATGAATCCCATGGCTATGGCTTTCCACGTCCAGCCCAATTCCCCACAAGGAAACCCAGTTTATCCACCCCCACCTTCCTACTGCAACACACCACCTCCCCCTTACGAGCAGGTGGTGAAATCCTCCACGTGAGGACTCTGGCTCTCTGACCTGACTGTGTGAGAAGAAGGTGCCATTGCAAAATGACCGAGATGGAGGGCATCTGCCCTTTTGAACACTTGCTAGTTCTCCAAGTCCTCTCTCCCTCCCTTCCCTGCACCTTTCCTCATTAAAGTTACTTGCAAAGGGGTGATTTTTAAAATTTTTTTCTTTTTTTTTCTTTTTTTAGTAGAAGTGGATTTTTTTCTTTGTCTTCAAAATGAGAGAAGTTGTCTTTGTAATGCTTTTAATGGAAACCTATATTTAAAACCTGTATGTCTTTCTCTTTATTTATTGTTTGTTTCAATCATGGATTTAATTGCGTTGTGGCAGGCTACTGATAGCAGTTCTTTATGCAACCCCAGAGTGATGTGCACTCTCCTAAAATCCCATAGCAGAAATGCCCTCATCTAAGGGATATGGCGGAGAAAGAGGGTAGAAGTAGAAGCAGCAATGCTTTTGCCAGAAATGGTGGCCACCATCTTTTCCATTTATGTTTTTCTGGTAAAACTTGGTTCTGATGCACAACAGAGAGATGCTGTGATAGAAGCCCGTGAGTGACTGGAGCACCAGCGTTGGTCGAGTCATGGCAGGGGCTTTGCCAAGTGCCCTAGAAGAGAGGGTATCATAACTTTAAATGATGTATCTAAAAGCAAAGGACCAGGACTTAAGTGTTTCCTGGCCAGCACCTGGACTCTGCCCGTGTGATCAGCATCCTGGCTCTCCTTGTTTTGCCAGCAGTGAGATTGTATGAAACAGCTGATGACCTAAATGTCAGTAGTGAGAAGGAGGTGTTATAACCTCAGAGCTACTTGTGCTTGTTCCTCTTGACAGAGCAGTTAGAAACACTGAAATACATAGGTAAGTTTTCTTCCCTAAATTGGAAAATAGTTACAGTAAGAAGGAATGGGAGCACACTTCCACGTTTGTTCCCTTTGACATTGATGGGAGTTTTGTCCCTGAGAAGTAGTAGTTTTGATAACGGTCTTACTGCTGCCACAAAGAGTACCAAGAAGAGCTGTCCTCTCCAGGTGATGGACTTGTAAAACTGCTCTATTCTCTAGGCCAGACAAATAAATAACTTTTTGGGACTGCTTGAGAGCAGGTCCTTGACCTGATATGCAGATGGCTTGGCTTTCAACAACTCTTAGCTCTTCATGCATTTTGCTGTGAGTGGCCCCACGTTTCCCAGTTCACTGTCTCATGCTTGTGGCTGACTGAGCGCCCACAAGTCAACACCTTCAAAGAAACACAGAGCCCCTTTCCCTGTGAGGGCTCTCACACCCATCTGTGTCTAGCAAAAATGTGAAGCTACTCTGAGACATGACTACATACTATTGGGACCTTCGTCCTTCGAGCGTATTCAGAGCCATGTCGCTAAGGAGTGACAAAAAGAAGATGCCATCACCTTCTACTGCTGAAGGACCCGAAGAAACAGTATAGCTGAGGGCTGAGTCCAATATGGTACTTTGGGTACCGGGGGTGTACTTCCTACCAATACACCAACTGCTCCTGTGTCACTCCAGCAAGGGCACAGAGGTCACCGAGGTGGTTTGGAGTAATCTGAAGACCTGTGTTGCACAGGGAACCAAAGCTTTGTTGCGCTGTTAATGCGTGCCAGTGGCTTGCGAGAACTTGTTTCTAGACGGCAAGCTGGATTTGCAGAACTGGCAGAAAAGAGCATCCCTTTTATTATGAACATGAGTATCTTCGAGGGTCCCTGTTTCTAAAAGCTGCTAGTGGAATTAGTAGTCATCTGGAGCAGAGTTAGCTTTTGAGGAGCTCATCCCCGCAGACCTGGCTTGAGTGAAACTGTAACTAAGGCTTTCCTTTTCTGCGCGTTATAATAAGGGACAAAGCAAAGCACTTCTGTCTGTGCAGCGTAGGCTCGAAGGACACTTAGGATAACAAAAAAGTATGGTTTATATAGGTCCATCTGCATACCACAACTGTATATATGTTCTAAATTAGCGTTCGCTTGAAGTTTAAAGCTGCGTATGTCACTGAATGTGGTTGTGTATAAGCATTTTTTAAAAAGCGAATCTAACCTTTCTTTTTCTGTCAATAGAAATGACAACAGACCTCACGTTAGTAGGTACATGGTGTTAAGTCCTTTTATATTATGAAATGTATGTACAACAGCTGGCATTTTCCTGGTCACATCGAGTAGCCGCCTTTTATAGTGAATCCTTACGCTGTACTTTGAAATTCAACTTCTGGTGAAGTTTTCCTGAAATCTGGCTGGTTTGTTTGCCTGTGCTGGTGGATGACTCTACCTCTTCTACCACATGCACCCCTCAGCTAGCAAACTTACTTGGTCATCTCTTGAAAACACAGCACCGGTGTGGGCATCCATAAGAATGACTTCCAAACTGTTTACATGCCTTTCCTCTTGTTGCCTCACTTTTGGAATTTTTTAGGTTTTCTTTTCTTTTTTTCCCCTCTTAGTTTAAAAAAAAAAAAAAAGTAGGGAGAAAGAAAGGAGAAGCCCTGTAACTTTTGGTAGGGTGATACCAACAATACGAAGTTGACTGGGAGCGTACGTTGCATGTTTGGCAAGGTTGAGTTGGTGGGTTGGAGGATGGATGGAGCAGAAGTAGGTCTGTCTACAGTCTTGGGGGCTTCTGTTGCTCATAAAACTTGTGCAGGCTTTCTTCTGAAATGCATTTTATTAAAGTAAGATTGGATGTTGCTGTACCTCTAGCCCTCTTCATTGCTCTTTCCTGAGCTGCACGTTTAAAGTTCTTTATATTATAGAATCATAGAATGGTTTAGGTTGGAAAGGACCTTGAAGATCATCGAGTTCCAACCTCCCTGCTATGGTAGAGGTATGAGTGTGACCTCCTGTATGCAGAAGGAGGAGAGAAGGCAGGGCTAATACCACTGAGAGGTTGGTACTCAACAGCATTTTAGCAAGCCAGATGTGAAAAACGGGTTGCAGGTGCACCACCGGAAAGGACAGGGTTACTTCTCACCAGCGGGCAGTGATGGCATGTCAGGTGTGCAGTCCCACAGGTGAAAGAAAACATCATCTTCCAGGAGGATTCTACTTGGCAGGAGTGATGCCCTTGGAGCTGCCAGCTGCTGCAGCTTTGCTAATGTGAATGTCCCTGTGGTGTGTTGATGCTTTATCTGTTGGGATTCCCGTGTCAGGTTCTCTAGGTGCCGCTACTGTGTCCTCTCTAACAGAACAGAGATTTTGGTGCCTCACTGATGAGGCAGGGTGGTGTTTTGACTGCAAAATAAGGTTGGTGCTGGTGGCGGGGAGCCCTGGGGATGTGTGGGGCACTCCCCTGCCACTTCCTGGGGGCACCAGAGCAGGCTATGGGGCAGACTCCTCGCCTGCCTTTGAGATCTCGCCATCTACATCAGGAAGTTGATTTAATGCGTTGGGAGGATCAGTCTCCTGGTTCTTGCAGAGGTGTTTGATACAGGGGGTTTAAATGCCTTGAACACTGCTTGGGCAAAATGGATATGCTTAAGATGAGCCACTGGGCCTGGGGGGGAGCCAGGAACATAAATGATACCCCCTTGAGGTCCTTTCTTCAGTTCTGCGTCCTCAAAATGTGTCTGATGTACCTGTAAGAAGGCAGTGATTGGGAGGAACGTGCCTAGGCAGGTAAGGAAACCTTTGAGGTCTCTGCTGCTGTGTCCCTGGCAGAAATGGGAATGAGAAGGGGGTCAGTCCATTTCTGCCAAAATGAAATCTCTAGTTACACCGCTTGGAGAGAAAAGGTGCTCCCTTTGACTCGTGGTACACCTTGTCCATAGCTCTGGTGTGGCCAGTCCTTTGTACATCCAAGGTTGCAGCCCAGGCTGCACTGTGGGATGGGGAGGGAAGCTGCTCTTTCTGTGGCTGGGCACTTGGTTTTCAGCGAGGTTTCGCTGTCAGTCTTGTCTCAACAAAGAACAGCAAAGGTTACGGATAACTGGATGTGTTCTGCGCTTTCCTCCTTGGGGATCATGCAGGGAGGGAATTAGCGGAGGTCTTTAGAGACTTTTAAGGACCCCGTGATCCTTGTGTGCAGCTTGTGCCGCCACGTATGCTGTCATCAAATTTGTCTCTGAAGGGCTATTAAAGGCTGTATTCCTGAGACTGTACCTCTCAACAGGGAGGCAGCCATCTCCTCATGCCGCAAACCTTCCTGACCTCAGGTGTTTTCAGGGCCATGGACCTAGCCGCATTTCCGAGAAGGTTCCAACTGCTAGTTCTTCCACCATCGCTGGTGGGACCAAAAAGCCCTGTTTGCTGCCCTGCCTATCAGCTGGCAGCAGGTTTCTCGCCTGTAGGTATCTGCATGTGACCAACACCCCATCCACCCTTCCTCCTTCAGCCAGCGCTACCTTACCTTCATTCCACCAGCCATGTGTCTGCAAGGCCAGGGTTGGTGCAGGGTGTGAACTCTGCTGTGGTGGAGGGAATAGTTTATTTCTCAAGTGTTTTTCAGGTGATTAATTGGACCAGTCTGTCCAGGGGTACTGGAACACCCTGAGATTTGGTTTGGATTGAGTAAAAATCTGTTGGCTGCCCGATGACTGCTAAGGCTTAATGCTTGGGACAGACGTAGCCCAGCTCCTCCACGCCCTAGAAAAGCACCTCTTTGGCAGAATAGACCTTCTTAAATGTTGGTTGAGGGGGCAAGCCGAGGGTGAGGAGGGCAGGTAGGCTCTGCCTGCCTCCCCTCGCCTCCGTCGTGTGTGTGAACCACCCTGCCACTGGCCGCAGACGCGAAACCCTGGCAGCAGGGGATGGATGCGGGCAGTGCCAGGCAGCTGGTCATGAGGTGCTGGGCAAACGCCATGTGGACTGGGAGGCGCGCAAATGCTCAGCGTGGTGGGTTTGGGCAGAAAATCAATCCCAACGGCTGTCCTCGACTCCTGCGGCCCCAACTTGTGTGGTAGCAGTGGAGGGCTGGCAGAGCTGCTGGTGCAAAGGGTGGGTGCTGAACCAGGGAGATTTGGGGGGGAGGGGAGGGGATGTGGGTGACCTGGTGGGTGGCAGATGGGTGGGTGTGACTGAGCCCCAACAAAGGGACAGAAATGATCCAGCTTCCAACAGGAAAGGCCTGAAGTGGCACGGCCTGAAGTCTTGCTGGTTAGCATAGTGCGTGATGCTCTGCGTCTGTGGGCAGCTCCAGGGGGTTATGCAGATGTTGGTTATCGGCCTGGGTTTGCTGGTGGGTTGCTGTGGTTTGAGAGGGGAGGAGAGGAAGAATGCTCTTGTAATACCATCTTCTAACTAGCTACAGTTCGGAGCAAGCAGGGGTGCAGAGCGACTCCATGATCACAGGACCAGCCTTGCAGATGCTCTGTGTCCTGCCTGTCCCAGGAGGATTTGGGGATTACTTTCCTTCAGCTCTCCCCCCACCCCCGTTTTGTATGCTCTGCACATCTCCTTTCAGCCCTGCAGCAGGAGAGTGATGTGATGTCTCATTCTAGATGATCCCCCCCATCAGAAGAAATGCAGCAATGGGGATTACTTTTTTTTTTTTTTTTTTTTTTTGTCCTTCAGCAGGGCTGTAAAGCCTCTCTCAGCAATCAGGCTAAAGCTCACCCTGCAGCCACTGGTGACATGGCTCCAGCTGCCTCGGGCTCACACTGAAGGCAAGGGCTCACTGGTGCCAGAGCATCTCCTGAGCCTGGGTGATGCTTTATTTCCCGGGAAAGCAGGTTTTCTTCCCCTAAGGTGCCTTCCCTCCAAGGTGCTTGCTGCCTTACGTGGTACTGAGGGAAGGCTCCATATTAACGGGTTAATTACGTTCATTGCAGTCTGAGGGGTCATAAAGTTTTGCTGCTGCTTCTTCAGCCCTGGGGTTCACTGTCAGGTCCAGGGCACCTGCGTCACCTCTGCCAAGGTGTGGGTGAGGGAGCCCGTCAAGGCAGCGCTGCTGGGGCTGAAGTCGCTAAAGCAGCAAAATAGTATTAAGGGGATTTTGTTCTTGCATCTTTCCTCCACCTCCTTCTCCCTGGTGTGACTGGGTGCCCCATGGCTCACAGGAGAGGGGCAAACGTCACCTGCAGCATCCTGCAGTCCCAGTAATTAGCAGGCTGCCTCATCGTTTGTGCTGCAAATAGGCTCTGGATTGACAAGGAGGGTACCAACCCTGCCATTGCTGTTTGGGGCTGCCAGGCAGCTGTGTCTGTGTCTCATTATCACTTTGTGGAAAGATAATGTAGTGACAAGTTTTTTTGTTTTGTGGCTGTTGGTTTTTCTCTTTCCTTTTCTTGAGAGCCATGTGACAGCTTACGCTGCTGTGAAAACAAACAGCTGGGACTGTATTGTCCAACAAGTTCTTCAGACTATGTGAAGAAGCAAAGGAGGTCTTGCTCTTTCTTCCCTACTTAAACCAAACAAACAGGAAAGAAAACCAATCCCAAACCCCTCAGATGCATTAGTTTTATACGCATATACCCAAGAAGCCACTTTTTGGCACACAGGTCAACCAAGAAGATAAAACACCTTGTCAGATAGTGAAGCCTTAATTTTTTTTAAATTTTATTATATTTTTCTGATCTAACTAACGCATCACTGCTAATTCAGTGTGAGAGAAATGGGCTGGGATGCCTTTGCAGGCCTGGTGGCTGTGGGAGCCCTCCTTAAAGTTGTTTGTTCTCTTTGACAGAGAAACTACACGAGGGACCATGCCGGGGAAGATCCAGCATAAGGCAGCTTCTGCAAAGCAAGTATTAGGTAATAAGGCTATTAAAGAGGAGAGCTTACCTAATAGCCACAGCTGGATTTACAGCAGCCCACGTGTAGCTGTTGAAGAGAAGCGGTGGCTGAAGACAAGTCACCACTGCTCCCTGCGTGTAAATCACAGAGAACTGGGTTCTTGCGCCTGTGAGTCGACAGGCAACGAGTGAAAATGAATGGGGGGAAAGTGAACAATTTCACCAGGAAAAAGAGTGCTGCATCAGCTGATGGAGCAGGGCTCAGGCAGCACGCTGCTGCCTGGCTATTACCTGATGTGCAGCGTACCTCCCTATCCTAATCTATTTTGATGTTACTTACAGACAACAGTTCTTTGGTGGTTGAAAGCTATTGTGCTAGAGAAGCCCCAATGCATTTAACCGCAGCTTCAATGAGAGGAAGAAGAAGAAACTTATACAGATTTTCTTCTACAGACCAGAAATAATGCTATTAATTCCAAAAAAGCAGCAGTTGCTGTCAGTGGCAAAGGGCCATGAGCGACACATGGGTTTTTGTGAAACAGAAGTACTGCTCCTTGCTTGCAGCATATTTGAAGGTTGGTTTTTTTTCTGCTAAAGCCTAGCTAGAGAACAAACATCAAGCTTTCTCAAAGCTGGAAAACAGATGTTAGTGAGCTGGACAGAGAAATTTCATACACGTGTCCTTAAAAACCAGCTAGTTATAAATCAGCCTGTAGCTGCAAACTGTGCAACAGGACCGATGTGACCAGAAAAACAAAGCAACGCTTTGCACTAAGCAACGTACACTAAAAATCGCCTGGGAGAAGCAGCAGTAAAGAAGTCTTCAATGCTAGTAAAAGGTGAAGGTTAAAAAATAAAAAGCAATTTGTCCACACTCTGGAATGTGTTTCATCCTGCAGGACTATGAGATCGGGAGGTGGTACAGCAGTCAGATCGGCAGGACAGCTATCGTTGGAGGGAAGGAAGGAGTACAATGGGGGGGGAAAGAAATCACACCAATTACCACCACATAGCTTGATCTTTACTAATAAAGCCAAAGAACAAAACATCAGCATTTTTTTTCCTCTTTTTCTGCCCAAAGAGCATCTCCATTTTTAACACTACTGCTTTTTGCAACAGATGGACTATTACACACAGACAAAGCAAACCAGGGAATATCAAGACATTTTCCACATTTTTAGTTTGATGTGATTTCTGAAAACAACGCCTTGGTGAAATGCATTTTTTCACCTTCACACAATATCCTTTTTTAATGGGCAACCTAGATATCACAATGCGGGGACGAACAGAAGGGAGGAGCCATAGGGAAAGTCGCATCAGGAAGACGAGGCAGGTGTACTGTCAGACGCTTCCCGACTTGATACATTAAGTTTCCAGTCTTTCTCAATTCCAAGAGGATTCTGTGGAGAAACACGGTGCCAGGCCCCACCGCAGCAGAAGGCTGGCTACGGTACGGAGAGAGCTGGTAGCTGACTTGCTCATTATTGTGACAGGTGCACTCAAGCATCATGGAGACCTGCTCAGTATTAAGCCATTCTATGTGTGTATATACCTTTTTTTTTTTTTTTTAAAACCAGCAAGTTTTAATTCCCCTTGGGCTCCGGCCAGCCAAAATTGCCTCCCACAGGTGCCATTCCAAGCTCAGCAGCCAAGGAGGTGTGTATGTATATAATCACTGCATGAAAATACCCGCCTGTCGACCCCTTAGTTAAGCAGTCAATACAACACGTGCTTGGGATCTGCCAGAAAGGGCTGTGGCTTCTGTTCTGTGTTTGCATGCAGGTCCTGCAAACCTGGCAAGCCCCTTCCCTGTTAACCCACCCCCACGTGCCCCGCAGTCACAGTGCAGGGGAAGGAAAAAAGGGGTTGGGGATGATATGAAACAGTATCAGGGCTGCTGTCTACCGACTTCTGTGAGACTTCACCCTGGGCCAGTTTCCTCCCTGGCTTATTTATGGGCAGGATCAGCGATCCACAGGCTGAAGGAAGAAACGCAGAGTTAGTTAGACCTTAGCATGCTTGCCATGGAGGAACATCTCATTTGAGATGGCCTCTACTGGTACACTATGCATTGCCTCCCGTAATCTGTTCTCCCTCTTCCTCACTTATCTCTCTGCTTTCTGCCACTCTGCTCCT